>NW_026623331.1:369437-508948 GCF_030028575.1 Malurus melanocephalus | reverse complement strand
ATCCTTTTCTCTCTGATAGACAAAAAAGACTATTTCCATCCCTTCCTCCCTCCCAGACTGCAACATCAGTCACAATCTCTTCAACTATCTATTTTTGTCAAAGACATACCCAAAGATCCCAAGCAACACCAAACTATAAAGTACAAAAGCAAGCAYTGATGGCCAAAAGCACTTTATCATTCTACCAAAGCAATGCCTGGCCAGAAATGAGACTGATGAGCAGCTAATGTCTGTATCACAGCTAATGCTAGCAAAAAATTCACTATATATTCATGCAYGTAATATTACATAAAACCAAACTCTTTCCTACAGTGTTTCCAAGATAATTGGCATTATTCTGTTGTCATCACTAGGGCTCCAGTCCCAAGATCTTCATGCTGGGCTGATGGCATGGAGAATCGTAGTTGCAGCCTGAAGAATTACAGATTCATAGAAAGGGACCTCAAAGATCATCTACTTCCAACCCACCTTCCATGGGCAGGGACATCTTTCAACAGACCAGGTTACTCAGAGCCCCATCCAGCCTGGCCTTGAACACTTCCAGGGATGRGGCATCCACAAGTCTGRGCAACCTGTGCCACTGCCTCAYCACCCGCACAGMAAAAAAACTTCCTMCTAATATCTAATCTAAAGCTATTACCTTTTTGTCTGAATCCTTTCATCCTTATCCCATCACTACATCTCTCTCCATCCTTCTTGTAAGCTCTCCTCAGGTACTGGAAGGCTGCAATRTGGTCACCCTGAAGCCTTCTCTTYTCTTGGCTGAACAATTCCAGTTCTCTCAGCTTTTTGTTGTAAGAGAGGTGCTCCATYCCWCTCATCATCTTGGTGGCCTCCTCTGGGCTCACTCCAACAGTTCCATGTCCTTCTTATGCTGGGGGCCCCCGAGCTGGATGCAGCACTCAGGTGGGCTCTCACCAGAGCAGAGCAGAGGGGCAGAATCCCCTCMCTCTCCTGCTGGCCATGCTGCTTTGGATGCAGCCCAGGATGTGTTTGGCTTTCTGGGCTTTGAGCACACATTGACAGCTCAAGTCCAGCTTCCCATCCAGCAGAATCCCCAAGTCCTYCTGGGCAGCRCTGCTCTCGATCTGTTCATGCCCCAGCCTGGAGTGATACTCGTTGCCCCAGCAAAGTGTTCCACGTGTCTGCTGTACATTTACTCTTCCAGGACTTAGAAATCGTGTTGCTCTTCCACAACCTGCCAACTCTTTTGTCTGTGAARCTGGCAGAGAAATATAAAGCGATCTTTATTTATGAGACAAGGGGCTGTGGAGGGAAAGGGACAACAGAGCTATTTTTCAAGAATAAAATTAACACTGCAGCCAATCTACCTCTGCTTAGCAATTTTAAGAGCTCACCTACTCTGGTAAAAAAAAAACCCAACCAAACAAAACCCAACCCAAAACCCAAATCCATATTCTAATTCCACTACATATGCTAAATCACTGCATCTTTTCATATCAAATATAAATGCAAGCTAACCACACCGCTATGCTACCATGAGTGTGGACAGCACAGATAACAGCCTTCGATTGTTGCTAATATTATTTAGAAACTGCTTCCCCAAATCAAATTTCCAGCTAATTCTCTGTGTCTTTTCTTACGCGTTTCCTTCCCCTTTGCGCACAAGTTATCAAATTCAGAACAGCAACTGAACTGCCAAGAGAAATGGAGGATTTTAAATTGAAATCAGAGAGCAGAATCTCAGTCAATTTCTTATGCCCTTGACAGCATGTGGAGAGAGAATTGCTTAGCCTGGTGAAAAGCAAGGAGGAACTTGGTGTTTATTTGCATTCCTTCATCTCAAATTGTGGCTTTTCGGGGCACTGGCTACTCGGTTAAGATGCTCAGCTCCTTGTTTTGAACTGCCTCTAGAGCTTCAAGTCAGAGCATGATCTCTACACAAACCAGCTGCAAATAAGGTGATAGCAATCCAGCTGGCTAATAAGAGAGGATGGAAGGAGAAAGAAGAGGAGCACCTTTCAAGGATCACACACACACAAATCTTTGCACTAGCAGTGCATGGCAATGAATGAGCAAAAATCTGAATTGTAGGGGGACCCAACAGCACAAAGCCTGAAGATATCCTTAGTGGGACTTGCTTACGCTTCACACTGCAGTAAAGCAGCTTTTGAGAGCAAGTGCGGTCACAGGCTGCATGGAAGCACTCCAGCCTCTGGGGGACCCCGCTGGCAAACAAGGCACTGGCTCATTCAGTCCCACGAAACAACTTTGCTGTCGATAAAACTGACCGAAGACTCAGCCCGTGGCAAGAAGCAAGACCCTTCACACTTCCTGACACCCAAAGAGAGCTCCATCGCCAAACCAAACAGCACCAAACCCCTGTGCAAGGGCTGGGCTGTGCCGCACGGCCACCGAGGGCATTTCACTGGGCAATAGCACCACCTGGTGACTCCAGGGACTGCGGGACAGGGAACCGGGTCCACCCGCCCATGGAGAGCGGGAGCAAAGCACCAAGGGCCACCACTACACTGCTCGAGTGAGTTGGCAGCCAAAAACCTGGGTAAGGAGGGAAATTGGACAGCACGATGAAGTTACAAGAATTAGAAAGATGAGACAGACTGASAGGGAAGGAAGATGCCTGAGGCATSTCCCATTGTTAGTACCACCTTGAGGAGCTCGGTGTGGCAATGGGTACTGTGAATGTGGCAAAGGCGGCTTCCGAGGAATGCCCCATCCCACAATTAGTTTATTGTATTAATGGACAAAGAAAAGTGAAAACCACAAAACCCACCAAAAAACCACACAAAACCGCACAGTATCAACAATGTGGTATGCCACACAGGGGAAATTTTTGGGTTTATTTTTAGGAGACCTATAGCTGTGGGACTTCATGGAGTCACTATCACGCAAACAAGAATCATACCTCTAATTGTGTTTTTCTGACACCTGTATCACAGGATCCTCCTGCCCAAGGTCTAACATAGTCCAGCAGATACACCCACTAAACCCACCCTGACAGGAGCCTTCTAGGTGGTCAGAAAGTGTGTTACAGAATCACAGAACCACAGAATGGTTTGGGTTGAAAGGGACCTTAGAGATTCCTAGCGCTAACCCCTTGTCATGGACAGGGACACCTTCCACTAGATCAGGTTGCACAAAGTCCCATCCAACATGGGCCCTGAACACTTCCATGGATGTGGCACCCACAGCTTCCCTCAGGGACCTCACACCCATGGCATGCTCTCCTACACCCAGTTCACCTCAAAGATCCCTCCTTGTTGCCACTTTGCTGATTTCCCACCTGAGCTCCACCACAGACTCTGAAGTATGACCTCTCCAATGCTCACCACCTCGTTTTTCAGGGCAGGATGAGAAATGAGCCGTGGTTTACCATGGGAACATTCCTGTTGGTGGTGTCACAGATGGGTCACAGCCCCTCCACCAGTGAAATAGGAGCTAAATGCAAACTTCACAGATCTCTCCAGCAAGTCAAGCCTCAACTGCGAAGAGCAAAATAAAGCTAAAGTAAAATTAAACTAAAACTGCAAGCCCTGCCTTAATGCCTATGCAATTTTATTGATAGCAACACCTGGATTTTGGCAATTCCAATRGTCAGAGTTTATTTTCTAGACAAATTTGGGAGACTCTTTAACATCTGCACACTGCCATTCCTTTCCTACCCACTCTGTCTCAAAATGTATGTGCAGCCACAAAAATTCACTTGATGTACTTTGCAGCAGAAAAGATACAGTAAAAAACTGTGTGAATAATACTTGCTTAGAAATCCTTGTAATTGGCCCTGAACTTGAAAAATTAGGTAAGGCAAGGAACACACAAGCCACTGCACCTCACATTGTCAGTGATAACAAGTATTGATTGCAGGGCTGTTATCTCTATTGCCCACATGCACACCAGCATAACAATTTGGTGAAACATCCTTCATCACCATTGGGCAATGCAGTGATCAGAGAAACTAAATTTAGCTTTCAGACTAGATGCATAAATAACCTGAGGTTTTCCTAGTTAAGTAAGCACATTAGGCAAYAGCATCCTGACAAATGCTGTTTTCAAGCACAATTTGCCAGCAAAAAAATGGGATAAACAATTCTGTGTAGTTCTTTCCAAACCAAATTCTTTTCCTAAGTGAACCTTATATACATATATTGTATCAGTTGAAACTTTCAAAATAATGGTATGATGAGGAGATAATCTTTTACTTGAATTACTGTTTGACACAAATTTCTGTTCATACTCAAACCGCTACCTCTTTTATTGTCAAATCCTATCATTAGGAGCCATAATTTAGAAATACAGGCTTGTTAGTGATGCCTAGTWAATACGAAAACAAAATAATTTACATTCCTGTCCCAACACAGAAGACATTAAAAAYCTTCCAGCCAGTCTGAAACTGATAATCCAATCCAAACACTGTAATTTCATATTGCAGATTGCCTACAAGTACCAACAATCATTTTCTGTAATTAAATGAAGGCAGTGGCTCTTACACAAGCAACGTTATKCACATCAACCACAGTATTTGACAAAATGGCTCTCATGTTCAGCTAACTAGCTCACTAATACAAAAATTGTCCAGTGATTGCCCAGAAAAATGATAAAAGGGCTCAATCTACCTTTGAATTTGTCCATCCAAGCTCAATAAGCTCTATTCAATTCAATGTTCGGACATACTCATCCCAATTTGTAACTAACCCACCTGGMACTTGTTACTGCATTTCATACCAGGAAGAAAAAAGCCACATAAATTACAAATTCTATCTGAAACACCAACTGAAATCTCCAGTCATGGAGACAAGAATGCCCAATCACTTCTSCCTTGCAGCAACAGAGAGGAAGAAGGCAGTTTCAGGGGGGGCAGCTATAAAAACTAACATTTCCTCTAACAAACAGGAACCAGCCTCATGGCCATGGATCCTTGCTCCAAATTAGTAGAGCTCGGGTATGTCACCTACCAACAAAGAATAAACAGAAAAAAATAACTCTTCCTCTGGTCTCTAGTGGCCAAAGGCAGCCAGACACCATCAACCTTGAGCAGTTCAGGAAACACCACAGGGGTGGGACAGGAACTAAAGATTTTGTACCTGGATTTAGTGGCACAAACTCTACCTCTGCTTATCAGTTTCTTTCAGCTGACACAACAACCTGTACAATCAGCAGCCTCTGGTGACCATCTAAGGTGTGAGCTGGTCTCCTTTACCAGCAGCCTAAAGACTGCCCAGCTGCTAATGGCAACCTCTTAATGCAAGCTGCTCTTACACCATGCCAGCCTTTGGAAATCCCAATCCATCAGCTTTCCAGACACATCAAATTGCGTGCCTTTTCCAGGGGGTACAAGTTRAGGGTTTCTGAAATTTGCCATTATTTACAATTAACTGCAAATTACATATAGATYATATACAATCATGTGGACAGTAAMCAGCACRAAGGAGAGRTCTAAATCCTTGAGACTGGGGGTTTTCATTTCCAGAATTTATGTGCAGGACTGGGAACAGACAACAAGAAGTTTGCCTAAACCTAAATCTGTGTTAAGAAATGTTTCACCCAACCCATAGGTTTAATTAACCTCGATCAGCAGTGATTTCACGTTCATTTCACCTGCTGTCTGGATGTGAAGTTTTCCCTAAGACAGCAAACATCACCATTTATTTTRAACAGCATCATCTAAAGACCCACCTGGTGCTTTCCCCTCTATCACTCAGGCAGGTAAACAGACGAGATAGCAGCAAGCAGGGTATAATAAAACCCAGGGCTGAGGTTTTTATCTGTGGATTTACTGTGTGCTGCTGTGAACTTACTAAAAGTAAAGCTATCTGCACCAAACAGGCTCATAAACAGGAGAAATAATCAGTGCAAAGCTGTAGCCCTTAAGCAGTTCTCTTCTTGAATCTATTCACCTCCTGTTGATTTCATCGGGAATGAAACCCAGCACTGGTAGCACTGGTGCCATGAAATTCAACTTTTTAGGGAAAGGACCTTGAAAGGAGCAAAACCAGGTTTTCTTGCTCTTATTGTTACAGCACGTTCTCTGCACCACAAAAAAAACTAGGAAATTGGTATCTAACTTAAAACTGACTTGCAGAAGGAAGTTTTTATTARCCTGGCCAATTTTCTTCACCTTCACTCAGAATTCGGAAACCAGAAATGGTCAAAAGCATACAGACTTTGCAAATTTCAACTGAAAACATGCTGGGAGCACTTCAAATGGAATGCTGAACCATGAAGTTTAGTACATTGGAGGACACCTTCTCAAAGGACAGAGGACAAAGGGGTAGAAGAAGATTTCAATTTGGTCTTTCCCTCCAAAGCAGGAAAAGACTGAACCACACAGAAGGTGCTGAGGAGTCACCCTCAGGACAGACTGTCTGGGTACCAAATACACTTCCAGGGTCACAGCCTGAGTGTTTGGGTCCATGTGGAACAGACAAAATTCCTGCAGATCCCAGGCACGGCAGAACGAGGAAGACATCTCCACTGGCCAATGAAATCCTACCAAAGCTTTCCTTTGTCACATCTCTGTCAGYGTTTTTGACTAGCTGAGAGATAAAGCTTAATTTAAAGCAATGCAAACAGCAATTCTGCAGGCTCCACTGACCAAAAATGTTTTGAAACACAAATGAAATGGCACTAAGACAAAGTCAGGGCTTTWAAATAATTTAAAAGGAAACTGAAGGCTTAAACCAAGGGAGAGGCAGAAGGGTTTTTTTCACCCATGTTACTGTCTCTACTACCCTTTGTTGGTTTGTTCTGTGTAGCTTTCTGTTTCATTATCCTCAGCTTCTCCCTCCCTTGCTCCTGGCTTCACCCCTCTGTGTTCCTCATTCTGTCTTACCAGTCCCCCTAAAATGCTCCCTCATGTTCTCCCTTGGTCTCACAGTTTCAGTATTCCATCTTCTCCTCCTCCATTAGYTGCTATTCCTCCAAATCTCCTCTATGCCAACTCCTACACCCCTTTTTCTACAGGTCTGCACGTCCCTGCAAGTATTCAAGGCCCTGTGCAATGTTATTGACAGGAAGGCGTCCCTGCCCATGGCAGGGGGGCTGGAATGAGATGACTTTTAAGATCCCTTCCAACCCAAACCATTCTTGGGTCATGAACTATTCCTGAAGAACTTTTTAGGCTTCAAACAATCTTTTTTTAATTTGGATTTGTGSTGTCAAAGGCTCATTTTCTCTCTGCCTTTCTCCACATCATCCTAAGGGAGAAGGCAAACCTGGCCACAAAACTGAGGCAGATCRGAGCTAGATCTGGCTTTAATGTCAAATCATAGAAATCACTCATGAGCTGTGTTCTCTCATACACCTAATTTACCCAAACATTTCACCTTATTTTCCACACAGCAGTGCATTCAGCTGTGAATTAAAGCCCATGCAGAGCTTTGAGTGTGGGATTCAATTTAGCCCATGCAGCAAAGGCTGAAGATGCACCCTGGTACCCTGCTGAAAAGGGATTACCCTAATGCTCAGAACCAAACATATGCTTAAGGACGCTACTCAGATTAGGGTTTCAGTAACATAATCTCAAATCAAATTTATGTTATCTGGTTTTAGCCAAMTGCCATTTTTGTCACATAAAACACGCTCCAGTTGTCTGTCTAATGCCCTGGCATGCTTTTTTTTTTTTTTTCCTTTAAGCACACTCTGAAGGAAAAAAAAAAATTAAGGGACAGACCAATTGATTCTGAAGACTATTAACATAAACTACACATTGCTGCTGAAGTCATAACACTTGAAGCAAGGTTTAATTCCTTCACTGACATTTAACCAAACTGAGACAAAAAMAAAGCTCAGCTTTCCTTGGATTTTCCACAAGAGCAATAATGTCCAAAAGAGAAAACTGCTGGTGTAAGGGATAATATAGCAAAAAAACCCATGTTTGTAGCACATTCAAGAAATGAATATCCTAAATTAAGCTTGTCTGCACARTATCAAAAAAGTTGAAGTCAGCATGGATTATGCACCATGAATAACTTCTGGCCTAAATGTGGYTGGAAGCTTCCTGTTCACATCAGCTTTAACAAGGTATATTTCAAGTGTTGATATTATGATTCTTAAAATAGGCACTTAAATACTTATATTTAGTACGCAAAGGAAAAGGAAAAAAAAAAAAGATAACAGGCTTCTTATTCAAGAAAGGGAGTCAGTTCTTTCTCATTTCCTAAATTCCTCCAGGAATTAATCAACTGCCAGATTCATCCAGCCACAATACGGAAGTACACCCTTAGAGGCAGATAGTGCTGCGTATCAGGCAGTGAGAGGTTCTTTTTTTGATGCTCAGGGTTGTTTTTTTTTTTAATTAAGAGACTGCCTAAAGCAAACAAACTTTGTATTTGCTTCCACAGACAAGCTAAAATGAAAATTGTGACTACATTTATCAACACCTCAAATATTTCAGTTGTAACATGCTTCTGAATCCTAAACTATTGACTATAGTGATAATGTACCTCCACTCCCTTAAATCGAGTAGTTAAAAATTAATTAAAGTCTCAAGAACTCAAGCTGAGCCTTGGTGCGACAGCACACCACATTCAAGGAAATGCTCTTTTCAATCAGTCTTTGGTAAATTCGGTGATTCCCAGGACAGCTTCTCCATGTTGGCACAATACCAGATGCTGATTGAACTCCTAAGGATTTCTTTCCTGCCTCTGAACTCCCTCACAGTAAGGAATGGGTAGATCTGGGGAATTTACATAGCAGCAGTACTGGAGACGAGTTATCAGCTACTAATTACAAGCGTAAGATAGAGAAGGTTAAAGCTATTCCAGTTGTATCCCACAGGTCATCAGTGAGCATGGAAGGAGATGCAAGTGACTTCAGCCATGTCCTGCTGCCCAGACACACAGCTCTGCTGATGAATCAGAAGATCCGAGTTTTGTTTGCTGGAGAATTAAATTGACCCAAAATTTCTTTTTTTTCAGAAACAAATTTAGTCTTGTAATTTATTTTGGCTCTGTAGACAGGCTTTAAAAGAAAGGAGAATCTGCTTCAGAGAGTCCTTAAGTATGGGTGAATTCCTGTAAGAGCCTGATATTTATAATTTACAGCTTTTTATAGTGCCCTGGAGAGATTAGAGTCCCCTGACAGGTCCAACAGGGACACCCAATGACGTCTGCAGCATCCTGTCACTCTGCTGACAAAGGAGGAAACAATAATTCAGGGACACAAAGTATTCAGTGGCTGGATTTCATGCACATGCACTTCCACATGTTGCCYAAATAAGAACATACTCTGGCCAAAACAAAAAGTGAAAAACCAAAACTTCTCTACCCTYTCCTCCAAAAAATATAAAACCCATGCACTAACCAGCATTTCTGTTTAAAAATATCCAGGCAAAAATAAAAGGCATGTGTTCCACTGCCTGTTGTTCAGCTTTCAGAGCAGCCTTGCGAGGCCAGGGACCGTAAATCAAACCCTGGCATGTGCTTACACAAGGCTGTGCTCCCAGCTGGCGTCCCATCCACCTCCACTGGCAACTTTTTAAAGCTYGGATTTGTCTTTTGGCAGTGGTGCTCAAAACGGCGAGCACGGAAAAGGTGTACAGGATGTTTCAGAAGAAAACTGAAATGTGTGCCTTTTCTGGCATCTTACAAGTTGAGATGGAATTTTAAAAATTTCCTTCCACCTTAACCTTGACACCACTACACAGCCTCTACAAGGTATGTAGCGAGAAGAAAAACAACTCCATAAGAATAAAAACACCTTTTATTTTCATTTACTTTGGAAGCACGTGTCCCATGGCAACTCCAGACACTTTCTGGTGCAGGGCTGCAGAGTTATATTCACACAAGCTCCCCCCAGCCCACAAGCAGGGGGACATGACAAGGAGCAAAGCACTGAAGGCTTGCTGTGCCCTCTCAAAAACTATGGGATGATCCAAATCCTTGGCATGATGATCTAACCCATGGGTGTGATTAGCATGGGATGGAGGTACAGCTTGTAGGCAGCCTGTGGGTAGACAAACTCTACCCAGCTTCCCATCTCCTTTCCCAACCCTTTTGGAAGGTCCCCTTGTCCATGTGTTGGGCATTTGGCTGGCCCCAGAAACAGCTTCAGAAAAACAAAAAGTGGAGAGGAAGCTCCAGACCTCTGGATGGAGACCACAGCTCCCAAAACAAACCCCCATCAGTGGAGGCTGACCAGCTACCAAAGTCGAGGAGAAGCCCTTTACCCTGCACTCAGTTTCCCAAACTGTAGGGGCAACAGCAGCCTGCTCAAGTGGAAGGKGACCCTGCCCATGGCAGTAGGGTTGGCACCAGATGATCTTTAAGGTCCCTTCCAACTCAAACCATTGTATCACTCTGTAACAGAGCAAACCTGCTAAAGCCAGTTGTGCTCACTTCAGAGTGCCCCTCTGCCTTCTCCTCAAAACCACAGTGCAAGAAATTTAAAAAAAAAAGTGCCTGTCCTGATCTTATCRGAACGGAGATGTGGCCAGGAAATCCATGACTAACAGCAGTCMCTGGAGGGTCCAACAGCCCTGAAGACTGGACAACTGGCATTTGCAAGAAGAAGCAGCAGGGAGGCAGAAGAGCAAGAGCAGCAGAGGTTTGGCTCCAGCTTCCCTGTAAACACTTCTCTCAACAAGGAATTAGCTAGAGAAATTTTAGACAGAATATGTCAAGGATATGTCTATCCAGCCTGCATGGGCACTTGCAGTCTGCAGCACCAGCATCCTGCACCCAAGCTCAGACAGAACCCAACACAAGCAAAATGCACCAGCACTGTCATTTATAAACACTGCCACAAGCACAAGCCACGGGCAGCTCAACTGCACTGGGACTGCAACACACCCTATCAATAAATCAAACTATCGCCTTAGAAACAAGTCCTCCCATTAAGCAGTCTCAGAAAACCGACTTTAAAGGCAGACTAAACCTGCCTTTTGATATGGCTTGACGYAAGCCAGTTAAAAAGAACCACTTGATGAAAATGAGAGGGTTTCTCTTTTCCCCACATATTGTTTGTATGCAAAGTTTCTGCTCGCTTCATAGTCTGCCTCAGCATTACTTCACTGAGTAGGGCTAAACAACCATGTAAAAAAAAATTGAGTTTGTCACCATTCAACTTCCTTATTTTGGCAGAAAGAAAGAATTCAGGGATTTTTTTTTTCTCAGATTTATTGTAAACCAAGAAGTTTCCCAACTTTTTGGCCAGAAATCAAAAAGAGCAACGGAAGCAAGGGGCTGGGGAAACCTAACAAAAACCCAATTAGCAACACTACAAACAAAAGAAATAAATAGAATTTGAGAGACAGTAAAACTACAGCCTGTGCATGATTTCTGGGTGATWGTCACTTCATGGACTCATTCAACAGGCAAGTTATAAGCAGGAGATGGGAGCTGAGAGCWGGTTATCAGTGGATGGGAGCCCATGAAGAGCAGCAGCAGGCACCAACCACAGGGAATCTTCTGCTACCCAGCAGATTAGTAGAACAAGCTTCCTCTTCTAAGGCTTTGCTGCCACTGAAAGTAAAACTCACTTCAAATTCCGTCTTCTGCTGCTTCAGAAATCCCATTTGCTTGGGCTGCTGGAAACGAAAGCAGAGRGTGGCCTCCACAACCACCTTTTCCTAGAAGGATGTTGCAGTCTGCTCTTCTAAGCAATCCCACACAAAATTCTCGGAATAGATTAGTAAAGAATGCGGATATGTCAGAAAAGCAACAGGGCCAAGGTCAATATGAAATCCTGAATTCTAAATTCTGAGAAATTGTCTACCTACATATTTAATTCATATATTGCAAAAAAATCTAATTGTAGCCACTTAAATATTTTATAAAATAATATGAAAAGGATGCTTTAGGCTTCTGAGGACACTTTCTTATTGATACAAGAGAACAGGCCTTTCTTGCGTAATTGGTGCATAATTGGATTTTTACACAATACTGAAAAACAAAATAAAAGCAAAATCACCAGTCCTAGTCTCCTTCAGTATCCTTTTGACTGGAAAAGCAGGGCAATGGAATACRGAAGTGCTGCGTGCCCACATTAAATGCAAATTTCAGAGTATTCTTCACCAAAGAACAATAACAGGAAAAACATTTCCCAAGAAAACTAGRTAGATGCAGTCCAGCTAACCATATGTCTGTCTTTCAGTTCCCCATGGACTTCAAATCACTGCTCAGCTTTACCTGTGATTTGATGTTTCACTACAACGCAGAAACACTGCAGGTTAGGCAAGAGATGCAGATCAAAGGGCTCCTTTTTTGGAAAGGCTGCAACGATGGACACTTCAAACAAGTAACTCCAAAAGACAGACAACCATGTGGTCATGATTCAAAAATTTGTCTCATGATAGAGCTACTTGTTCACATAATAAAATAAGAATGAATGAGTAGGTGGTGATGAACTGTTAACAGGGGAAAAAAATTGCTTGCCAGTCTCTGTTCTTCTCTCAGACAAGACAAAATTATAGAAGGCACACATTTTCTTCATCAGTATATTTTTCTTCTTTTCACAACCCCCTTTGTTTGCTCTGCTCTCTGTTTTAGGCTACAACACCACAGCTGCTGGTGCTCACATGGCTTCTGCATTGAGTAGCGCTCCTGCCTTCAGCAGGATGCTCACCTTCACATGGARGCCACCTTGCCTGGAGAGAAGAGAGGTCCTTAACTGGTACAACCCAGCCAGGGRTGCAGTTTAGCTTTAACAGCACTCTCCTATTTGTGTTGGGACATGTAGGCCATAAAAGCATTAATGATGACAAACATTKTAGACACAAACTAAAAGATTCYGAGTCATCTGTGTTCAATCTCATAGCGTAACCTCCACAGAGGAAATGTCACTCCTTTTACAAATGTAGGCTTACCAGCTTCAGACTGCATTTTCATGCTAGCAGAACACAGGCCAGCAAGTGACTTCTTATGAGCAAGAAAATGGAGGCACAAATAGAAAGGTGAAGAAATGAAGTCTCAGATAAGAAAGATGTAGGCATTATGTTCAGGGAAAACTTTCTTCAGTAAGAGCAGTTAAGCCCTGGGACACAATCTCAGGGAGAAGATCATGAGTTTTCAAAGACAGAGGAAACAAACATATGCCAGGAATAAGAAGGGCTTTAGGGAAAAGGGATGACCCCTGAGCCTCTTCCAATCCTACCTCCTTWGGTCCTGTGATGCACAGTCACAACACAAAAATGTAATAAACAAAAAACAAAAGGAAAGGAGTAATGGAGGTCGCTTTASATGGTAGTTAGCGAGTCACCTCCCAAAGTCTGAAGAGTTGTCAAAGTTTCCTCAGGAAGTGACAAAGACAAGAAACTTTGCCTTAGTCGTAAACCTGGCAATCTCTTCTGCGGTTGCCACACATAATTATGTCAGGATTTGGCAGCGAGCTGTAAATTGCTCCTCCAGCCCACATAAAGAAAACGTCGGGAGCTAAGGCACAGGGCACTCAGCAGCCACAGACAGATTAGGAAAYCTGGCAGCTGCACAGCCAGCCACATTTCAGCACTAAAGCATGGCTCAGAAACCCATCAGCTCCCCTACACTCCTCTCTGTTCCATCCCCTCAACAAGGTGCCCACAAGAAACACCAGGCAAGTCAAATGAGAGCTGCACTTCATTGCATCTCATAGACTGAGCCGCAGCTACAACCTGCTGAGCCCCAGAAGCACATGGCATCTAACAACTGTTCCAGGGACAACTCCTGGGAACAGACTGAACTGAGAGACCAGGAAGAGTCCGGGGTGACAAGACAAGACTTGGAGCAGAGTTCAAGCATTCAGCAAGATGAACACCTTCTACAGCAGACACTTCACTGCCCAGCAGCAATAATTTACTGGAAGAAGCAGTTTAGGAGCAGGCTTGAAGACACTTGCATGGCAACATACTAAAGGGARCTGCTCAACTGCAGCTCTGTGGCTCCTACACCTGAGGCTGTGAGGCACTGGACAATCAGGCAGGCATCCTGCTCCTGCCAACCCCCCAGAAAGCTGGAGCCATCCCTGCTCAAAGAGCTCTGCCATCAACAAAGCCTTCCTTCCAAACTGACTCACTCCCAGCCTTGCACTGCCCCAAATTTATCCTCTGCCCTTCTCTTGCTGGTGTCTCTTTCAACAGCTACAAATCCCATAAATCATCTTGTAGTGCACTATTCCCGGCTGCTCCAAATCACTCCCATCACACCCAGAGAGTGTTTTAGAAACCCCAAGATACTCTGGAGGAGCAAGAAATGAAATGCAGATGCCCAAATCCCGCTTTGTTAGGTTAATGCTAGAAACTACAGGCCAGGCTCCCTCCTGGCAATGTGGGGTCACATCCAGGACCCAAAAACCTACACCCCATCTCCAGGACAACAGCTTCAGACCACTCACCGGCCCTGGACTACTGCACTGGCCTGTAGGGCTAGCAGTGTGGACCACAGCTCTGGYTTCTCTATCCCCCTTCATCTTCCCATCTAGGCCCTCTATAGCCAAATGGAGCTTCAGAGTTTGTGGAGAAGCTGGCTTTGCAAACGTTCCACCAGCTGCAATTTTTCCCCACTGGAAAATTCTGAACAGGCAGAAACAACCCAAGCCCTCTGCACAGCTCGGGGCCACAGACTATCAGTGATCCTCCCACCTGATACAGAGATGCAGCCTAGGGCTGTGTTCAAAAGAGGRGAGGGATATAGGTTTACAAACCAACTTAATCCCTATTTTTAACAAGGATAAGGATTTGTTTTGGGATTAGGACTGCCAGACTTGATTGATTATCAAGGCACCTATTACATACAATGCAGATTAACCTACCAGGTCCAGGACCTAGTGAAAAAAACAACTGTCAAGACTTCTTTTGGTTGATCTGAGAATGTATTTTTGAGTTGCCATCTACCTTTCAAGTAGATCTGAAGATTAATGCCTGATTTGCTCACACAGACAGGTATAAAGTTGCCCTGCTCTAGAAATGTCTGAGCTTCTTGAGGGGATTCATCATCTGAAGGATTCCTCTCTTTTGGAAAAAAAGAGTGTCAATCCCCATGGTAAATGAGATGTCTGTGATCAGAAGGAGAATGTTTTCTAGGACTATGCCCTGTTAAAACTTAGGAAGGAACATCTCACTAATTACTAAGTGACTATAACTACAGACACGTTTCCCTAAGCATTACACAGCCACCCCATCATTTTAATGAATCTACAGAGTAATTGCACACTCTTAGTAACATAGAGCTGCATGATAGGTTTCYTTTCCTGTCTTAAAAAAAAAGGAAACAATTGCCTTACGAAACCCCCAGTGAGTTTTAATATTACAAAAMATCAATAAATTACGGACATGAGGAATCTCATTCCACAAGACACTTCATTTCTATAAAATTACATTTTCTGCTGGGGAAGAAAATAAACAAAGACACATCCACATATTCTACCACAGACTCCTCGTGTTTGTACAAACCACATTTATTTTTGTCACTATGCCATTTCAAAAGTTGAAGGCAGGAATTCTAACCAAGAAAGGAGGGATGGTCACAGCCAAATACTTTGGGTTGAACTCTCCAAGGCCCTGGCACCGCATCCTGGCAAGAATGACTCCAGGGCAAGGTACCCACTCCTGCTGGGCTAAGTGTCAACACAAATAAGAGAGAACTGCAGTGTCTATTTTTGTTTGGTTTGCAAATGTTCAACTCACTTTTACGACATGAAAGCAAATTCACTCTAAAACGCCTCCATTCATGCAATTTCTGTGAGTGCTTATGGAGATATCGGCCTAAAAGCAGCCTAATGAGCACGGGGTAACTTGAGACGTTTGATTTTAGAAAAGAACTTGAGTACTGGAGTAGTGATGCTCCACTGGTTACTGTCATGAGAGGTAGTTCTGCTCCGCGGCGGTGTTTGTCCCAGCTTGGTGGGAACATTTTGCCGGGAAGCTCCCTGGGTGCCGGGCAGAGAGGGGCAGGCGCAGCCAAAGTGCAGAGCTCAGCACATTGTTGCTCCAGATGTGAAACGCACGCGCGAGTTCACCAAAAAAAGCCAAAGAGGAAAAAAAAAAAAAGGAATGGCAAAAAGGACGTTCCTGTAACGAGCCGAGTCAAAGAAATTCTGAACAGACCCAGCCAAGTAACTAAACAAAGCACGGAGCAGCACATCGGTGAGACGGGACCGAGCCCCGGGAGAAGGAGCCACCCGCCCCAGCGTCCCGGGGTGGCAGCGCCGCTCTTTCCTCCGTGTCGCTCCCCACKGCCAGAACGGGGGCTCCGCCGCCTGTGACGAACCCCAGCGTGGGCAGCAATCCCCACCGGGTGCCTTCGGGGTTTTGGCACCGGAGAGAGACTCTCCGCAGGGCCACCGCCACCGGCGGGGATGGCTTTGGGSCGGCGACCCCCCCGCCTGGGAGCGCTGGGGGAGACCCCCGGAGGAGAACCACTCACCACCGCCCCCAGCCCGCTACGCCCTTCTCACTTCGAGAAAGTTGAGAAACAAGACAAAAACAACAAGCCCCAGAGCCTCCCCCCGCCCCGCGGCGGCCGGTGTGCGGCTGCCAAGTTTCGGCGTGGAGGAATTTAGTGCGGCCGAGCCCCCCCGCCCCGCCCGGGACCGGGAGACGCGGCGGGACAGCGGGACAGACAGCCAGGCTGGAAGCGTCCCCCGGATAACCGAGAGCCCGGCTCCCGCAGCCCCCAAATGCGGGGTGGGTGAGGAAGGAAGGAAAGGGAGAAGCGACCCCCCGGTCGCCCTTACTCACTCCAAGCAGACACACTTTGAGCTCGCGTATCGCCATCATCTGCCCGGGGCCCGGCCGCTCCGCATCCCCGGCGCTCCGCTCCGCACTGCCCCGCTGAGGCGCCTCAGCCCGCCGGGGCCGCCCCCGCCGCCGGTCACATGCGCCCGGCCCCGCCTCGCCATGCCCCCCGCTCCCGCCGCCGCCGGGCCCGGCAGCGTGCAATGCTTAGCGWYKGAAGGGACCTCTGGAGACATCTGGATCAACCCCCCTGCCAAGGCATGGTCACCTGATGCAGGTGACACGGGGACGTGTCCGGGTGGGTTTTGAATGTCTCCACACAGGGAGTTCCACGACCTCCCTGGACAGCCTGTTCCAGCGCTCTGCCACCCTCAGCGTAACAAGTTCTTCCTCATGTTGAGGTGAAACTTCTTGTGCTTTAGTTYATGGCCATTTCTCCTCGTCCTGTCACTGGACACCACTGAAAAGAGYCTGGCACCATCCTCTTGGCTACAACCTTTGACACTTATACGCATTAATGAGATGCCCTCTCTGTCTTTTCTGAGGCTCAGTCTCTCCTCAAAAGAGAGGTACTCCAGACCCCTAACAATCTTTGCGTCCCTCCACTGGACCCCCTCYTGTAACTCCTTATCTTTCTTGTACTGCAGTGTAAATATTTGCTGTTGTGAGAAAAGCAGTCTGTGAGCGACAGCATCCTGCCAGGGGCTGGGGGCTGTGCATGTGCTTATCCTACACACTATGTGCTGGGCCAGGCACAGGGTGGGGACTGCTCCGGTTGTGAACCATCTGAATCCATCTACTTTTTCTTTTTTTTAATAATTTCTTGTCTTGTGCAGAAGTCATGGCRAAACAGTAACTCCATTTTTTTTACCCAACCCCAGTAATACACACCCAATTTGGATTAAAATAGTCAACCTCAGGTTAGCAGTAGGGTTGCACCCCACACATCAAATGCCAAATTTAAGTTAAGCTCATCAGCTTAAGGCTAGTCCTCTGAAATCGATGAAGGAGTCATAACCACTCTGCTCTTAATATGCAAGGTTCTAGAATTTATGGAGAATAATTGCACACTATAACCCCAGGAAAGGAGAAGAGCATCATCCATTTGCTATTTTAAATCAGAGCCTCTGTTCTACTTACAGTTTTATATTGCCTTTTTTCCCCTTGCATTAATTTATCAGGTAAAATTGCTAAAGTGAAGAAAATCTTGGTTAGTCATTGTGAGATTACTGCCAGGTCATTAGATGCTTCCTGGCAATAAACTGTTGTGGTGTTCATAATAACACTAATTAGTTCCACATGGAGTCCTGCACTCACACCAACAGTCTGGATAGAAATGTTTGCCCTCTTCCAGAGATCTCATCTCCCAGGCCAAGGAAATGCCTGAAGCAGAGCAGTTGTCATCCTCATGGAGGAGAGGACCAAGTACTGCTAGCGGAGTATCACAGCCTGTCAGCAGAGAGATTATCAAAAGAGAGAGATCAAAGGAGAGGCTCATCAGAGAGATGTTTGTGATTTAATTAAGTTTGGTTGTTTTGGGTTTTTTTTAGGAGAAGTTAGCAGAGAAACAAAACACGGCAGGTTTACAGACAACCAGTRCAGAATATTGCAAGGATCCTGGCTGCTCATTTCCCTTCCACAAGAATGAATTATACACTGCAGTATTTCAAAAAGCAAATGGGATACACTCCCTGATACAGAAAAATTACAGTGTGCATTCATAGGACATTCTGTTGAAATTAGCTTTGAATTAGTTAGACAATTTGACAGGAGATATAAATTTTTAAGATTTTATACCATCCTACTCTGTTCTTTCACAGACAATGTTGTGGTTCACCTTTTCATAAATTATTTTGGGATTTTTGTCACATCTTTAAACATTTCTGTGCCTTTCATGTATCCCATTAGTCATCCATTCCTTTTCTTTGGTGCAGATTTTGTAATTCCTGAAGTCTGGGATTTTTTCTCATTATTATACACTTGAAACATTATGACATATGAATTAATTTCAGCAAGACACACTGGAATTATGCTATTATAGAATTATATAATGGTTTGGGTTGGAGGGAACCTGAAAGATCATGTGGTCCCAACCCCCACTTCCATGGGACACCTGTCCATTTTCAAGACAGTAATACATCTCACCGACTTCACAGGCATATAAGTACATTCCCAATTGCTAGATTGACTCAGTACCACCAAAATACAAAACAGTGCCTGAGAAATTACCCAGGAAAGCAGGTCAGATTCCCATCTTTCATCTTATCTGGGGGAATTTCTCAAATACACACTGGAGAAAAAGGAGCTCTCACTAAAAAAATTTACAGCTCAGACCTCAAAAGGTTCTTTCTGAACAGAGAAAATAACCAATTAGCTACCTACAAACAAGCAAATGTTTAAAACAGTAGCATGAGGAAGACTCAGTAGAAGCTGTTCAKGCTGAAACAGCAGGAGAGAGATTGTTAAGGGCAATTTTATTGTACAGGCGAAAAATCTAAATAGCCAAATAAAAATGAACAACTAGGAGGAAAAGTAACCTATTGTCCTTGTTTAAACAAAGAGCCTACAAACATCAAAAACAACAAAAAATGTATCCCCAAAATTAGGGAGATAGGAAGAGAGAAAAACAATACAAACAGACGTGCTCCAGTATTAAAAAAAGCTACTGACACTAATTCTTCCAGGAACTGGCATAATCCTTGTGTTTGTCTGCATGCAAGATACTGTGGTCAGGAAAACATTTTTGCAGAGCTGGTCATGTTGCAGTGTTTTCAAATGGTKGGTTAAAAACAAAGGAAAACAAGTCTTGCATCCCATGTTTTCTTTCTTTTTTTTCTTTCTTTCTTCATTTTGTAGCATCTTATTCAACAAATATTGTAAGTTTTGAAGCAATGATGTAGCTCACTTCTTTCTACACAATYGTATTTTGATTTTGGGAAATACAAAGCCAAGTGGCTTTGGTTTTCAGCAGCCTTCCTTTAGAGCTTCAAGTCCTGGCATGGTGTCCTCCAGTGGTCTAGACAAATGGCAGCTGGGGCTGCTGCTGCCCTTCTCTTTGCCCTTACTCACAAGTTTCTGCTCCTACGTGGCTCCTGCTGGCAGAAAACTAGTCCTATGTTTAAAAGTTTTCTGTGACCTCAGTCTCTTTCTCTCTCTCTAGAAGTGGTGCAGTGGTATTTAGTTAGCCTGTATTGATAGGAAACTGGTTTTGAGGTTCGGGCAGTGTTTGTAAGTTTATGAAGGCATCTGCCTTYCTCCTGCTGCTTTCTTTCTCTGTCAGTGATGTAGGCACAGAAAGATCCATCCAAGAYCCTGATGTGTACCCAGATCCTGAAACTGCTGTTGTCTGTCCTAAACACTGATGAGTTACTTCCTTTCTCCCATGTTACTTCCCGTCTCGATTTCTTGGCAAGCATCCTTCTCACACAAAAATGTTATCCCTCCTCTTCACTGGTGAATTCAGTCCAGACCCTCCTACTGTGGGCTGCCATCCCAGCTCTTATTCCCAAGGCAGGGAACAGGAGGCAAGTTAACTCCCTGCTGCCCGGGGAGAAATGTCTGTATCCCTTGGATGACACGAACTTGCAGTACAGTAATGACTGSCACTACAGAAATCTCTCTGGTGCTTGCCCAAGAAACTGCCAAAATCTCTTGAAAGGAAAGCAGCTGCTGCTGAGCAAGCTGTTCTTTGAGTGGGAGGAGCAGCTTCCAGCTCCTAGATCCCATGCAAATTCCAGTGGTTACAAAATGGCTAAAGTTCTGGGAGATGCTATTTTTGTTTGTTTGTTTACTTGATTGAAATAAATGTTTACTTAATTAAAGTTTGCTTACTTAAAAAAGGCTAAAAACAGACTGCCCAGGAAAAGAGAGGGCCCTGAGACACGAAAACCAGAGAAATACAGGGATGACTGGTAAAAATGAGAGCCTGATTCTGATTTCAGTTATACAGGTCTTAAGCCATTGCAATTTTTGTTTAGCTTGAGAAGGATTATTTCATTTCATGGCACATGCAAAAAGTGAATTTGCTTTTTCATTACGCACTGGTTCCACCATTAATGCTAGGAGACTATGCAGCTGGCTAMTACTTCACTTCATTGCAGTGTTGCTTTCATGTTTTCACATCTCCTATTTGTTGTAGTTGGATGGTCCAGTCACTCCCTCCCGACAAGAAAAATCTGCTGGAAAAGGTTAGGGGTGAGAAAGCCTCTGCAAGATCCTACTTTGCAGCTTCACTGCCAAGGGCTTCGAAAAGCAGCATTATTGCTGTTGAACGAAACCTAGGAGCTGTTTATGTAAAGCTCAGCYGCGTGCTTCTTGTTGGACCTTGCAAGAGAGGCACTGTTCCTGAAATACTCAGGAAACATTCCTGGCACTAGAGATGTATGTTTGTCAAGAGGGTCACTCTGCTCATTCACTGCTAATCCCYGAGGCAATCTCCTTTCAAAGCAGTGAAAAGTGATGCAAGACTTCTCATTCTTTGCAAATGATGCCCCATAGCCCCAGCTGGTGATAGTGCAACATTTCTTCACTRTTAGATGGGGAAAGAATTAAAAAACTTTTTTTTTTGCTTACATCAGAAAAACAGAAGCTGAGGAACAATTTGAGATCACTGCAAATACCATAACAAATTAAGCACCAAGAAGGGGCAAGAACGGGCTAAAGCAAAATATTGGCTCGATTAAAAAATAGACATAAATTAGCTTCAGATGGATTCAGTTTGGAAGTTAGGAGTAGGGCTTTCTAAGTCTTTGAAAAGTTCAGTCAGAGAAACAAATGAAAAGCAAAATCGGAAGTAAAGACTCGGTAATCCAATAGATTATTTGTCCATATCACTAAATAAATTGGCCATTGCGCCGTGTTTGGCTGAGGTAGAGTTAATTTTCWTCACAGTGGCTGGGATGAGGCTGTGTTTTAGACYTGTGCTGAACACAGATTACCAGGGTTGGTAATACAGACMTGTTTTTGTTATTGCTCAGGCTTACACAGAGCCAAGGCCTTTTCTGCTCTTTCTACAGCCTTGCTGGGGAGCAGGCTGTGAGCATAGGGGACACTGGGAGGAGACACATCTGGGGCAGCTGACACCAGCTGACCAGAGGGATGATCCAGACCATATGACATCATGCTTAGTAAATAAAGTGATAAGGCAATAAGGRGAAAGGGGRGAACATTTGGAGTGATGGAGTTTGTCTTCTCAAGTCACCTTCATGTGTGATGGGGCTGTGGTCTCCTGGAGAYGGTTGAACACCTGCTTGCCCACGGGAGCCAGTGAATTGATTCCCCTTCTGCTTTCCCTATGAGTTATGTGAAGTTAATTCCCTGAATCCCCTTCTGATTCTCTCMCCTGTCCTGCTGGTGGGGGAGTGAGTGAGTGGCTGCTGGGGYTTGATTGCTGGCTGGGGTTAAACCATGACAGCCCATCAACACTAGCTGTTGAGGGTGGACATCAGGTCTGATGTGTCACAGAGGAACCAAGTTAGAGCTCTCTACTAAGACTGAAATCACCAATCTGATTTCATGAAATCAGCCTGGCAAAATCAGTCCAGCTGCTGCATCCTGTAAATTCCCTACACCGGATGAATTCATACAATCAGTTCTTGATGAAAGCTCTGTGTCTTAGTATCAGACTCCTTTTCCACATGAACCTTATGAAAATACTAATGTGAACCTACAAGGCTGCACAAATCTTTTCTCATGTATCATTCCATGCAAAACTGTGCCTGAGCATGCAGGTGTTTGCAGCGTAAACACCACTCCAAACAGCCAAAAGGATGTTKTGATTTCCTGTACCAAGGCACAGTTCAAACAGGGGGCTCACTGACTGAGTGATATTCAAGGTTCCAATTTGGTTGTGTCTGTAGCTCTTGTAACATGTTCTGTTTTGCAGGTCCTCACTTTGGGCTGCCAATTTTGAGGACAGTTGATGACAGGATGATGGTTGCTATGAATGAGTCCATGGAGATGACAAGAACTGTCTCAGTTGGCTTTCAGTGGTGCTGACATTGGTTTGTTCCATTCTTTCCATGCCTCTGGCACAGGTGACATCTGTTATGTGCTGCTTGAAAAGGGAATGTGAAGATCGGCCTCTCCCAACTATATGTTGTCTGGTTRGAGTGATAATTGGAGATCTCTATTTCAAAATTCAGGGAATCTTTGCAGGAGGTTGGTGATACCTTCTTACCTTCTAGTTCACTGCAGGAGCTGCCCAATGAGGGTTCTCATAAATTACAGCTGGATTTACTGAACAGTCATGCTGTTTCCTTCTAGCAAATATTCCACAGTGCACTATTCTCATACAGAGTGGTGCAGGATCTGGTTTACCACCATTAGCTTTGTGTGAGGTGAAGGAGCCAGTGTTTACTACTAAATGAAAAAGGAGCATACACAATTCTCCTTTGAATTAAGCTTAGCCTTATAAACTATCAAAAGGGTTTTATATTAAGGCCAATGTTTGACTGTCAAGCAAGCAGGCTTCCATTGTGCATACTGCCAAGGAGAGATAACAGGGCTCTTATACTCTCAGAAATTTGTTCTGCCAAGTGAGCATCAGGTTTGTCTAAAACATACCCAGCGTGTGCTGCCAGCCAGAGGAGGTTTGAACTTCACATTGATTTTTCTCCTTAAATCYGCTGGCAGTGAATGCACATTGATGSRTGCTTCCTCTGGTTACAGAAGACCYAAACARGGACCTTCCAAACAAGGCTSAAATGGAAGTTTCCAAATGAAAATGCATCTATCYATCCTGAGCTTCCAGTAGTTTAGGCAGTGAGAAGGGTGGCTGTAGCCAGCTTGTGGTGTCACTCTTGTCTTTTTGTCTGCATCAGTGGAACTGGGTGTTCATTATAAACAATCATGAGGCAAGTGCAAAGGAGAAATTAAAATTCAATTGTAAGCCAGGCAGTGACTGAGGAGACTTATGTCTAAGTCTTTAGTCTACTAAAGTAGATTCCTTTGTTTAGATTTAACAGTGAGAGGGATCTTTCCACTCCCAACAGAAAGCAGGAAAACTATATGAGAAAAGAATTTCAGAGGCAGAAAAATCTGATCAAGAAATTCGCATCTACCCCAAAAATCTACAGCATAAAATATAGAGTTCCTTTATTTCTTTTCCTTTTGCTTCTGATATGAACAACACTTTTGTGTGYTGAAATGAGTTTAAGACTGAGTTTGAGAGTGTGACCTCCCCTCTTCCCACCACCAGTCTAAACAGCCCTGAAATGCAGAGGATGTTTRATGTAAACTCCAAATTCCTCTTTTGGGTCTATGTCCTTATGAGGATAAATTAACCCTTAAAGAAACCCTCAATTTTGCAACGTTTTGACCACAAAATTTACAATCATTGCTGGTAATGATGACTGCATTCTTCATTTCAGGACAACTCTCTGTTTAATATTTATTGCAATTTCCTTGTACAGCCGTGGTAGTACTGCCTGCTCATGGACCTCATAATTTGCCTCCAACACAGATAATCTGAGTTTGTTCAAACCTAAAAAGAAATAAGAAGTTAGTGTGCTTTGTAAGTTTTCTAATATATATTAGTAAAATATTTTACAGCTGCAAAAAGACTGCACTACACTATCAACTGTGTTAATTTTCTAATTAGGAGTAATAATATAGTAATCTCTTCAAATAAGCAGGAGGACCTTAACTGCACAAAGAGGTGCTGATTACTCTGACGTAACTAAAAGCTAAGAAACAATCTTGAGGAGCAGAAACTGGAAATATGCACAGTGCAGCCTGTTTTGTCCGTCCAGCTATTTTGACCTCCCTCTTAATMACTTTTCATGGTTTCTTTAAAGATGATGGGTGCATTAGGCCCAAAGATCCTGCAGTCCAGTAGGAGGCCTTTAAATGTTATTTTTAGGGCAATTAAATGCCACAAATAGGCATCTATACTAGGTCTGCACTTTAAGAGCATGCAGACATACCTTCATCACACATAGATCATGAAATCACCTCTCTCTCCTTCACAGTTATAAAAGTTTTAAGAATAGGTCAGAATAAAAAAGTAATGGAGTAGTAMGTTGTGAAGGTATTGCTTAAAGAGAGCCAGCACTAGCTATCTTTAGCAATGGAATCACCAGAGTGAAGATTTATCTTCAGGACAACCTTAAAGAGAAGCTATCACASTCATAATCTTTCTTATGTTATCAGGAGGGTGGTTAAATGGATTAGAAATATATCTGATGCTCTGGCAGAGATAAAATGTAATTTCATCAAAACCCAGAAAGAGTCAGAAGTCTCATTTTGGTGTTAGAACGTATAAAAAAATTTCTCATTACACTCTTGAAGTCTTGGTTGAAGTGTGAGTTTGACTAAGACAGTGRGGCTGGAATGGAGATATGGTCCCTAACCCCCTGGTCCAGGTGTTCATGCCGTCATTAGCAAGGGAGGAGCTTAGCTACTGAGCAATTTGGACTTGATGTTCAGTCATTGACTGAACCTCTGGGCATGTGACTTGACTGTAATTCCTCTTCCAAAAAAGCTCAGATGAACTGCATCCTGGTGGGAATATCCCCTTTGGCTCCTATATGGACAACGGGAGCATATGGGCATCTGTATGACCTAGGTCATAGCAATTGCTTGTGACTGCAGATGGACAGCAGCCTGAAAAGTAAGGAAATCAGACCACTGGAAATAAGAAAGGATCTGGAAAGCTGGGTCCCAAATTATTTGCACAGAGGATGGGGAAAAATTGAGCTACTGTCTGGCTTTGTCCTGCAGRAAGGGAAGGTTAACGATACTGTGGGAGTTCAAAGACTTCTATCCAGATGCAGAGCTGCCTAGGGGTGTTATCCCACAAAACCAGAAAGTCCATAGTGTTATTCCAGCACAGGAGTGAAGACATAAACATGTCCTTGGGGAGGACACCTATGGCACACCTATTCTTGRACTTGTTACCCAAAACATAAGCTTACAGTGAGGGCTGGTTGATTGGTTTATCTAGTCCAAGGGAAGAAGTATGATAGGCAAGTAATCAGGTTCAATGTGCTTATGCTGTGTTAGTGGCATCTCAGGAGTCAGACGTGAAAGAAAAAAGGATGCAGAGATTTTTGAAGATAAGATTACCTAAATCCTACCTTAAAGCAAGATGTGCTGCTCCCAGCTCTTATCTTCATGAAAGATCTTTTTCCAGATCAAAGAAACAAAATCACTCGACAGCTTCTTTTTTCAAGACAAGCCAAATTTTCACTGCTTCCCCTCTAACTTGCACTGGCMTGCTTTTACTGCATGCTTTTGTGTTTACTTATCAAAAGGTATCATGAGATAATTAATGCTTATAAGCTAAGGCTTTCCAGGAGAAAGAATTTTCCCTTTATTCTCAAGTTCTTAATATCCTGAAGTTTTGTTCCATGACTATTTTGACAACTGTACAGATTAAGTTTTCATGGGTAGCTGAAGGATGCCACAGCAAGCACAGCCTTCTATTTAATCTATTTTTCACTGAGGCAAATTACAAACTAAAGTCTTCCCTGTGTATTTAACCTAATATAAATCTTAAAATACATTTGAGGGAAAAGATGTAATATATTCTTTAAAGTTAATCCATTAACCTATAGGTTAATAGCATTCATACCCTAAAAAATCACAGTTGGTAYGAAATTTTGAGAACTAATAACATCTTTGTAATATTAAATCTCTATACACAGGTCTGTGCAAAACAGCAGACTACTTTTTAAAGTGAAAGGTAGAAAGCCCTCAGAAAACATTGCATCTGCACTGATTTCCTGTACTGAATCCTTTCCAGCACTAGGGGCAGACCTAGAGTCCTTTTAGCCCCTGTTAGCAAAGAGTTCACYTTGTCCCCTGTTTTGTAGGAATGTGAGCCTTGCAAGCTCCTTCTCYTCCATAACACTCCTTTAGCAAGCATTATATAATAAAAGAGAGGGATGTAATTCTTGATCGGGAGTCAAAGAAGAATTAAACATAACGTGTTTAAACAGGTGTTTCATAAATGTAACAGCTTGCTTTTCAACAATGAAACTCAGGACAGCATTATTCCTCATACCAGTATGAAGCCCTCTAAGTAGGGCTCAGTTTCCCAGTGTTAGAGCTCCTTGTTCTCTGTACGAGTGGCTTCTTAGTGTCAGAAACAAAATCAGCAYTGTGGTTTCCAAAATACTGCCTGGAAAGGGATGTGAACAGGAAGAGTGCAGAGAGAGTGAGGTACAYGCATGCAAATGTACAATCACAGCATACCCAGCTCAGTAGGCTTATGGACRCTCAATTAACAACAAAGTTGTATTTAAATAAAAATGTTGCAGCCACTCTGTTAGAGAACATGTAGAATTTTCTTCTGTGTTGGAACTGCAGACAGTGTCCCTTTAAATCAATGTTATTTTTATTAATTTTAATAGTTTTCCTGCCTTTTACTTCCAACAAGTCTGACTGTAGTCTCATTGCCAATGGAATATCTGAGGGTGAGTGATGCAGCTTTTTAGTTTTACTTCGATATTTTCAAAGGGGGGTTCACTGGAATWAATGACAGTTGGAAATATACTGAGGTTCTCATGGGCTAAATCCATCTTCATTCAGAAAGAAGATTGCCTGTATGCTGTKCTTGACAAACATATTACACTAAATAAGTACTTTGATCCCACCCAAATTCCAATACCACTGTGCATACTTTGTCTGTCTTACTTTATGAATCACCCAATAAAACACACCCAGTTCAAGATATTATTGGCAATGCTACAGTGTATGTACATTAAATCTYATTTTAAACAGAAACCTTGGAACCTGGAATGTTGCCAGTGCTTGAATCCAAAAAGAATTTGAAATGCATAATGTAAAGCTTCTTAATATACCTGACACCCTTTAACWGTTCCCACAGTTAAAAAATATTACAGCTTACATTTGTACCTCAACCAGGCACCCAGAGGTTCAAGCCCTATATAATGGTAAAAGAAAAGGAAATAATCATTTTTATATCAAGTGAACAAAGCTGATTTGGAAATTATTGAAAGAATCAACCTATCCAGGAGCTGCTTTAGGACTATAATTGCTCTTTCACATCTCAGCTAATTCAATTAAACCGAGAAGCTATTTTTGGACTAGACAGCTCTTTAAACTTTTGGTACCTTCTATTACAAACCATCTGGCCCTGTACATCATCAAATTTCTTAACTCACACTTCATCATCATCTTTCTCAGAAATTATACTTGGGTTTTTGTGTTTATTTGTACCCCCTCTAGTTTTGTGTACATTTATTTCAGAAAAAACCACTTAATTCTTTGGATTCCCTCCCATTTCAATAGCTGAAAAGTTCTCTGTAGAAACCAGCACATGTCAAGAACCATCAATCAGTTCTTCTCTTTATTTTGGGTATGTTCTGGTGGTTGTTTCCTCCATTATATAATCCTTTCCTCATAGTCTGTAATTCTTTTCTAACACTGTAAATAAGGTAAGCRTTGAGTCTTTTCAAATATTGTCGGCCTCCACTTTGAGAGGAGCAACAATTTCATTTTTCATTCTTTCTTTGGTGAACAGACCTCTGCTATATTTTGCATATATTTGACTATTCTCCAAATGTTTTGCCATACCTCTGTCTGGGCTCAGCACTACATGAAGTGTAATTACACAGTTGCTGATTGAGTTGGAGCACGAGCAGAATGAGCTCACATCTGTCCTCAAAAGACTGTACAAACACAMAGATCTGAAGGCTGCCTCCTCCAGAGGTCTAAAATACATGTGCGTAATTGACCCCGAAATTCAGTGCACTTCCTGCAAGAGCCAGGGTTATCTAAACAAAGGGTTCTTAGGAAGTAACCTCTTGACTTCTCCACCCCTCACATTTTTAAGGATTGACAGGTCCTATCAATTGCRCAGACCAGGATAACAAGCCGTGTCCCAAAACAATCATTCTCCTGACATGCTTCCCACTGGCACCTACCACCCTTCAGATCAGCTAAAAAAGAGCTTGGTTGCCTGCACAGGCATGTACCCAATTGTCCCTGACTAAATGGATTACACCGTTGTTGGCTGAATAAGATGCCAAGAAGACTTCCAGCCAGCTCGTATTTGTGTGGGTTATGAAAGAGTGCTGCTCCTGAGTCTGACCAAAGTCCAGTTAAAATCTGACAAAGGTCTGCAGAAAAGGTGCCAGACTCCATTTCTGCCAGGATTTAAGTCTYGTTTCTATTTTATTTTGGAAAAATGCAATGTGAATAAGAAATTAGCAAGAAKTTTCAAAAACAGTCTACAGAGAACAGAATTAAATGTGCTATACACAGCAACTTGCTGAGAGGAGTTTGGGATGCAAGAGAGTGGGGAGAACTGGTGCTGAAGTAAGGAGGACAAAGAATCTTTAAGGAGGACAAAGAATCTCAGGAAGAGACCAGTTGGAGGGATGTGAAACTGGTGGAAAAGGAGGTTTGGGAGTAGTGATAATTCAGTCCCATTTGTCCCATTGAGATACATCCTGGGATCTTAGTAACTCATCTCTGATTCAGAAGAATGTGAGCTATCAGCTTGTATGTGCCAATATCTAAGTAGATCTAAAGACATGCAAATTTAAACTCAGTAGACCAGGAAGCAAAGGAGTGAATAAATGCAAATAYATTAATCTGAATATCAGGTTAGGAATTTCCAGGCAGGGACTAGYTGGGTGGGGAAGGGAAGACTGCGTGGGCTGAGGAAAGGCTGGAGAGSCTGGCTGGCTCGAGGCCAAATCTAACAGGAAGGGTCTGGCTTGGCATACAACTGAGATCTGGCATGTTAGGGACAGTGCCTTAGATTGCTACTGTCATATATGTAATGGCATCAGCAAAAAATAGCACAGAAGACTTTTTTTGGGTGTGGGTTTTTTTGTGTGTATTTTATGCACTAACTGCCATTTTAGGCCTCAAGCAGTATCAAGCACATCGCTTTGCTTCTTTTGTTCTCTGTTTCTTCACGTGTAAAATGAGAATAATTTATTTCCTTTCAAAATGATTTGGAGATCTAGGATGAATGGTTGGGGGATAAATGTATCTACTACAGTDGTGTCCCAGCTGCACATGTATGTGGCTGCTGGGATTCCTTGAAATAGCCCAAATTCATATACTTCTGCTTTTATCAAAACAAACAAACAAACAAACAATAACAAAATACAAACAAACAGCAACACCCCCCTAAAAGTAACAACCCCCACAGGCAATTCAGTGAAGGGAAGATTCAGTTTCTGGTTGCCCAGTCTTGTTCCCTTCCCATATGACAGTGAGATAGAGACCCTGAAAACCAGGAAATCCAGAGCTAAGGTACAGCAGTACAACCTGAACTCTGAGTTGTTTGATCAGTGATTCAGTCTTCCCGTAACATACATATGCATGACACCATGACTCCTGAAGCAGAACATCTCAGAGCTGCAGCACTCTTAAGTGTTCTTAAAGGAAAACTTTCTTTCAAGTACTCTTTAAGAACACCTAAAAGTGTCTAGGTGAGTGTCACTAAATGAGGAATCCTGCACATATGCTGCACTCAAACTCTGAGACCCATTTCCTTGAAACAGCCTCTGATGCAGTAATTCTTTGTTCTCTTTCACAGTCAGCTTCAGCACCTATGGGATCAGACACAGAGACTTGACTGCTACTTAGATGACAGACCACTCTCATCTTTTGTCTTTGTCCAAAGGAGTGGTGGTTATCACCACTGGTCATGATCTTAATTGAAAAATGAGCCATCAGGACTTGTGTCCTGATTTTCATGCTTCTCTTCCTTTTGCCCACACAGCTGCCATCTCCCTGCCATCAGCAAGAGATTTGCTTGCAAATCAATGCCAAGAGCCACTGTGAGCTCCAGGTGCAGCCATWATGCTGCACTGGGATGTACCTCAGGTGGATATTTCCTAGTCTTAGGAAGTTTGAGAGTGACTTGAACTTGCAGCTGACCTGGAATGACATGAGGAACCCACAAGGCAAACTTTATGTTAACCAGGCTCTTTGTCAGCAAATTCTGGTGTTAATTTATTCATGGTTGGCATACTGTGTGTTTAAAATCCTTCTGCAAGGCCTTCACTGGGAGCAGTGATAGCTGGACTTTGATGCTGAGGTTTGCCAGTGGTCACCAGCTCAACCTCTTACCCAGGAAACAGGAAAAATTAAATAAGACTGAGTGATSCACAGTCAAATACTTTTGCAGCCACAATGAATATATATTAAAAAACCCAAACAAACAGAAAAYCATCCCTTTTCAATACTTTTATTAGAGAGGGAAAGAAGGAGTAGGGAAGGGAAGAAGAGAAGGAAAAGGGAAAGGAGAAGAAAGAAAACATTTTATGGTGAACACCTCTTTTTAGCAGAAATGCTTTACTATGTTTTCAAATGCAAACTGACTGCAAATCCCAGACTTCAGCCACTGGGTTTTCATATGGATCCATACATATTACAACTACGTGTGTGCTTATGTGTGTCTTAATTTGGTTATGGGCACATTTKGGTTAAGCACACTGTAAACAACAAAAAGATGGTCCAAAWAGAGTGAATAGTTGAACCACCAAGRACAACACATGCAGGCAGACAGAATCCTGGGGTGGACAAGAAGACTRTGAGTCAGTATTACTCAAGACAATWAGCAGYTRCCTTGGTGCACCAGCAGTCTAACCCTGATCCATATTTTGATAGGCTTCCTAGGAAAAAAGAGTTTCATGGAGGAATCTGAAGGAGGATAGAAAGATGGCTATGAAGATACTTATGGGAAGCTCTTCTTCCACAACCTGGAAGAAATGCAAACCTAGTTAATATATGGACATTGAAAGGTGGCACTATCTGATCTGACCTGCTTCTTCAAGCAAATGAGCAAAAGTAAATGATTTATTATCTTAGATAATAAATAAAATAACATGGGCGAGTACCATGTGAAGCAGTGTTCTGAGCCTGAGGTCCTTACATCTGAACAGTTCTGATTGAAAAGATATCACCAATCAAACTACAGAAAACTTGTTGCAAATATGTCTAGGTGGATGATGGGTATGTTTTKTCTTATGTGCAAGTTTGAAAGGATTTCTGTAGTACTTTATGCAAATACTACCCTCTCATTTATGGACATGTCTTGCTGATTATGATGGACTTTTTTGAGATACATCGTGTAGATAACAATGCAGGTGCCTTTTATCACGTGCAAAGGATCTTGCAAGGAGACAAGGAGTCTTCAATTTGTGTCCTTCCATCCACAGCTTGAAGTAGTGGTATAGTGTTTGTGGTGTATTTCTTTCTTGAGATAGAGTGTGAGAATGTGAATTTGTCTATTCTTTAGTTTTTTACTTTGCAGTACCTTTAAGSGTACTTAAACTATGAGAACTCCAGCACAAAATCTGCTAGAACGTTTTGGCAGGTGTTATATTACTTGCTCCTTAACACATCTCGTCTAATAAAACAAGCSTGTCTTGAAAATTTCTGTCCATGATTAGGTGTGCTGGTTTGGAATGGCCATTCATCTGCCAGAGCCAGCATCTGTCCTACACTTACAACGTGCTCTGTCTGCCTTGTCCGTGACCAGCGGCAGGGAATCTTAACCATCAACTTGAACTTGGGATCAGGCACTCAAGGAGTATCTRTGGATTGACTGAGGCCAACAAGTTTAGAAATACCTGGTTACTTATTAAATAAGATTTTGCATTTTGTGTGTTGGCATGAAGCCTTTTTTTTCATTTAATTTAATTATTTTCCCTCTACCATGCATGTGTCACTGTACGAGGCAAAGGTTTTGCCAGACTTTCTACTCACAAAGGAAGAGATCTTTCCTGATGCGTCCTAGGGATGGTGCTGGAACCAACTGCGCCTGAGGAACAAAGTCTGATGTTCTATGGGTAACGCATAACACAAAAAACCCTGCAATTCCTGAACAATTATAATTTGTAACACACTGATCCTTGTTATCTGTGCTATTTAAATACCACACAGCYCTGCCTACAGAGAAAGAACCAACCGCCACTGCAGATCACAAGCACATAGGAAGATCTGAAATTAATTTATATGAACTTTTCCTAAAGAGCTGGGAAACAGAGTCAAACCCCTCGATTCATTCAGTGAAACAAAGTACATCATATTTTAGCTGTGAGAGGTTTCTAGATCCACTTCTTCTGAATTCCGTGGTAACTAAGCTGGGCYTTAATTGTGGTGAATGATGCAGAGGAGATGAGAGAAAACCTCCTGGATACAACCAGCAGTAATAAAGATAATAAAATGGAATCTTTAAATATGCCTAATTTTTCTGTTCTAGGTCTACTGCTATCACAAGTCACCATTGCCACAGATTTGTGATATTTCCCCTGAATCTCTTCTAAAATTACACTGGCAGAGAATAGCATGGTTCATATAACTTAGTCATGGTGAATTTACTTGATTTACTCAAATTTTGAGGTTATATATCTGAACAAAAGAAAATGTTAGATAATCAGTATCCAGTAGGCCCCAGTGGCTCATCTAAAGATCRAACAGGTGTGAAATAGGACAGAGCTTGTTCTACAGGATTGTAAGGAAAGAGATGAATGCATTTTAAAAGATTACACATTTGCATTCAYCATGGCAAAGACAATGAATGACTATGAAGATTTAATCTTATACAATTTACCAAATAAAAACAACATAGTGCTAAAAAGCAGCTTACAAGACATACTATCAAACAATCACTTAAAAACAGCACTAATGAAATTGCAACCTTTTTTGCAAGCCAAAAGTAATTTATTTTGCTTTTCTCTGTATTAACAATTCCATCAATTATCATGGAGATTTAAAACAAGACTGTGGAAGGCTCAGGTAAGACTCACAGGTGGTAGCACTAGTACCAGTAATAGTCCTTTCATTTATCAAATGCCCTGGCTATCAATTGAATAGAGCATTTGTTTCATCCAACACTTTTAATCTTCCAATCTACAGTGGAAAAAAATCTATCAAAATGGTTAAAATCAAAGCCATCAGCAGTGACCAAAAGGTACAGCCAAAAAAGCGCAGAAAACAATGGGTACCTTTGTGTCTACATACATTGAAATTGTGTTTTTAAAGCAGAAGTCATGGCACAGTGGTACAGTAGGGGAATATCCTGTGTGTTTAAGCCACGGGATCCCAGCTGCAGAAACTTGGCAGCTAACATGAGAAGGATGGATGCTCGTGGGCTGCATGGTGGTGCTGGCACRGCTGCCTGTCACAGAATCTTTAGAGCTGGAAGGGACCTCTGCAGATCATCTGGTCCAAAACTCCTGCCAAAGGAGGGTCACCTAAAGCAGGTGACACAGGAACACATCCAGGTGAGTTTTTGTCTCCAGGCARGGAGACTCCACAACCTCCCTAAACATCCTGTTCCAGTGCTCTGCCACCTTGTGTGAAAAAGCTCTTCCTCATGTGGAGGTGAAACTTCTTGTRTTTCAGTTTATGGCCATTACTCCTTGTCCTGTCACTGGGCACCATGAGAAGAGCCTGGCACCATCCTCTTACCACCTCCTTTGAGATATTTATATGCATAAATGAGACCCCCTCTCAGTCGTCTGTTTTTTAGACTAAGCACGCCCAGCTCCGACAGCCTCTCCTGAGATGCTCCAGACTCGCAGCAAATTTTGTGGCCCTCCACTCGACCCTCTCCAGTCTCCTTATCCTTCTTGTGCTGCGTAGCCCAGAACTGGACACCGCACTGCAGACGTGGCCTCACCAGTGCGGAGTAGAGGAGGAGGGTCACCTCTCTGGACCTGCTGGTCACCCTCAGTAGTAGGTCAAGGGACCTTTTTCCTCAGGTTACCCCACGACGCCGGCGGCAGAGATTTCTGCGGCCCCGCTGCCGTCTGGAAGCGACCGCCCGCTGACCACGGCGAGGAGCACTTTCGGGGCCCTTCCTCCAGGTGACCCCACAACACCCAAACTTCAGGGCAGGGGAAGCTTGGCGGCCTCGCTTCACTCCCTGGGCGGGCGGCAGGAGGAGCCCAAGCCCCGATCTGGCGGAGCACCGTGGCGGGCAGGTGAGCGGGCCGGGCCGGGCCGGGCCGGGCCGTGCGGCCGAGCCCGGGAGCTCTCCAGCCGCAGGGCCAGCCCGGGCGGCTCCGGCCGTGAGTCAGAACGCGGGGCGGGGAGGCGCGGCCGCCTGAGCGAGCGAGCAGCGAGCCAGAGCAGCTCCGCCGGGCGGAGGCGGGGGCAGCGTGTCCAGCCCAGACCCCTCCTCCCGCCTTCCTCCGCCCGCTCCCTCCTCCCTCCCTCCCTGCGCGGCTCTCCCGGGGACGCGGAGAGGCGCCGCCGGGCCCGGGGCCTGGACCGCACGGGTGCCCTCCCTCTCCCACCGCCGCTCCCAGCGCCCGGCCGCGGGCTGGATGTAGCCGGGCGCCCCGCGGGGGCTGCAGCAGCAAGATGGCGGGTAGGCATCGCCCCCCTCCCCCTTCCCGCACACGCCGCCTCCCCGGCGAGGCGCCAGCCCTCCCTCCTCTATCCCCCCTCCTTCTCCTCTCCCCCGCCCCGGCTTCGGGAGCGCTGCCCGCCGCTGTCCGGGCTCGGAGCGCTGGGTACTGCGGGCGGGTCGCGTCGGGGGGCAGCCCAGGAGCGGGGCAGGGTCACGCGTGGCACCGGGGGCCGGCGGGCGCGTTTGGCACATGGTGTGCGTGTGTGTGTTTCTCCCCCACCGCAGATCTGTCGCTGCTCCAGGAGGACCTGCAGGAGGAGATCGACGGATGTGAGTGAGGACAGGGGGGAGCGGCGGGGCGACTGGCAGGCGAGGAAGTGGCTTCCGCGGGAGAGCGCCCAGGGTGCATTGTGGGAGGCGGTGGGGAAGAGGAGGAAGCCATGGCCATGCTCGGCGCTTCCCGGTGTCCATGACCCGGTCCCGGTCGCGCGTGGGGCTGCGCCGGGCGGTCCCGCGGGGTGCGTTGGGCGGCGGGCGGGGCGGGGGCGCCGTTAGCGGCTGCCCCGGCGGGAGCGAGGGAGGGAGGGGAGGAGGGATGGAGGCGGGGGAGGCAGTGCCTGCGGGGCGGCGGCCCCTCATGGCCCGGGCACAGCAGAGCGCCGCCAGGGAGGAGGTTAAGGCCGTTTCATCTGTAGCATCATGTGGGTTGCACGTTCCTTTTATATCTATTTTGTATATCTTTGTTTGTGTCCCCCATCCCTACCCCTTTCACCACCTCCCCCTCCCTCCCCCCCTTTCCCCCCCAGGCTCCCTCTTCCATGTGAAGGGTCTGGAGCACATGTCCTCTAAGGCTGTGGGAGCTGGGGTGCTTAGCCGGGAGAAAAGAGGCTCAAGGAGGGACCTTACTGCTCTTTACAGCTACCTGAAAGGGGGTTGTGACCGAGKGGGGGTTGGTCTCTGCTCCCAGGCAACCAGCGACAGGAGAGAGGAYGTGGCCTCAAGCTGCGCCMGGGGAGGTTCAGGTTGAACACCAGGAGAGATCTCTTCTCAGAAAGRGTGATTAGATTTTGGAATGGACTGCCCAGGTGGTGGTGGAGTTACTGTCTCAGGTGTTTTAAGGAAAGACTGTATGTGGTATGGTCCAGTTGATGTGGTGGTGTTTGGTCTCAGGTTGGACTCTGTGRTCTCAGAGGTCTCTYCCAAGCTGATAGATTCTGTGAGTCCTGACCCCGCTAGAGAAATCTGTGGAGAAGAGTCAATGTCASGGTGCAAAGTAGCAGAATTGTGGCTGAGGTGGTGCAAAAATTGCTAGCTCCATGTTAAGAAGCATGGCAGACTAAGATGTTACTCAGGTGAGAAGGTGTCTGTTGATCTTGTCAATACTGAGGGAGCTTCTTTGAAACAGGGGAGGATGAATTTTGGGTGGAAAGTGAAAATGGAGGTGGAGGCAGACACGTGCCATGGGTGTGCAGACCCCCAGTTGTTGCCTTGAAGRTGTTTTGTCTGCTGTGCAGTCTGCACACGGATGGCATCCTCTCACCAGGGCTGGAGTGCAGGAAAAAAGCCTTCTGTTTTGTGGCTTACACTTTTAGAGGAGAGCTATTTAAAGTTTTCAGGAATTAACTGATACATCTTCTTTTTCACTTTTGTCAGCTGACACTTAGAAGGCTCCTATTGTGCTTTGCCTCGCACAAAGAGGGAGCCTTTCCCTAAGGCTTTTTTTTTTTTAAATTCAGCGTGATAAGTTGCTGTTTGAAAACTCTGTGATTACAGAGGACTTTTTCAGAAGGGACTCAAAAAAAAAAAGCACATTCTTAAGTTTCCACTTAGATTATGGTTTTAGTTGATTGTAAGACAGGAATTGAACTTAACGTGTAGGCATTGGAGAGGTGAGGGAAGCTGTGGGTTCCTGGTGGTGGTCTTAATGTGTTCAGAAGTGAAAAAAGTGTATATAAATGCAGAACATGCAGAGATGACTCAGTCCAGATGAGAGCATCCTGAAGGCAAAAGCTATAGAGAAATATAAAAATTTGAAGCCTCATTAAATATTACTGAGGTTTTGATGGAAGTAGGTAAAAGCAAATGTCTCAATACTTGAGCGTGGTATTTTAAGAGGAAAAAACAGGAYTCTCTGTGAATCAATGTGTGCTGTCTGGATGTAGTTCAGTCCCACAGTGGCTTTTATGGTTCCAAATTTTATGTAATTTTGTTCTTGGGAGGTGTCTGTGAGCCAAAGAAAAATAATATAGATAAAGGACAGTGTACATATTTAGTAAAAAATACAGTTTGTTGTGCAGTGTTATTTGGAATAGCAGTGTTTTCTATCCCTGTACAACATGTTTTACACAATTATGAAAGTATTTCCAATTGATTAGTTGCACATATGAAACAGACAATTAAAAAAATACGACAGAAAGCTGCAACTTCCACCTGAGCCCCACCCTACTGCATCCCTCTGTTGTAAATATTTTAAATATTTGTAGGTCTTTCAAGTAGCAGAGTTAGACACTGGTGTAGAGGTGTATTACTGRAGGAGTAGAATGCTATAGTGATAAAACTGGAAGTGCTGGCTGCTTTTGTGCCTGTGTGATTCTGCCAGATGCATTCTTGCTGTTAAGTGTGCTGAWCTGTGTTTAAGGACAAGAGTGAAATACTTGCAGGCATACCTGTAGTCCTGGTGGTTTAATTTAGGAGGAGGAATTAGATAAATGTAAAATAGCATGATTGATTGACTGGCTGTTTTGAAAAGTGAACTATGTTTCCAGTAAATTTTTTGGCTTCTAATTGATCTGATATCAAGCAATAGCAAAACATCTGTGAGGTGTGCTGGAGAAACCAGGAGAATTTAAGACTGAATGCATGTGTAAAGGTCTGGACATCTGAAGCTGGGTGAAGCTGAGCATATAGCTCAGGACGTTTCACTAGATTAGGTGTTGCTTTGTAGCTCGTCAGTGAGCCTAGGTTTGAGTCTGACTCATGAAAATTTTTTTTATTGTTGTATTATTTGATTTGGTGTGGTTTTTTCCCTTYGGTTATGAGAATCTACAGTGTGATTCAGTGTTTCCTCTTAATGAAGGAATCATTAAGGTGACTTAAGAGATATCTTTTAGTGGTCATATTCTAAAGCAGTAGGAGAAAGTCCTGCAGTTGAGCAAACAACCATGCACAGTTGCTGCTGTTAGTAATGAACCAAGAGTCTGCATCTTTTAGATATGAAGCATGGAGAGCRGCTGTTTTATGATCTTAGTCTTTCAAGGTTTCTTGAATCAAGTGTTTTACTGGAAAGTTGGAGTTTAATCAACAACTTATACAACTGTACAATTTGTGCTTCTCCTCATTTATTATGCCAACTCGTTAGATGCTAATTAACCTGAAATATAGAACAGTAGAATATCTTTGGAGTACTGTTYTAATGGCTGCTTGTAAAACAGTTTACCTTTTCCCTGAAGATAACTTGGTAAATATTTATGTTAATGAAATATTCCTAGTTTTCAGCAGAGCAGTAAATCTGCTGTTGGAGTAGTGGGAGACCTTCAGAATATATGCTGTGGAAGGCATCTACTAAAAAAAAACCCTGCCTTTTGTTTATTTGTTTAAGAGGTCAGAGATTAAACAAGAGCTTTTATAAGAAAGGCTTTCAGAGAGTGGTTGATAAACCAGCTGGATTGACTTTTAAATAATTAATTTCAGCTTTGGTTTGCATTTCTATTTTGAAAGCTTCRTATTATTTTTCTGCTCTTGGTTGCTTGGTAACGACTGGAAAGCTCTGATTTTTTTTTCTTGAGGTGAATGCATACTTTACACCTGGTACAGTAAACAGATGATTGCTTTGAGTAGTTACATAGCTTGCAAATGGCATTTCAGTACTTTGATTTTAGCTGATATTTCACTTCTGTAGATAYAGTTCCTGATGTCACATGCTGTAATAATAATTGAAGACATTCTGGGTCTTCCATCTTTAGCCATGGCTTTTCCTTGTTAGCTAGTTTGAAGTAAAAGGAAAAATAACCCAAAACCAAGACAGTGAGTGTACCCTGGCTGAGCATGCAGTAGGCTATAAAAGAAAAATTKATTCCTAGATACAAGTTCTTGTGAAAGACAACTTCGTTGTTGACTCTAACCCCAAAATAAGGAACATATGGTTGGATTATTAATTTATGTGAAGATAAACCTAACAAGAATCCTTGTGTGATACTCGTTAAGAGGAAAAAAACCCTACCTCACTCTAAAGACAATAGGGCGAAAATTCAAAAATTTAAAGTGGAAGCCTGAAGAAGAATCTGCATACCATCTGGCTTTGAAATGTGGCAAAATGAAGATAGCAGTTCAGTTACCCATAGCATTGTTTGGATTGTTGGTTTCCTTGGTCTTCTGTCTGAAGTCTTGCACAGTATATAATATGAAGTCAGAAAATCTGGCTTTTGTTCAAATCTTTGTTTTGTGCATACGAAATCAAAATAGATTAGTATAACTGTCTAAGCTAAGTATAGAACAGAAAAGAAATCAAGCAGCAAAAATGGTTGAAAAGGAAACATGGGCTTGTAGAATTAYATCTTGCTGAAAAGTGTTCTTTATGACTCTTCCTAGATAGTTTATGTTCCCCCTTCCCCTGGCTGTTTCTGAAGGTTGAACTGATCTGTACAGATAGATGAAATGAAACGTACCATGATGCTGACGTCTTTCAGTCTGACCACTGATGTGTGCAGGATGTGTGTTCTGAAAAACAGAGCCATCTGCAATTAGAATTCAGATTCAGAAAGAGGATGGCTTTATTCAACTCATTATTTTAATTGTGATTTAAACCAGGAGAGAGAAGGAATTTTAATCTGATAACTGGTTTTAATACTGCTTTACAGTTATGTTTGGAAAAAGTCTTTGTTACTGATAGCTCACAGCTGCATTTGCATGCAGCATCAAGACTTCTGGTAGTTGCAAGTATATGTGCATGCTTTGGTGGTTATGTAGCTTATTCAGGTTTTGAAACTTCACCTTTTGCCATGTTGACAATGCTGAATTTCCTTTTTCTGTACTCTTAGTTTCCAGATGTTTGAACTAAAAATGGAGAAAAAGGAATTTTAATATCTATGCAGTGTTTAGACAGTTCCAGTTTAGAGCTGTTAAATGAGTTTTTACAGATACATATATAYATACACACACCTGTGTGTCAACTTGTTTTCTTTAACACAACAGTTTAATAGTATGATAGATTTAAAATTCAACAGTAATGTAGTTTTTACAATTAGCAAATCTAATGTTAAAGTTTGGCTGCTACAAGTGGATTAAACAGTTTTAAAAACATAGCTCAAACATAGCTCTGTTTTTACTGAGTTCTTTTCCATTGATTAAAAAGGGAGGACAGGTCTTTCTAGCCTCTCCTCCCAGCAGGCTTCTTAGTGAGTGAACCAGTTATTTAGCTGAGCTGAAGAAAATTTTCTTTGTACATCTGCAGATGTCAAAAGCTGTTTTATCATTGATGCTATGTTCTTCTTCCAGGTGATGAGCAAATCATTTGGCATTAGCAATGAGCTTGCATTGGTTGAATGCTTTTAATTAAATTATTCTCTTAGATTTTAAGTAGGGCACAAGTCTCTTTCTAAATGAAAGGTAATTTAACGTTTTTAACCTTTTAAAATGGTATTTTAAATAAAAAAATGTTTTTTCTTTGTTGTTGTTTTGTTTTGTTTTTATGAAATCAGTCTGTATTTTCCTGTGGTGTCAAATCACAGTCACAGCTTGACGCTGTGTTGTGCTTTTTATTCTCTGGCAGTGAATTATGCTAGCATAACATGCATTCAGTATGTTAAAATTCACCTTGCCTTTCCCACARCTGTACGTAGTAATATCAGAAGCTTTTGCATTGTGGTTTCTTTGTTCCTTCACCACAGAATAAGAATTAGTAAATTCTGTTACACTGCTAGTTGTTCTGTATAGACTGCAAGTCATGCCACTTCTTAGACTTAATTGCAGCTTTGAATGTAGCTAAATTTCCAACATGGTGTTCCAATGCCATGTTGCAGTATTGACCTTTTSGTCCCATCAGAGTCCTAGCTTCAGTGAAAGAGTGCTGAGATAGTTTGAGTTACCGGGTTGGCATTTCAGCTTTGCAAAAAAAGTAATAACAGAAATRCATAGCAGATTTTCTGTAGTGATTGGAATCAGTTCTCTGGTGTGACCGAGATTCTGCTCCTTTGGGAATCCAATAACTGTTTCTTAATGCTAATGAAGCACACGTGTTAGSTCTGTTGTTTTCCCTGTAGATCGGGGTTTAATTCTCCCAACACTTCAGCTCATTTCTGGGTATTTTAATGTGGTGATTGACCCTCACAGAAACTGGKAGACTCAGGTGGATGGTTTTGTCCCCTTGGAATTCTCTTTTTAGTGGTCTCAGGTGGGTAATGGTTAGTGTCTCTTTTCTCCAGCAACCTCTTAGGATCCTGGAGAGAAGGAGATGATGTGAGGAAAGGATTGTGCTTGATTTGATGTGGGTTAATGAACCTTCCTCATGCAGCTGCACATTAACACCTGGTAGAGGATTGTAGAAGAGGTAATTTTCTAGGCTTTCAGCTTTCCAAGGCCCCCAGCATCACTTATGATGTGAGAATGTGCTTTTCACCAGGGACCTTTTATTATCCTATCTCTGGCACGGATCCTCAATTAAGATTGCCAGCTTTTTTTTTTTTTTTTTTTTTTTTTTTTTTTTATTTTTTTTTCAATTTATCTTGTAGGGCAATGGGTATTCTCCTTCTCTCTTTCTCTCCAACTTGGCCCCAAAAAACAGAGGGAGTGCAAGAATCTTAAAGGAACTGCAAATGTTCAAAATCCTAGGCTTGAGATAGTGAAACCTTGGTGCTTGTGGTTATTTCTAACTGCTGACCTATTGTGGAGGTRGCAGACTGCAGTGTGTCGAAGATAAAATGCTTTTCTTTCCTGTGTGTGCCTTTTGCTGCTAAGACTTTCCCTCTGTGTGGGCAGGAAGTTTTCCTTGCTAGAGTTGTAACATGAGCAGAACTGGATGAAAGGATAGCTTCTGCTTTGAGAGCTGGAGGAGCAGTTCCCTCTTTGGAACGGTGAGGCAGGGACAGCTGCCCCTAAAGATTCCCAGAACATCAGGGCCCCTGTCTGCTTTAGAAGGTATAGTATGAGAAAAGCTAGTGTGGCTTTTTCTTGGTYGGAGAGGGATGCTGCTGCTCTTTCTGGCAGTAGGCTGTTAAAACCCTACTGTATAGGTTGAAAAAGTGTCAGAGTATGTTGGTGAAGGGTGTTTGTTTGCAACAGTGGACAACTGCATTGAGAATTGAGACCACTTGTTTGGTGGGTTTTTCTTACTGTTTTTAAGGCAAAGAAAAGAGACARATAGTACCATGAATATGTGTTATCCTGCTGGACATTTCTGGAAAAGCTAAATAGATTAATGTATAAAACAGATGTGGGATATGAATGATATTGCAGACTGTTGAAGCATTTTTCTCTGATAAACAAATCTGCTTAGGGAATTTTTTTGTGTTGTTGCCATAGTGCCTGAACAGTTCCCAAATATTTGAATGGAAGAGAGACTACTTTTTCCTTCCTCTCTAGCCTACAGAAGGAACAGCTTGATTASTCTGTAGGGATACTTGCTTGTGCAAGTAATGTAAACATTAAATTGCATTGAAATGAGCACCCATGACCATTACTTTTTCTAAGAGTGAATCCACTGCATTTTGTATTACTCAACCTTCTCCCATAGAYCAGTTTTATACTTCATACTGAGCACAAACAGGAAGAGAGTGGAGAGTTGGAGCAAGAATTTCTCTGTACGCCCAGGAAACACAGAGGTTTATCCCACCAAGAGTTTTGAAATCTGTCAAACAACAGCTCAAGAACATTGTCTGGGATTTAAGCMGAGAGAGGAAAAATGCCTTTAGGAAATTCAAAGGGATTTATGTTGCAAAGCCATGTTTTCTAGATTATAGATGTACTAGTAGAGCTTGCCTTCTGAAGTGTTTAGCCCAAATAAGTATTTTAGTTACTGCGATGATGCTGTCAAAGTCAAGTCACACTTGGTAGCTGATGGATCATAACTCGTGGTGTCACGTGAGTGTTGCAAAGCTTACACCAGTCTTTGGAACATTTGAGCTTCAGCTGCTTGCTTCATAACTCCCTTCTAGTTAGTCCAAGGTTAAGGTGCATATAGTTTGAACTTGGTGCTTTTGTCTGTATCAGATACCCAGTTATGTGGCAGAATTTGAGCATGGCTCCAAGCATAGTGAATGCTTGTGTTGTATCATGGTAAAACCAGGGAGAACATGTTTGAAGATGGAAGTAGGATTTTCCTCACATTGCTACAAAATTCTCAGTCAGTCACGAGGTCAGTTAAAAATCCCACAAAAAGTAGTGCTCTGCAGAGAGAAGAGCACTTACCTTTCTTTGACTGTAATGACATTACAGAGGAGAAAAAAGTACCTTAGAGGAACTTCCTGCTTGCACTAGCTGGCTTTTGCTTCACTCCAATCTTATTCCATGTTTCTTAAGTGGATTCAGTTGTTTGAAAGGGGTAGAAGACAGGGACCTAAATAACAGGGAACATCTTGGTGATGGGCGTGACATGCTCCCAGCAGGAAATAGGCAGAATATAAACTGTTCATTGTTTTAACTGGTAGCTTGGATGTCCTTCTCTTTGTTTCAGTTTCCTCTGGACTAGCGTTTGTTGCAGGTCAAACTGTTAACCAGTAGAAGGTACAGTCAGCTGTTGTGCAAATAAGTGACTAGTGAGCAATATGAGCTAGAACTATTCAGGTTTTTTTCCTGAGCAAATCAGGATTTTCAATGSTGCTTGCATATGCCTGAAAGAAAAAACTTGTGTAGCTGCACCTATTCTCATTGCTTAAAAWATTTGGTATTGCCCCTGGTTTCCTCTGATGCTTGATGAGAAATGCAATCCCTTTGGCATGCTTGATAACTATCTTTTTATGAAGGCCTTTGCTAAATGAAAATATTCTCACTGCCTTACATTTAGATTAGTGGGTCTTTGAAATTTGCTCTATCATACTTGCATCAGTTCTGTGTGTAAACAGCTGCTGATTTTTTGATTCCTGTGTATCTCATCTGCTAATTGCTCTGCTTCCCTACTCCCCAAATCTGTACTGAAACTTTATTTTAAAGGGTTTGCCATGTCTGTGCTTTGAGCTGTTAGCAAGCTCTGCTATCAAAGTGCTAGGTAAGGGCTAATGTCGTAAGCCTCACTTGTTGGCAAAGCAGCTTTGCATCAGAGTTGCTTTGCATTTCCATCTTATCTACTTCCTATCCTGCCTCTCTACTCCTTCTGCCCCAAACCCACCAAACTGAGTTCAGACAACAAAGGCTGTGCATACAGGTGTGGTAACTTGACATTCGTAAGAGGCTCAGGTCTGATAGTGCTCCATGGTTTGAAGGGCTAATTTAGGGGAGAAACACAAAATGAGAAGGGTGGTTCTTATTTCTGCTAATATTAAATGTGGGCTGGAATCCAGGGTTATTACTTGCAGTGATAACTTTTGCTCAGCAAAATCACATACGTTGTGGCATTTCAGTTGCATTTTCAGTCTTGGGTTATAGCAGGAGGAAAACAGAGATAGTAGATTTTAAATGTCTCATGGGAAAAATAGCTTCTGCTTTCTAATGGTAGGTTCTGTGGTGACCAGTGATTGGGCAGGCAGAGTGGTAGAATTCAGCATGACAAGCACATTTTGTAATATTTGTATGTCATTGCAATATATTGCTGTTGGTTAATGTTACTGAAGCAGTGCTGTGAATTTGCCGTAGCAGATGATTCTGAAATATGTCACTGATGCTTTGGTCGGTGTTGTCATCACAGAGCCAGAGCTGGGACACTGTGCAGCAGGAAAGGGTTAAGAGCAGTGAGCTCAGCTGTGAACAAATGCAGATGTTTAAGCATTAGCGCTCATATTGAGGTGAATTTCTCTTTGCAGAAAGAGATGCGAAGTGATGTTTGTTACAGAAAGTTAGATAGAAATGAATGTATTTACAGTACTGGAGGGCTGAGAATGCTACTTGTGTTCTGCAGAAGCATGAATGTAAGGTGCATTTATTCTTTTGTAGCATGGAGGGCAGTAAGTTAGAACAAAACCTGCTTCTGTTATTTTGTGAGCATGATACCAAATGTCTGGGCTCGTAAGATTACTATTTTTGCTTTACAGTAAAGCAGAAAAATTCCTTGCATGAGCAGAAGAACAGAACTCAGTCCTTTCTGCATATAAGTGTTCTATTATCCTGAATATCCATGTGATAACAATTGATGTAGAGTGTAGTAAATAGCTTGTACTAAAATTGAATAAAAATTAGTCTATTTTAGTAGATCTATCTGTAGCAACTGCCATATAGATTTCATAATAGATCTTGAGAATGCTTTGGGGATGCAGAAGATAAAATGAGAGAGCTGTATTATTAACTGTAAATCTTGAACCCTTAAAGCTGTTTGTTGTTCYGCTTTCAGAATTGAAAATTGCTTATTTTTTTAGAGTACACTTCATGTTACTGAGTTTCTRTATCAAAACAAGGAATATGTTTCTGCCATGGAGCTCATACCAAATACAGAGAGCAAAAAGAATATATATAGGCCTTGCTACTGAACAGTATGGCAGAGAGTGGTTCCTCCATTGTTAAATAAAAAAAAATGGTTAGTTTTTCAAACATGATTTGGTATACCTCTCTGTGGAAGATACAGTATGAGAAAGATCTTTGTGAAAGATAGTATGAGGATGAGACACATAGCAGAARAGCAAACTCCCTTGAAAACTGGCCTACAGGCTGTGGTTTTATAGGGGACTGARTTTTAAATGGACCTCTGTTTTGTTGTTATATGCTCAGCCAAGCTTGGCAGTGGTTGACTAAGCACCTCTAAACATAGCCTGCCTCAGCACGATTGCTGTATAGTTGATGTTAGTTAATAACTGTGTCAAGTTATTGYCATAGAACTGAGGAGAACTTAAGGGAAACAGGAGAGCTTAAAGCAGGAAATGCTACCACATACTTTCAAATAGTGCARTATGGACCAGATGCAAGATAGATAGACAAGCCTGAACAACTTCTGCAGAAAAACAGTCAAACAAATGTTTTGACTAGAAAATGAAGGTACAAAGAGGAGAAGTTACTTGGCTTGTGTTATACAACAGGTGTGATAGTCAGTCACAAAATATGATAGTCAGACCTGGAAGCAAAAGGCAGTGCCTGTCTTCTTGTGTGATGCTTCCTTGTGTTTGGCAGTCATTGCRTAGAGTTATGAAGAGAAATTTGCAAATTTCGTCTGGGTGAATGAATGAATTTATTCATTTTGCTCTGCCTCAGYACGTGAGTGGACAGAAATAGAGGCGCTGTGATTGCTTTTGACGTTGTGCAACTGCTGTTTCTCCCCCTGATATCACTAGTGACCTTAAACTCCTGGGGTAGGGTGTTCTTACAGAAACTSCTTTTTATTAGTTCTACTTCTGCATTTTGATGTGAGCATGTAAGACCAGATTAGAAAGTAGTTAAGGATCTGGACTTCAATTAGTTTTCAGTGGTGTCATGTAGCTTATATGCTTTCTGTGGATTTGGTCCATATTTACTTGTACCAGTTTGAAAAAAAGGAAAAAAAGAAGAAAATTGACCCATAGTTTTGTTGCAGTAGGAAAGTAATGTGTGGTTCTGTTGCCTAGTCTACATTCTGAGGCTGGAAGAAATCTGTATGTTCTACATTTTAATTAGCCAAGTTAGTCTGTACTGGTTTTGATTGGCATAGAGTTAAATTACTCCATACAACTTTGTATGGGGCAGTGTTTTGGAATTTGTGCTGAAACTACTGTTGATAAATCACTGATGTTTTACGTATTTAAACAGGGCTTACGCAGTGTTAGGGCCTTTTCTACTCTTCAGAGTGCCTGCCTGAGCAGGCASGTTGGAGATGTGCAAAGTACCCCTGTATAAGCTACTATGAAGAATTTTAACTGTCCCAGCCAAAACCAGTACACTTGTGTTGTTCAAGGGTGTTTTTTGCATTTGTAAAATTTACAGAARGTTTTGTGGTACTTGGTCGAGTGCTCAGAGTTGGGTGGAATGCAGAGTAGGGCTGAGGAGACAATATTCAGTTGATTGTCTTTTTGATATCTSCTTTGGTGTAATGTGGAGGGAGTAGCAAAGTGACTTGGTTTCTTGAATAACACRAAGTATGTCCTTTATGCATTGTAAGTGAGGAGTTGTTCGATGTTGGTGATTGGTATTTGTGTCAAGTTGAAGACAAACATCCACTTGAGGTACTTTGTTAGAATGAGAGTTCTTTGTTAGAATGGACTGTCTCTTTTGGYTTGGATTGGTGTCTTGACAGAGAAAGTGAAAATGAGTATGTAAGTAACTGTAACAGTACTTTACTAGAACTATAAACTGTTCAGTACTGATTACATGAACATTAGTATTTTTACCACAATTTTCTTCCCTGTGTTACAGTTGTGTTAATCTAGATGCTGCCATTTGAATGATGTCTTCTATGGCTATGAGCTGAGATGCTGGAATTATTTAAAAAATAAATGTTGTTCAGTAGCAGAGGCACATCAAGCTCAACATAGTGCTAAGCCTAATTTTACGATTTGTAAACTCAGCAGAGCCAAATCCACACGACTCACTTTCTGTTTGAGCTAGTAGGAGACATCAAACAGATAAATTGTAAGCAGATGCTCTTATTTTWGTCATTGGTATTTACATCTGATACAGAGTGGATTTGGCAGTTGGGTTGACTTAACTGCTTTCATGAGGCAAAAATTACAGAAAAATAAATGTAGAGAGTAAAAGGAGGGACACAGAACAAAGCTGAGGTTGAGAAGAGAGAAATGGAGCAAATAAAATTGGTGGTGCATGTAATGATCAGCATTTTATTTTTTTGTATTCATGAGTTTGATTGCTAAATAGGAATAATTGTACTGTTAATAATTATGTTGGTATTTTGACAGTTTCTTCAATGTACGCTTTTAGATTTCCAGCGTGATCAACAGACACTGAAATAAAGAAATAGGACCCTGTCATAGAACTAATTTCACTGTCTGGTTTGGAGAGAAGGAGGCTGAGGGATGACTTCACTCTCTGTAGCTTCCTGAGAAGGGGAATATGGAGAGGGAAGTGATTTAACTTTTGGTCAGCCCTGAGGTGATCAGGTGSTTGGACTAGATGATTGTTTAAGATAGCTTCAGCTGAAATAGTCTGGGTGTGAGATAGCAGAACTATAAACACARGAAAATCCCTGATTTCAGTTGGATTGATGGGTTGAATTAAAGGCTTATGAACCTGTGAAAGGATGTAGCCTGTTCCTTGTTAACTTAACCTGGCATAAAGTTACGGCTTGCGTTATGAGTGGATTTTTACTCGCCCCSTGCTTCCTGTGAAAATAAAACTGATTCTAGCAAAAAGCCCAAACTAAACCACAAAAATTAAACCGAAACAAACCCACAAAACGAAGCCAAACACAAGTTCACACAGTTATGTAAACCTGAGTCGCTAAACACTTTTACTTTGTGTTGCAATAGCTTTTTGCAGCTGATCTTTCTTTTCAGCCTTCCCCTCGTCCCTTTTCAGTTTGTTATTCTAGCCTCTACCTTAGACATATCTAACACCACCAATTCCTCTCCTCAGATTGCTCTTCCATTTACTTTGGCTCCTAGTAACTTCCTTCCTTACTCCCATCTCCCAGATTTTTCTCACACATTTGCTCATTCCCCATCACTTTTTCATTTGATTTCTGGCAAGAATTTCACATCCTATCAGTAACTGCAAAATCTGGTCCCTTGTGCAAGGATGGGACCAGCTGATGTCCATGGATTCTCTATATAGAAAATGGGAGAATTACTTTGTTGGTAAAGGGTGCCATTAACTTTGTTTATGTCTAAAAATATTACTCTCCTAGAGCTCAGTGTTTGTCTTTTGACATTTGAAATACAGTARGGAAGATATTCAGGCAGTAGTAGGTACTCATCTATTCCAAATGTTGAAAATAATGGTACAGTATCTGGTAGGCAACTGACACAGCACATCACAATTGTATGGAAATTAAGAGGAGAGTAATCTTTTTTATTCTTTCTGTAGAGTTMATTTTAAAAAGTTATTGCTGGACTTGTAGATCCGTCTTCTGATCTTCTCTATTTGCAAGTTTTGAAAAGGCATTTCAGAGAGATTTGGCTAGACTGAAGAGTAGGGGTAGTGTACTGTAGTATCATATTTCCAGAATTCATGGAGGTGACCTGGCATAATTCTTTCAAATAAGTGATTGCATTTGAAGCCAGAAGTGTGTGTTTGCTCTGCGATTGCGTTTTAGAGCAGTTTTGAGACATAGGGAAAGTAAAATGGTGGTGATTCAAATCCTAATTCTTGAACGGCACTGCAGAACAGATCCAATTCTTTGGTTCTATGTTGCTAAAGGTGTCTGTGTATGTGAAGTTCCCTGTTGATGTGCTGGTTAATAATTATGCAGTAGGTGAATTGTGCCTGTTTTATTTGGTAGTCAGATCTAGAAACACAGCCTGATATTTTTTTAAATGCTTAATTTAYGTTTTTCTATTTTAGAGCAAAGTCTTTTTTGTCTGTTAGATCATGTTGTATCAACTGTATGAGCTAACTTGCAGCTATGATTTGAGTATGTGTCTTCAAAAAGATGGCTTTACAATTAGATATAAGTCATTTACTTGAGAAAAACGTAAGGTATAGAAATACTTAGGAAGTTAGTGATGCATCTTACTTGGCAATTTAGAGAAAATTACTCAAAATCCATTTATGCATCATCAGTTCCACTTGTATAGAAAAGACTTTATGGGGTTTGGGGGGAAGCTGGTGGGAACAATATACAGTTACTAAATATGTTGTCAATGGGATCTTGCCTAGACTTATGTATTTCAGACCAACAACAGACATCATTTTAGTGTTAAACTACTGTGACTATAAGGAATATTTCTGATGTCTCTGATAGTTGGTGTGGATGACTACAGCTCAGAGTCTGATGTGATTATTATACCTTCAGCCCTGGACTTTGTCTCACAAGATGAAATGTTGACGCCTTTGGGAAGACTGGACAAGTACGCTGCAAGTGAGAACATATTTAACAGGTAAGCTTTTTAAATGTCCTATCTGGCTAATGCTGTGCAAACTATTCATCTGATTCAATTATAACTGAAGTTCATTTGCTTGGAATACAAATAATTTCAAAAAACCCAACTTTTACAAAACTCTTCAGTTTCCACCTCTCCTTCTGTTTGCTCATTCTTGTTCTGCTTAGAGAGATCAAAATATTAATGATAACTGAAAAACATTTTTTCACCTTGTAAGCTACTGTAGTAAAGGACTTTTTGAGCTTCTTCATTAATTGGACCACATCATTTAGGTTTTTTGCAGATGCTAGCATTCCTGTTGGTACAGCTCCGWGTGAAAGTGTGTTTAAGAAAATACTTTATGAAATGTCATGAGAGCATTATGGAACAGCACTGTAGATTGCCAGAGAAACCCATGAATTGTACTTCAGAATGAATCTCCTCTGTAGTTTACAGTTTGARTATTGCTGCTTCTGGTTATTGAAAGTGAACTTGCTCAGTTAACACTGTGTTCTGCATTTTCCTATTTTTATTTCTGTAATGCCACTAAGATAGTTCTTTATAAGCACAGGTATTGTAGCATGCCTCAGCCAGCAACACATCCCACCCCATCCGCTTGCATTCAGATGGTGAAATTTAAACCCATGGTTTATTTTAATTGGAACTGTAAACAGTCACAGGATCACAGAAATGTGTTAATGTTGAGATTTTCTGGTGTTTTATTTGAATGTAGTGTAGTTTATGCTTCAAGTAAGCTTTTAATGAAGTGTGTTTGCTTTAATATTGAATTCTTAATACAGTAATATGTGGGAGAAAAGTCCATGATCAACCACCCAATAGGATAACCCCTGTTTTGTTGTTCATGGCCTGGGTTTGGAAAGGATTTAGCCCTGTTCTTAACTTTAGTCACGTAAGCTGTACTTAAAATTCCACACTACATGTATGAACATACCATTGAATCAAACCTGAAAATTGCAGAATGGGTTCTCTTGTTATAACCTGCATAAACCTGTATGCTGAAATGCCTCATTTGCAAGTTTTGTTTTTTCCTGAAGTCCACAGTTTATTGTATTTTGTAATTTAAGATTTAATTGGCAATTTGACTACCACGAGAGAATTTTTGCGTGTTTTGACTTTTCATGGGGAGGGAGGGAAGAGGAGCCTTTAGGACTCTAGGTGCCAACTATGTAATAAAAGTCAATAGGGATGAGAACAAACCCAAAAACTCAAGTTGTGTCTCTTGAATTTTAACCAAGAGTGCTGGTTGTAATATTTTACTTCCCCACCTAAGAAAAAACTGTATCTGATTTCTCAGTATGGATTGCATTGGATTTGGGGATTCTTAAGCTTGGAATCTTTTTAATTACTCTGTCCAGCTTTATGCATCCTGTTCTTTCCTGCAGGGGAAGTTGGTTGGGGTAACTAGTTTTTCCTGATTTGTTTTTTTCCTGTGTTTATTTGTTTGGATTATTTTTACTGGTACAAATATGTTTTTTTTTAATCCTACCTCTCTTTGTAGGCATATTATGTTATGTAGCATAAGAAAATATAGGAAATAACAAATTATAATTATTAGTGGTRTAACTGTGAGTAGTGCTTGGATCACAATAAATGATAGTGACTACTGCAGTCAGTTTATGAGGATTCAGCATTAGTCAGGAATAATAGGAGGGATTTTTGCTAGGCAGAGGAGCTGGAGCATTTAATAGGAAAAAGATAAATTACATTTGTTTATTCTTATATCTCTTAGTATGGCATAAACACATTCAGTTACTAATGAGTAGTATAATGTTTTTAAGATATTATGATTGAGTTAATGTTTTAGTTGTTTCTGTGACCTGGAACCTGCATTTCTCTGGYAGCTTCAAATTACACATCCCAAACTCTTGAAACATAATCACTGAGTCTGGATAAATTAGGGTAAGATTTTTTTTTTCTCCTGTAACTGGATGAATTTGATTTTAGTATGGCAGGGTTTTTGTCGTTAAATTTAATTTTAGGTATTATTTCTCTTTGCATTTGGTATTATTATCCTTTTCTATCTGGTTAGTCATCTACCTRCACATTGTGTTTGCAATCTGTGATTGTATTGAATGATTAAAATGAAGGGATTTTTAACAAGTACTGCAAAAGTCTAGTCTCCTTGAAGTGGATTCCTTGAGCACTCATGATTTCTCARCCACTTGTTCTGAGATGGAAGTGGATCAGTCTGCAATTTCAAGGGATGGGGCTTGGAAATAGGAATGTCTTCATTTAAATATGTAAGATTTTTGATAGGATGAACTGAAAAAAAAAAAAAAAAGAGGGAGAGGTAGGGAATCCTTTAACAGCTTCCCAAGTGGTGGAAAGAGTTGCTTTGTGACAACTTTTGGTATATTGTGGTTTACATTTTTACTGGTTCAGGTGCTGCTCATGAGCACCACAGATGTTGCCTTAGTCTATGAGAATGGAGGGGAACCTGACAAATAATACAATAAATGACCTCTGTTGTGTCTGTAAAATAAGGCAAGTGGGGAGTCTGGCTATGGTTTGATTATTGAAGAGCCAGCCTCCAGACCAGATCTGAGAAGCACTCTAGCACATACGCCTTGACAATCCAGCATCACATTACAGCAAGAGTAGATATTGAGCGGAAAGCCCAAACCATCGCCCTAAAACACAGGGTCTTTTGTCTGGTAGCACCAGTATGTGTACATACATATATGGATGATGATTCCATTTGCTATTTGTTTTAAAAACCTGTTGTTGGTGCAGTTTGGAATGTAGCCTCTTTTCTTTTTTTCATGTTGAAATTCCTTGTGGGTTTCCTGAATTTTTATTGCCATGAACTTGCATCCATTCCTCATTAAGAAAGTTCAGAAGTCTACAGTAAGCACCAATAAATCTATTTGAATAGTGAGGGAGTTCCTGAACACAGACCCTTCATTTTCATAAGCCTGTGAGGAATTTTTGTTGCTTTTCTCTTCAGACCAAAGCAAATCTTGGCAGGAGACTGGTTCATGAGTGTGATCAGTCTTGGCTATTAAGACTGTATCTTATATCAATATAGATAATTTGAAGCTATCCTTTTGCAAGGCTTCTTTGTGTTCTGAAGTATTTCTTTGCTTTTCCCTTGGGAGAATACCTGATGTCCTTTGAGAAAGTTTTTTTGGAAATAGTAAAATTTAAAATATTTSCAGAACAGCAGTAAGTGAGGATATACTGGATCTCAAAGAGGGATTAAGCATGTGTGTACTCACATACAGCTTATAATTAACATTTTCACAAGAACTTTACTTAACTGTGTATTTCAAAACTGRGACTTGCATGCATAAAGTACCCCCACTAAAACTGAAGAATGCTGTAATTACAGGATCCCCACTGTAATGTATATGAAAAGCCTTTCTTAGTGTGTTTGGTGCAGTATGTGGGATGTCGAGACTACCTCGCCTTATTTTCATTCAGGTATGATCAGATTATAGCCAACAAGTTAATTGAGAATTTGGTTGCCCACAGCTGCAGTTGTTTTTCTCCCACTCTCTTGCCTTCTTCTCTGCAGCCTAGCTCAAGTGTAGTTTCTTTTTTGGTTATTTGAGTACTGACAGTAAGGAAATGAGAAACTCATGCTGAAGACATGCAGGTGAAACTATACTGGCTTCATTCTGAAAAGGAAATTTCTCATCATTTTAGGAGAAATTAGGTTATTTCTCCTAATCTCTAACTTTACCCTTTTTGTCTCAATGTTTCTGATCCTGCTGTATGTTAACAGAATAAAATGTAGTAAAAAATGAAACAAACCTCAAAACTTTTTTGCACTTAAATTTGCAGATCTGTGCATACCAAATAGAGTACTTACTTATGGCAATAAAACTTGAGGAAGTTTACCTTTTAAGTGTACRTGTACACTCTTCAAAATACCTCTCACCCACACATGGGCATAAAGGCAGAGTGTTTGTCATCTGTTCCCATTTTATCCTGCTGCTAATTGCAGTTAAGTGTGCCTRCAAGATATCCTATCAGTTTTTCCTAATGTTGGACAGGCTCACGAAAATTTGAATGTTACAAAATATCATTCACTTCTGCACATAGTACTGGAAGTAGTTGTCCCAAATTGTGCCTCCATTAACTAGAAATACTGTACAGTAACAATATTTGCTGTTCAGATCACTATATTGTCATCATTAATGGTGGTGGAGTAATGTGTGTCATGTAGGTACATTCCCTATTAGAATGCAGTTATTATTATTCCCTATTAGAATGCAGTTCATGCAAACATGTTGTAATTATTTCTGGAAGAAAACTGCTGCACCTCCTTTTCCTTGTTGCAGGAGATATGTCCTTGCCTCTGCAGCATGAAGCATGCCCACCTATTTTTTGTTGCTTTGTCTGTGTCTAGACCAGACAGATCATTCTTCAGAGCTCTGTTAATTCAGAAATGCTCACCTGGTACTCACCTGGCAAGTTGCAGGGCAAGTTACMGCTTGCCTTATGTTATGGTACTCTGCACTGGGAGTTCACTGCATCCTCTGTTGTAGGCTTTTTGTAGCTTGACTGGCAAGAAGGAAGATGAGGCTGCTAGTCACGGCACCAAGTGTSAGCTTGCAGGGCTCAAGTCATCTGCAGTAGTTGCCCATGTGCCAGCTCTCAGCGTGTGGCAAATACAAAGAAGGTTTGGCTTGTTCTATGTTTATATCTTTGAGACAAGAAGAATTCTGGAGGATTGTTGGGATARTGGCAGAACTAGATCACAGCCTATAATGTTTGGAGAACATGAGTGGCCATTATCTCCGAGAGCACAGGATGGATGGATGGATAAATGGATGAATGGATGAATGGAGTGAGTTAAGAGTTTATCCTGTGATTACTGGCTSCCTACCCAGCTGGGTTTGCTAAAGTGGGCTTAGCTTACCCTGGTGCCCTTTGTTGTTTTGCTTTTTACTGGAATCTGCTTAATGTAAAAGTAGATCTGTTGATCTCTTTACAAGCTAAAGAGGGAAATACCATCTGGATGCAYGGGGGCCATCTTCTACATTTAGTGCACAGAACAAGTTGAATGGGTTTAATAGATAGGTCAAACCTATTTCAGGTTTAGATTTCTGCTTTTATCTCCTCCTTTTGAGCAGGYTTTTGGCCTTCTGCATAGCTGCATGTCCAACCCGCAGGGACCAGTGAAGGCACTGTGGGATTCAGCCACTATGGCCCAGGATACGGCTAACAAAGCTCTGTGAGGAGATGAGAAKCTTCTCAAGACAGCCAGCATAGTAGAGAGCCATTCCATAGTCCCTAGGAGTCAKATGGGATTTGAGCTGTTCATTAGATGGGATGTAGTGCTGTTGACTATGGTTTCTTACTTGCTGAGATTCAGTGGGTTAGTTGATTTGTCTCTCGCTTTCCAAGACTACATTTAATATGTAGGAGACACRTGTCCACATAGGCTGGTTTATGAAATTGCTTCATCTGTTCCTCTTCTCTTTTCAGAGGTGTCCAGCTCTTTAAAAGACCAAGTCAACTCTGCTTCTAGGTTAGTGTGTCATGCAGTCCTTTCCCCTCTGTTAGGATTTTGAAGGCTGAATTTGAACTGCATATCAGGATCTCTGCTGGGAGATGTTGTGCTTCTGTCGAGTTGAAAAGAGCGAGGGAAATTTGTTAAAGGCAAATAGTTTTTTTCAGTTTTTCAGAAGATTTTATACATCTGTATGTCAAAATAGTTTCAGATAGTTCTGCATGTCRACAATGTTACTTAAATTACTAATTTTCATTTGGAGAAAATGGAAATGTCTACTTAGCTTTGGGAATTCATGGAAACCTACTGCCTTTCTCTGCATGGAATTGTGAAGTTCTCAAGTTTTCTTCATGCATTAGGAATGTAACCATCTGTTTTCCTACCAGTTGTTGATCACTATTTGTGGTGAACATGATAAATTTAGGTATGCCTCTGCTCTTGTCTACAGCACTGCTGTTTGTCAACAGTGCTTCTACCTAGGCTGCATCCTAGGAGTGTTTCTGCCCTTCAGTTCTGGAAATACCTGGCATTTGACACTTGCTACTTCAGCATTTGTTGAGTTGCTCCAGGGCATTAGCAGATCTACCAGCGCCTTGGATACTGTTCCTTGGCCCATTCCCATTCCAGTGTCCAGGAAAATTCCTGCTAGCTCTCTGATGTTCAGCCCATGTTATCCAACAGGGTGAAAAAAGAGTTAAGTAGTTGCAGGGTGTTGTTGAGGAGAAAGGTTGATTGCCACACACTCCCAGCTGCATTCTCTATGGGACTATCCGGGTACCTGATGGGTATGACTTTGTAACATAAGCGGCAGCAGAACCTTGGAGGACAAAATCCCAGATCTGACTTGTCACTCACAAATCAATTTATAGAATATTTTCTTGTGCATTTGATGTAGTAACTGAGTTGTTTATGATTTATTTAATAATGTTTCTACTTTGCTTAATGTATGTCTCAGGTACACGTGGGTTGGGTACTACATGTTATTTTCACAGTATATACCCATTGTTCACAGTATATATCCATAGCATTTGAGTGAAGTTTGACTTTTAAATGTTACCATTGGTATGGAAATCTTTCGCTTAAATGTTCATACTTCTGTGAAATAAGTCAGAATTCTATTTAAAAACATTTCAGTGATAATAGTGTTATTTTGCTTCGTATGGAACAAGTTAAGGAATTCAGAGATGAGGATGGAAGGCTGATTATGACTTCTTAACATTCAGCTCCTGTTTGCCCACCTAGCAGATGATTATTGTTATGGTCTTGGTAGCTGGTTTCTCTTGTCCTTGTAAATGAAAGGGATACTTTTAATGTTACTTTTAAAGCTGACAGTTCTTTGAGATGGTGCCAGGTATCAGAAGTAAGAATTCCCAAAGCAGGGCTAACTAAATTTACTGACTTAAAAGTGAATATATATAAAATTCTATCTGGTGTAAGAAACTTGTATGATTGCACAACTTTTTGGTTTAGCTGTATTTCTGGACACAAATAATGCTGATTTTTAATCTTTCTTGTGAACCAGGCAAATGGTGGCTCGAAGTTTGCTGGACACTTTGAAGGAAGTCAGTGATGATGAGAGAGATTGTATTGCTGTGTTGGAGAGAATCAGCAGATTAGCTGATGATTCAGGTAGGTAGCATTAAACATTTTACTGGGTTAATGTGGGGAAGTCASAGGTGCCGAACCTGTGTTCAGCACAGGACCAGTATGTTCTTTCTCCAGTATTTAAACTAGGCTTCTCCAAATGCAATAAAATAGTGTAAAATTTAATATTTCTAAATCATACCCCAAGGATGGCTTTCTTCCTTATTATTTTCATCAACAGAATTATACCCCTTCTAAATGTAGGACTGCAGCATTCCAGCAGTACATTTTTTAGGAACTTTTATTATGCACTTTTGCTGCTCAGGTGTCTACATGATGATTTTTGATTTGTAGATAAAGATTAGTTTCTTGCCTTGAAAATAGACTTGAAAACCATCTGTGCAAAACTCCCAGAAGTTTTGAGAGAATYTAAATGCTGAAGTTATTCCTTTAGACCTTTTTGGGCAAACAGTTGTGAGAAACAGCAAGAATTGGTAAGCAAGGTGCAAATATCATAGAATCAGAGAATGGTTTAGGTTGGAAGGGAYCTGCTATGTATAGGGACACCTTCCACAAAACCAGGTTCTTYAAAGCCCCATCCAGCCTGATCTTGAGAACTTGCAGGGATGAGGCATCCACAACTTCCAGGTAACCTGTTCCAGTACCTCACCATTCTCATAGTGCAGAATTTCTGCTTTTTATCTAATCTAAAKCTACCTTCTTTCAATCTGAAGCCTTTATGCCTTATCCTGTCACTACATGCCTATGTAAAAMGTCCCTCTCCAGCTCTCAGGTCTCCTTAGGTGCCTGAAGGCTGCAGTGAGGTCTCCCCACAGCCTTCTCCTGCTTGAACATCCCCAGCTCTAGCCCCCTTTTTTCATTGGAGAGGTTCTCTAGCTCTCTGATGAGTTTCACAGCTCTCCTCTGGACTCACTGCTACAGGTCTGCATCCTTCTTGTGCTGAGGCTCCCAGAGCTGGATGCAGCACTSAGGTGGGCTYTCACCAGAGCAGAGTAGAGGGGCAGAATCATCTCCCTYGCCCTGCTGGCYATGTTGCTTGGACRCAGCCCAGGATGTGTTTGGCTTTCTGGGCTGTGAGTGCACAGTCATCAGAAGCTTCTCATCAACCAACACCTTCAAGTATTCCTCCTCAGGACTGCTCTCAATCCATTCTCCACTAACCCTGTATTGGTACCAGGGTTGTCCTGACCCAGGTGCAGGATGGCTTTGTTGGTCTTGGCCTTGTTGAAATTCTTGAGGTTCACGTGGGCCCTCTTCTCAGGCATGTAGAGGTCCCTGTGGTTACTGTCCCTTCCCTCCAGTATGTCAACCACCCTATTTGGTGTTGGGAGCAGACTTGCCGAGGGTGCTCTCCATCCCAGTGTCTATGTCTCCGACAAAGATGTTAAACTGCACTGGTCCCAGTATTGACCCCTGAGGAGCTCCAGTTATCACTTGTCTCCCCTYGGATATCAAGCTGTTGACCACAACACTTTGGAACCCATCCAGCTAGTTGTTTATCCACTGAGTGGATTTAAAAACAAGGGCGTAATGAGATAGTGTCAAAGGTTTTGCRTAAGTCCAGGTAGACAATGTCAGTTGCTCTTYCCTTATCCACMAAACCTTAAACTCCACTGGAGAAAGCCAACAAATTTGCCAAGAACGGTTTGACCTTAGTGAAGTTGTGTTGGCRCTTACGAATCACCTCGTTATTTTCCATATGCCTGCTCACAGTTTCCAGGAGGATCTGCACCATGATCTTGCCAGGCACTGAGGTGAGACTGGCCTGCAGTTCCCTGTGTCTTCTTTTCTTTTCCCCTTTTTAAAAATGAGGCATTTGTTTGCCCTTTTCCATATGGTGGGAGCTTTCCTGGACTGCCACAATTCTCGAATACAATGGGTAGTGGCTTGGCTGCTTCATCTGCCAGTTCCTTTGGGACCTGTGAACGCACTTCCATCAGATCCTGTGGATTAGTGTGTGTTCAGGTTCCTTACATGATCTTGGATCTGATCATCTTCYGTGAACAGTTCTTCATTCTTGCAGTCCCCACCTTTGTCCTTTGTGACCCAGGTGGAGAACTTGCCACYGAAAACTGAGGCAAAAATGTTATTGAGTACCTTGACCTTCTCCATATTCTGGGTAACCAGGTCTCCCACTTTGTTCTAGAGAGGGCTCATGTTTGTCTTCCTGTTATCACTGGTATCACCTGACATCCTGGTATCACTGTATCTATAGAACCTTTTCTTGACATCCCTCACCAGATTTAATTCTTTGAAGGCTTTAGCTTTTCTAACCTGAGCCCTGGCAGCTTGGACAATTTTTCTGTATGCTTGCTAGGCTCTCAGTCCTTGCTTCCACCCTCTGTACGCTTCCTTTTTTGGCTTGGGTTTGTCCAGGAGCATCTTGTGCATCTATGCAGGCCTTCTGTTTTTTTTGCCTGGCAACTTCTTTGTTGGGATGTGTTGCTCCTGCACTTGGAAGAGSTGATCCTTGAATATTAACTGACTTTCTTGGGCACCTCCRGGGCTTTATCCCATGATACTCTACAAAGCAGATCCCTGAGRATRCCRAARGTCTGCTCTCCTGAAGTCCAATRWGCTTGTTGTGCATGCTCCTTGCAGTGCGTAGGAGGGCTCTGTAGATACAGTGTGTCTGTTGCTAATCAATACATTGGGACTGCTGGGTGTTTGAAATAAAAGGCAAAAGCAAGAGAATAATGAAAAAACAAATGTAAAAGAAAAGGAATGCTTAAAAAATGACGGGGAAGTGGATGAAAGGAAAAATGGTGTGGACAGAGCTGTGACAAAATTCTGGCTTAAAGATGCTCTAGAAAGAATTAAGGGCTTGATTTCAATATAGCTTGGAACATCAGAAGGAARAAAGTCTTTAGCAGCAAAACATCAGAAAAGATCTGGTCATTCTTTTGTTATTGTTGGAGTRGTATGGACAGAAATTTGTACTAAATCTTGAGTGGGAAGAAAATGTTTCCTCTATTAATGTCTGTTAGTTTTTCTCCCTTCTGGAACTGCAGAAGATAATGCTTTCCAAGGGTAAAAAGACACTGCTGATTTCTGTTTTTCTGTCATTACTGTCTTWAAATGTGTGTTTTTATTTTTCTGAGGGCGTGTCCTTGTTTAGCCAGGAAAAGTAGTCTGTYGTAAGCATTACATAATTGTATTGAGTACCTCTCCAAAGATTCTTTAAGAGGGAAAAGAGTCACTATTCACTTACAATGAAATGTGTCTTTAATTGAGAACAGTGGCGTGCTACTGTTTGTAGAGTGCTTTCCTAGCAAAGCTCTGTGTCTGAAATTTGCATATACAGTTGCCTTTTTGTGTGGCCCTGTGAATAATTTTGAGCATCAGRAACTTTCTGAAGCTCCACTCAATTTGGAAAATAGGACAGATGTGTCCAAAGGAAAATGGCCTCTTGCAGCAACTTGTAGCCTTAGGCTTTTCATTGGTGATCAACTAAGTGTGTCAAATTGAAGTTTATTTAGGCAGAAATGTAGTGGAAGCCAAGAGTTGAGCTCAAATCCATTTGTTGCCTTTAACAAGGGTGGGGTACATTTTTAGTCAGGGTTGATATTTTCTCAGCGTCAGTAAAAGCAGCAGTTCAGGCTTTTCCTGCATTGTAGAAGTTGTCTTAGATCTGCCAAACTAGTAGCACTGGATTCTGCAGCTGCCTCACAAATTAAATTTCTGCAAACTTAACTGTGAGCCTTGTGCCTCAAGCAGTTGCAGTACTGGACTTGGCTGGTTTCGGTAAGACAGGTTATTAGAATATGCTTGTGTTTTAAACCATGTGAAAATTCATTAGGGAGCTAGATTGCTTTATATCTTCCTAATATATGAGTCTGACTGTTCATACCGCAGCACAGTGTTTTTTTTTTTTCATTTTTGTTTTTTGTTTGTTTTTTTTTGTTGTTGTTTTTGTTTTGTTTTGTTTTTGTTTTAGGATTTTGGTTTTGTTGTGTTTTGTGTGTGTATGTTTAAGGTTGTTACTGGCTTGTTAATTTTTGTCTTGCCTGATGCTTTTTTCCGTTTATGGGGGCTTTTTTTCCAATTTGTCTGTAAAATATAAAAGCCCCTRAATTTGGTATAAGAAAACATTGTGAAAGAATCTGTGTTTTAACTTGCCTTGTTAGAGCAAGATACTTGCATGCTTAGAGCCATCCTGGAGTCAAACGTTCATGTTTAAATGCTTAAATAAATAAAATAAAAACAAACTTGGAAGTCAAACTAAACTATGACTWAGTACAAGTCTTCTCATTTCTTATAGTTGATTCTTATCAGTCTTGCACCAGTTCTTTTAACATTTGGAGCTCTTTTTCTTTTGTCAAAGCAAGTAATTGAAGGCAAGGTACTTTCCTTTTCTTTTTTGTCCCCAGTTGTTGGTATAATGAGGTTGTAAGTGAAGAATGTACCTAGGATACACAATATATGTTCTCTTTCTGGGCTACAGATGTTGATTTCTAACTCAGAATTACAGCAGTAAACTAGAAATACTGTCTAGTGTTTCTTGAAGTTAATACCTTGCAACTTCACAAGTCTTGTAGTTGGGCTGATGTTTTTCAGACATGATCATTGCTTGAGAAAGAAACAGTTTCAGGTTCTTTTTAAATTGTTTAAGTTTGTTGCTTTGGGGTTTTTTGGCCTTTTTTTTAGGCTTGTTTGGTTTCGGTTGTTTTTTAATAGCATTTAATAAGCTGGGGCTATGCTGAGACAGCCATTTCTGTGTTTAAAAGCAGGAGAATTTCAGAACAAGAATTTTCATTATTCAGGTACCGCGATAAAATTTTAAGAACCTAAATGCCGTCTTGGTTGTGCTCATTACTGTATTAATGTGGAATAAAAATTAATCTTTMCTGGAAGAATATCTGGGTCCAAATACATGATTGTAGGATGGAAGGCTCAAAAGAAATCATGAGACTGTGAATTGCTATAATACATAATATCCTTAGATAMCAACTAGCTAGCCACGACATCCATTTTTTGAGAAATAATGGCAAATATCAGCTCTAAAACTGGTTTTATAAAAAACTTTMAAAAAAATCTCACAGAAATAGCTTTTGATGGGGTCTCRTTTGCACTCTTTGAGTAAAGTGAAATGTATTTTGTGAGAGAAGGAGAGTTTTGATTACCRTTGTGTCTGCACATACTCATGATATAAAGTATCTTCTCCTGACAGCTAGTTTGGACTCTTTCTAATGAATTAATTCCGGTTTACGTTTACAGCCTTAAGATCGCTAGTGTGTTTCTACTGGGAAAAGTAYCCACTTCAGGTGGTACTGGAAATGAGCTGCTCCCACTGCTGGCAGAGCACAGAAATTGCTCTGCCCAGGTGTCCTGTGCTGCTGTTGTATGTACATGGCAGCTGTATACAGAATAGYTGTTCCATGGAGGAAACTCATCAGTGGCATTTGGGGAATAATCTGCTGCCCCCAAGGCCCTTACTTGCTAAAGTTAAATTATTCTCCAGATCTGAATTGTTTGGAGGACTTCAGTGTTTGTCTTCATTGCTGTAGTTGGTTGTTGCTGTTAAAACTGTGATTCTGCTKTGGGATTTGGGTAATTTTTGGTCCTAAACTCTGGACTTCCCCACTGTTTTTGTACTGGGTTTGCTAGAGTAGTGGCAGGTGAGATGCATTGTATTGCTTTKGAATCTGCTGTTCAGTCACTTTGTAATTTCTCTGTTTCTTTAGGGATGTTAGGTATGAATTCCCACTGTAAYGTTTTTATGGTGTCTTTAAATGTATACAAGCCAAGAAACAGTTTGGCATAGAAGCCCAGTGCTTGGCAAGTTATCCCCCATATACCCTTGTTAGATTAAAAATGCTTATCTTTGTGTTAAGACAGCTGGGTCTTCTTCGTTCTCAAATGTAGACTAGCCACAGGCTGGTGAGGGTTTGAACAAGGGCCTTATGTCTGATTTTTTCACTTAAAGAGATTAATATAATTCAAACTTTTTTTTTTTGGTACCAGCTTGCGAGTGGCTTAGATGATACAAGATTCGTCATTGTGTGCTGAAGTGCGATTAACTGGCTTTGAAAGTTAGCCCCAGCCAGAATCATTGCACTATTGGCATTTTGCTTAGTGTGCAAGAGGCTTCAGAAGCTTTAAATCTTACTTTCTGAAGTTTCTTTAAAAGGGAGAGTCTACATCTTCATTTCTAAAATATATGTGTAATTTAGCTTACTATGAAATAGATACACATAGATTTCTAGAGAAATGACGGGGAGGAAACAGAATGGTGTCCTGAAGGGCTGGTGCGTATCTGTCTGTATATAGCCAACTGAAATGTTTTCCTTCTGAATGAAAAGTAATCTCTTTACTGCAAAGGATCAGTTGTGAATGCAGCTTCTGAAACAGTCTGATTTTGAAAACAATTATTAGGCTAATTGGTCATTAAGTTTTGAAGCTCTATAATCAGACTTAATGTGGATGTCCTGCAACCCTAATTACTTAATAGTGTGCTTGAATGGTTTTATTAATGTAGGTTCAATTACTGCTGTTGGTATAGTGAGACATGCCAACATTACCTGTCAAACAGCACATACTGCCGCATTTCATTTAACAAAAGTCTTCATATGTAAGCGATATTAATGGGAATGCAAATATCTGCCTTTCCCAACTGTCAATATCTCCAGCTGTATTTTCTTCCTTTCCTCATCTTCATGTTTCAGAGTTTTCCCTATCTCAGGGCCCACTTGGTGCTATGCTAAGAATTTTTTCCTGTGCTTGGTGTAAACCTCTTTTGTCTCTTCATGCATCTGATGGGTGACTAATGGTGACTTTACCCTCTCTCATTAGTCAGTGTTTCACTCCTTGCTCTGCCAGTCAGTAATGAAATCCATTTCTGGTTAGGAGGAGAATAGAACCTGACTGCTGAAGCAGCACATGCATCAGGCACATCAGCCTTTTTCTGGACTCCTAAACTTAAAGAGTTGGGCTCTGGTTACAGTGTATTTCCACTTGTCTAGCTTTTCTTTTATCTCTGTAAGAGGTAGGAGAGTCAGAGAGAAAGGTGGAATGGAACATGAAAGAGATTGAATGGGAAAATACGGTGTCACTACAAGGAAAAAAAGAGGGAAAGGGAAGGTTATATTTTGGAAAAAAAAAAGAGGATAGATAAAGCTGTGTCAGGGATAGGGGAGGTTGGGTTGGATATTAAGAATAAGGTTCTTCGCCCAGAGAGTGGTTAGGCACTGGAGCAGGCTCCCCAGGGAACTGGTCACAACACCAAGCCTGACAGAGTTCAAAAAGTGTTTGGACAATACTCTCAGTGACTGTTGGGGGTGGTCCCCTGCAGGGCCAGGAGCTGGGCTTTGATGATTCTTGTGGGTCCCTTCCAACTGAAGGGACAAATCATCTATTTTTTTATAGAATGAAAGTGTTAATGCAGAGCCATGTACTACACCTTTCTCTGTTGCTCACAACCCTTACTAAGAGCAAAGGACAGTATTATTAATATTCAGATGTACTTAAAACATTCACAAAAATTGTCAGTTAAAACAGCTGTAACATCATCAATGGTTGTTCTTCAAATGCAGTTTTATAACACAAAAACCTTACAACCCCTCACAAGCAGCAGTAATTTCCACTGTATTCTAGAATTGTCATATTGGGATAATGAAAGCATTGCAGACTTTTTTTCTAAATACAAAATGTTGCTTCAGATTAAAGCATTGTGAAATAAATCTAGTTGTGGGGTAGCCCTGGAATAATGACTCGTTTTACAAATAACTGGTCTGAAGCAATTAGTTGGCATACTGCGCAGTTCTAAAATAATCCCCTTTTAATTTCCAGTGTGCAGCTAATGGTGGTGCTTTACTTCCTCATAGCTGAAGTGGAATAGAGAGTGAACTGATGCCTCGGCAGGAATGAAATAAACATTGCACATTTATATGTCCAAGCTGAGCTGGGAGTAGCTAAGTGAGCATGCTGGCACTATATGTGATAGATGGTGTCAGATTTTAGGGGATATGTGTTTTTTTCATGGATGAAGAAGAAACAGTTTATTACTTAYATGATTTTTGAGTCAGTTTAGGATGTTGATTTGAATGGTCATTTGTGAGATAGCTAAAACTGAGGGTTTGATATGACAGAATGAAATAAAATGCTAATGAGTAAGGAAATCTAGTCTTTTATATTAGTATTTATTTTCAAAGTTTTAGTTTTAACAAATTGCAGGGTTTTTTAGTGGAGTGTTACTTTAAGGGGTAGACTTGTACTTTCAGGAGATAATTTGAGAAGATCTGCATTTAAGAATACTTCCTCTGCCAAATGGGAAAATACTGTTCCAGGCAAATGTTATGTAGAACCTAACTGTACACAGAGATTTTTCCAGAGTGCCTAAAATAGAAACTTGATGTGAAGCAAAATTCTCCACCCAGGTTTTGTTTATACTGTGTGAAAGCTTGGTCCTGCTGTATTGTACAGTACAAAAAATACAGAGTGCAGATGTATTCCCCTTTTGGATGAGCTTGTGCTTGAAGAAGCTACATGTAACTGCTGTGTTCTGTTCACTGTGTTGATTTTGGCTGAGGTAGAGTTAATTCTCTTCATAGTAGCTAATATGGGGCCATGTTTTGGATTTGTGCTGGAAACAGTGTTTAAACAGCCTGAAGAATTAGGAAAATGACAACCCAGGGTAATGCTCATGTTCTCACTGCTAATGTGAGRGCAATTCATTCACCACTTCTGCGGGCAGACAAGTGTTCAGCCATCCGCAGAGCAGGACTCCATCATGCATAGCAGTGACTTGGGAAGATAAATGCCACCATTCTGAACTTTCCCACRTTCTTCCTTCTACCTTCAGCTCTATGTGCTGAGCATGGCACYGTRTGGTCTGGRATGTCCCTGTGGTCATTTGGGATCAGCTGTCCTGGCTCTGTCCCCTCCTGGCTTCTTGTGCATCTCCCGATTTCTGGTGGGGTGGGTGGGGTGAGAGGCAGAGGAGGCCCTGGCTCTGTGGGWGTGCTGCTCAGCARCAACTAAAACATCCTTGAATTATCARCACTATTTCCTGCAAAAATCAAAAAYATGGCCYCTTACCAGCTACTATGAAGAAAATGAATGCTGCCCCAGCCAAAACCAACAAAATGACCAAGCTGTAAATTTGGTTATAAACAACAGGGAAGTTTAAACTGGAATGGCAGACAGTCGTGGAATGGCAGACAATCTCCTGGAATCCCTGCTTGGAGCTGCTGCCTCTTTAAGCTGAAGACAAAGCTGGGGAATAGATGAAGGGAATGAGAAAGTTCTCTGACTTCAGTGGATTTTTTGGCGATGTTGCTTGGGTATTAAGTAAACATAATGCAAAAAAAGTCTCTACTGTAACCKCATCAGACTGCGAGATTAGGCTCTATTCAGTACACACTGGAACATATGCTTCAGCCTTTGGAAGAATTGAGCTCTTATCTAAATTGGTAAGCTTACAGTTCAGGTTCTTGCATAGCAGCAGTAATTGCCCAGAACAGCACAAACGCCTTTTGATGGCAAATTACAGTGTTGTGTTACACAGCCAGTTCCCTACACAGCGCTCCTTGTTTGTTGCTTTGAATCGACCTTGCAAAGATCCCAGAGCCATGTACTTGAAAGTYAGGGAATGTAAGAACTAAGGTGACTTTACAGTTCTAATTCGTTCCTGGGTATGAATTTTTCAAATCTTTAATTGCATCATCTCATTTGCCCGTGTTCCTCACAAAGCCAGAGCTGACTTAGTAGCTCAGGAAGAAAAGGGCTCACATTACATCTGCAGATCTTTAGTATTGTCAGGCAGCTGACATAAGTGCTGCATAATAGATGAACCCTGTTCTGAAGGAAAGAGGATCTTAAGGTTTTGGTACATACTGCTCTCTTACTGGAGTGCTTCAGAAAGAAATTTATTAATCCAGTCTCACAGCAAACCTTGTCAACTTGGGGAGTGTTGCCACTGCTTTATCAGTGGGTGGGCAAACTGTAGAGGAATCAAAGAGGTATCAAAACAGTCTGCCTGTTTCAAGTGCCTAGTGTCCAAAGTATATACAAATCTCTTGATATGCTTAATACAGAGTTCTTGTTGGCTTTGTTTGTGGAGGTGTTATTCCTTCAGCAGTGAAGACAGAGTTCAGTTTGCAGTCAGATGTGTGAAGAGCTTGGCTTGAGCATTTTGCACAGCTTCACACTAGGCAGAGGAATAAATTGGCTTTCTCAGCATTTTGCTCATTTCTCTCTGTYACAGCACCCACTTTTACCTTCATTTGCTTGCTTCCATCATCAGACAGTTCTGCTACTTGAGGGAATTGTGTGATTGCAGGAGAAGATCAATATTAAGTGCCAGTTCTCGCTGTTTAATGATGCTGCTGTGGTGAGGCAAAAGCTGTATCAGCTAGATCAGTTTTTTGATATGGTTTATTGTCTGGCTGTGTGAACAGTAGCATTGGCATAAATGGAAGCTGCAGGTTTTGTCTGGGAGGGTGGAGATTGCCCAAAGGAAATTTAGAAGCTATTTAAGAAGCACTGCTGCCAAACATGCAGCCTCAGTCAGATTGATTTTGCCTACTCTCCATTCCCCTTTACCTTCTGCCCCTACCAAGTCATCTTCTGTCTGCTATAAGATGCAAGACGTGAGTCCTAAGAAAGAAGAACAAGATCCTAGGTACACGAGTTGTTGCCCCTACATCATGTCCTGGGCATGTCTTGAAATAATAACCTCATGGGAAAGGTGGGCACAAGTTTCTCCAGCCTGGGCTTTGGGCGCTGGTCCCCATTTCTTGTCCATCAAGTTCCATCTCTCCTTGCSCCACCTGATGGTTTCTTCTGCTCTGTTTGCCRTCTACAGCCTTTTCAACCCAGTTGMTCYTGGGGAGAGWGGCTGTGTACAGCTTKTTTGCAGAGATAATGTCYTTCTTTATCTCAAAATGTACTCAGCAAGGGAGGACTCTTCCATTTGTGGTTGATCTGTTTTCAGTGGGTACTGGAGGGGTTGCAAATGGAGGGTGTTTCCAAGGCTTCTTCAGCTCAACCACCTTTGGGCAGGTTGTCACCTGAAAAAAATATGCTGACTTGTATAAGTTGCCATGTAAAAAGACTTATTTCTCAGGCACATTTCAAGCCTCTCTTCCAAACCTGAAGAAGCCAGGCCTTGTCAAATGRGAGGACCAGAACTGAACTAAATGTAGGAAGAAAGATATTTTTGCCATCTTGAAAATACCTCATCTCCTTTGGTTGACACACCCACCTCCCCCGGTGAAAACCTCATCCTAATGAACAGTTGCAGYTTGTCTTTGTTGTGTTCTAAGAACTGCTCTGGCAAATTTTTATGAGGAGGCAAAACATGAATTACTATGATAGGAGTTTTCTTTCTTTGTGTTAGTATGATATGGAGACTTCAACTTTCAGAATTAACGATATCATTAACTATTAGTTTGTCCTGGTTGCAGATACTTATTTTGGTTAGCTGCCAGGTTAAGTGCTACAAACATAGTGTTTGATAATTTGACTGGAGTTCAGCATTTTGTTAAACTGTGAATTTTTGTTATCTCAGATCTGCTAAAACTTGCACATAGTTTGGGTAGTGTTCTTTAGGATCTGRCTCCTTCAATACAAACTGCAGGATGTCTGTATTGTTTATGGAGTTCAACCTGCATATGTGTTAGAACATGTATTAGGTGTTGTTTATTATCAGTTGTGTTAGAACAGAAATTTAAATAAAATGGCTTTTGACCTGTGTGCTCCTGATAACATTTGGGAAGAGATACAAAGCAGATTGGCAGACTTCTTTTATTTTATTGTTATGAACAGCAAACCTTTACAGTATTGRTTTATCTGRGACTTCATTTTGTRTTTTACAACTTGGTCCACAGTTCATAAACTTTACAGRGGATCCCTGRAAGTGTTCAAGGCCAAGTTGGATGGGGCTTTGAGCAAMCTGGTCTAGTGWAACCCTTATCCCCAGGGGTAGGGAKGATCTACAAASTCCCCTCCAATTCTGATTTTGRGATGTTTTTCTATAGGAAAWGTAATGTAAGTCTRTAGTGAAAGAATTGGAGCACATAGGCATTTGACTGCTTTTTGTGCAATCATCTTTTCTATTGTTATTGTCCTCAGTGAAGAAAAGACTGCACACAGCCAGGGACTTGATTTGCCTTTGTTATGTTTTATTCAGACCTAAGTTTACCCTTGTAGCCAGCATTCAAGAAAGCCAAGTGATGCACACATTTGCCATGTAAAATACAAAAGCATGTTGCATGYTTCTGTTTAACAAAAGGTTATATTTGTAATGTATCATGTTAATTACAAGTATTCCAAGGAAGATGGTTCAGGTCATACCATTAAGGTTAACCTGAACAACTTAGAAGTAAAACTTAATAAGGCATATGTATCTATCCTGTGACATATTCATATTACTATTTAAAATATTATAAATAAAATTAACATAATTTGAGAGCAGTTGATGGGTTTTGTAATGTCTTTTTATAGGTAATCAGTTGACCAGTGGTAACTGCAAGGACTGTCAGCAAGTCCTAAAAGGCCAGAAATACTTAGTTCTGATTTTTTTTTTTACCCCCAAGGAGTTATTAGGCATGTACTAATGTCCTACTTCTTAGAAGCTGTTTTTCTAATAATTCAAATTTAATCCATGCTTGTACTGTTTCTCTTGCTTCTTCTCTCATCCCCAGATACATCTGTGTGTTCTGTAGGGATTAGGATTCATTCAGGCRGCGCACTATTTCTTGAATTTAAAAATTAAATTAAGTATTTTTTAAACTTTGATGAGAAACACATCTCAAAGGTTTARCATAAGCAACTGGAAAGATGCAGGACCTTTTCCATTTGACAATGACATCAGTTGCCTTAAAAAGCAAAGAATGAAAAACAACATTTGTGGTTATAGCCAGTTCTGCTCAGTGGGATCTTTCCCATCTGAGAGGCTGTGGCCCAGACTCCCCCTCAGTTCCTTTCTTCTCACAGTGGTACCAGTTCTGGGCTGACTTTCTGCATAGCAGGTTTCTGTGAATCAGGTGATGCTCATAGGGAGTTGAGACACTTCTGATACTCATTATGTTTGGTGGCTTGCTCTCTTACACCTCTTTTTGCTTTATTACTGAGAATGTGAAATCTGACTTTTTAGTAGTTTGGCAGCACAATGTAGTTTTATCTGGTTTTGTAAAAAGGTGCTTAAAATCAAGCTTGACATAAACACTGACATGAACATTTGATAACTACATACTTTGTAGAGGACTGTAAAAAGCTTACTCTGGCAGTATCTGTGAGTGTGCTTGTGAACATATATTGTACCTTTTTTTGGTTTTRTTTTGACCCTTACAGAACCAACAGTACGGGCAGAACTGATGGAACAGGTGCCTCATATTGCTATGTTCTGTCAAGAAAACAGACCTTCAATCCCTTATGCTTTTTCCAAATACTTACTGCCTATTGTGGTGCGATACCTCGCAGACCAGAATAACCAGGTATGTGTCTTCTAAAAGTAGTTTACTAGCTGGTGAAATAGCTGTTGTGATGCCAAATTATTTAAATTTAGCATCGTACAAGTGCATAATATTTTGGGATATAAGGATTTTGAATAGACATGAAATACATGGTACTATGACTTTATTTAAAGAAAATATTCAAAGTTTTTAAAGAAATATAGTGACAGTTTTTTACATCTACTGCAGTCTGTCCTGATTTGGGGCCTTTTATTAGGTATTGTATTTGTATGAACAAAATCAGTCATTTAAACAAGCTTACATAATTTAAATTCTGGCACAAATGAACAGTAATAATGATTAACCAAGTCTGAGATATAATTCAGTTTTTTAATACCATTATGTAACTTCATGACCAGTTCTTTGTATTTCAGTCCAGTAAAGGTTTTGGATTGAACTACTGTGTTTTTTTCTCTGCAGGTGTCAGTTAGCTTTTCCAAAGCTTTCTTGGGGCTTCTCCAATCATTTCAGACTAGATTAATGCTAGCTGATAGATCATTTTCAGTATTTTAGGTCTCTTGAGTTTGTCACTTTTTTCTTAGCTTTTTTCAAAATTTACGTGGTTAAAAATTGCTACTCAGAGCTATCTTTCTTAGTAGTTGTTTTGCTAATTCATGTATAATACAACAACCTTACTTCTGTTTGATGTTCTCTTGCTAGAAGATTCAGTGATTCTTTTCATTGTTTTATCCTCTGTTGATTCTCCATAGTTCATTGGGCTGCAGAGCTSTGAAACAAAGAGCTCAAAGGTGTTTTTGAAATTGCTGCATTGCAGTATATGTAGTCTCCTCTGTATGTAATGTTGTCTCTTCTGATGAAAATCTCAACTCCTTTGAGAGGCAGGGGTTAGCCAGCTATGAATTCAGTAGTGGGTATCTTATTTTTATACAATTAAAAAAAAAAAAAAGGGGGACTAAGAATTTAAGAGCATTGGAAATAAAAGCAATTATTCCTTGCCAGCCAACTTCTTGTTAATCTGAGAAAAAGGGGATTTGTTTAGTAAAATTCACACCCCTTAGAAMTTTGTTACTCTCCATTAATTGTGCTGCTTTTTCTTCATGCAGTGCATGAGCTTTGCCATGACTGCTCTTTTTGACATTGAAATACACTGTTTGAACCCAAGAAACATCCTCCTTTTGTCAGCTAAGGCAACATAAGTGTCCACCTCCATACTTCCTAAAACACAGGACAGCARAAAGTACTTGTTGAGCCCTTGTCCTCTCACTGTATGCAGTTAGTACTGCTGTGTGATGGTATATAGGTACAGCTTCCAAAATGCAGGACACACGTATTTCAACAAAAAAAATCTCTCTTTGAATTCCTTRGTTCAGTTTTTGTCTTTTTATGACAGGTGAGAAAAACAAGTCAGGCAGCATTGTTAGTGCTGTTGGAGCAAGAGCTCATTGAGAGATACGATGTGGAGACGAAAGTGTGCCCTGTGCTGATAGATCTGACAGCTCCAGACAGCAAYGATGATGTGAAGACAGAAGCCGTGGCTGTAAGTGACAGCAGTACCAAATCAAACCKCCTCAATTTTGCCTGAATGCTTGATAGTGCAGTGGTTGGTGGTGTGTTTCAAGTTGCACGTGTTACTAAAGAGAAAAAAATTATATTCTCTCTCCATGACAAATCTTTTTCCARGCTGTGTCAGTGCTGTACACTGCAGTCGAGTTTAGATTTAAATTCAATAGCTTATATATGCTGTAAAAAACTAAAACCCAGCTGGATAAAGACAATGCAGGGGATTCATTTTATTGACTCTTAAAGCATCTGCTATGTTGGCTTTTTAGTTTTTTKGAGGTTTGTCTCTTTGTTTTATGGAAGTTTAAATTGCCTGTGTGGAAAATTTCCATCAGTGCAAAAGCTTTAATGCCTTGGTTCTGTTGCTCTTTGCTGTCTGTTCTTTTTATTGATTTTGTTTGGTTTTATTAGACAAAGTAATAAGCGTCTGAGTTGATTAACTCACAGTTGGTTGGTTGGTGGTTTTCTTTCTTGCATTAGACACAAYCTTTGCAATTAAAATTTATGTGTTGAATTAAAATAGTAAGCAGATTAGTTAATTTAGAGAGGAGAAATGGCAGAAGATGCATGCCCTTTTGTTTCCTTTGGTGTTTTACAATTTATTTTGATGCTTTTTGCTGGGTGAATTTTTATTTACTTTTTGCTTGAGAGAAGACCTCATTTAATACTTTACTTTCCTASAGTGGCTGGACTGATAAATTATAGCCAGTCCCCAGCACTGTTGCATTTGGCACCAACTTTCTAGTGTTTCTTGGTGAAGCTTACAACTGCATAAGGGAATAAAGTATAAGCAGATAAGTTTTATCTGTTTCCATGGTTTTGAAGGTATTGAAACTTGAAATTTCGGTAGTTCATCAACCCCCTAGAGGTTAGAAAAGCCATAATTTGTTATGATTGAAGAATGAATTTAAATAGTTCTACTGACATGATTAGGAAAGATAAAAAAAATTGTTTTAGCTTTTTTTTAAAAAGTTTCAGTACAAATCGGAATGAAAGAGCCGTTAGAGGGAAGAGTTCTTTCTTTGATGYGATACATTTCTTCAGGAATTTTATGTTGGGGAGTTGCATATGTGCAACGTAGTGTGCTGTAGTTAATTTTTGAACCGTACAGAACTCAGAAGTCTCTTATGCATATTGTCAGTAATTTTCTGTTGATTGTACATATATACATTTCATATTGCAATAGTGAAAGTATCTTGGTTATGTTTACTCTTTTTTAGAAGTCTGTTTGGTAACATATAAAAGTAATTTCTGAGAGTCCAGTTATCTTTGTTARCTGGGAATTTGATTTAGTTTAGTGGAAGACCAATGTCTTCTTCTACACCTGTGTTGTGTCATGACAAGGAAATGGGAGGAARCAGAWTTTWTCAAAARTGGCCARATCTTTTCAGTTCAAATAGGGTTTTGTTTTCAGTATTTCTCACAGTTTTCAAYGAAATTATGTTCATCAAAATGAAAAATACGTTAAAAAATTAGGAGTACAGTAGAAGGCTTCTGCTTWACTGACACAATGGTGTGTTGTGCAAGCATCTCTGATCAGTGTCTGTCTTGTCATTAGATTATGTGCAAAATGGCCTCCATGGTTGGAAAGGACATCACAGAAAGACTGGTTCTTCCCAGGTTTTGTGAGATGTGCTGTGACTGCAGGATGTTTCATGTTCGTAAGGTATGAATTATGAGCATCTGCTCTAGATTATCTGTGAAAAGAGTGTCATGGGCTTGGAACTTGCATGTGACTAAGAAACTTTTCTGGTAGATCTAATTTGTGACATATGTAAGTGAAAGTTGTGGGAGTTTCTTTGCAGCTCACATTTCCACAGATTTTAATATTTGACACTGAGATTTTTTTTCCCGTATCACTGCCCTTGTTACTAGAAGCAAAGAAAGAATCTRCTTGTCCTTATGCTATAGAAAGCTATGTGATTGGGCATAAGTCCTTGTAATTGTGTTGGTAGCCATGGAATTATGAACTAGCTGTGGCTAATACAGCATCAGCCACCTGAGCTCATATCTCTGTGCCTAGATGGAATTAAAGATTCTCTCTAAGGTGGGGTAAACCAGTACTCCATCATGATGTTTAGGTTTGGAGGCAGTGCTTTGGTCTCATCCTGCCATTAAGTAGCTTATTTCCCCTCATAAAACTGCACTTTTAATTTAACAGCACTTTAAATGCATTATGTCCTCCTTTCATTTAAGTTTGGGGGTTCTTCTATGATTAAAAAAGACTTAATTTTGAAGAAAGGTAAAATTATATTTTAAAAAACATGGAAAGTGGTGGAATAGGAAAGTAGCTCACGAGTTTGCACCAAAACATTTTTTTATGGTTTTAAAAGTTGTTTATTTTTTTCCCCTTTGATTTTGCTGTATTGAAACTGTGGTCTTAGTGGTAATTTCTTGCATTGTGTCTGCAAGGTATGCGCAGCCAATTTTGGAGATATCTGCAGTGTGGTTGGACAGCAAGCCACTGAAGAAATGCTGGTAAGCCATTTCTTAAAGGGTTTTTCTTTTTGATACAAATGAAGAGTGGAGCCAGACAAGATACAGAATAAGGGCAGTTCATGGGAGATTGCAGATGCAGGGGGAGCATGGCAGGGGGGAAAGAGTGCTGGGAGTGGTGAGGCTTTCTGTGGGCTTTAAATGACAATGCTGCTGTTCACTGATASAATCTTTTTGTGTCAGTTTTCCTACCTCAAACAAAGCCTCACTGCCTTCCTGGAAAGGGGGGAAAGAGAAAGAAAGGCAAATGAAATAAATGAATCTCGGCAATATTAAATTAAGTAAAGGCAAAAGAGACAAATTCAAATTGGGAAAGCAGGGAGCTGGATGAAATGGTGAGAAGAGGATCCTTAATAGTGCTCATATTCCTATGGTAGGTCCAGGGAGATAGTGGATGTTGCTACATTTGGAGACRTGAAAGGCTAGGGAGCTGAAATCAGCTTGGCAGTCTCTGGGATCCCTCTTCAAGCGTTCTTCTCTTGGAATGTGGACAGTGAGCTTGTTGAGGGCCAGCAAAGACGGATGAATCAGTGCCCTGAATTAGCAAGGGATTTACATGGGGAGAGTGTAAATGCAGGCTTGACTTCAGCCAGAGGGTCTGCTGCCTTTTGCAGTTGTGATGTTGGGACAGGTAGGCCTGTTGTGGCTCTCAGGGAATTTCTTGTGCTCTTAAAGCATTTGCTGCATTTTTCCCTTGCTATTGCATGGTTCAAGCCATTTGGTAATGCAGTTAAGTTGTGTGGATTTGCATCCCATATGCTTCCTGATTTGGGATGTAAATTGATTTCTCTCGCACAACTGCCCTTYTAGTGATTAGCGTAATGAATTTGGATTAAAACTTTGTAGAGGGTGCAGTTAGACTACTGTGAAACAAAAAAGTGATGATTATTTCATTTGAAAGCAATAAYGTGTGGCAGGACATCTGGGATTCTCTTTCTATAACAGAAAATACAATTTTCTGCTGATTCTAAATTATTGTTAGGAACAAAAGGGGTGTATAAAAAGCTGAATGATATAACTTTATTTTCTAACCTAAAAGCTTCTTTTAATTAGAGGCAAAGTCCAGAAAATTTGGCTGTAGAGAGTAGGAACAGCTGAACATCAATAGTTGTGAACAAGGCCACAGCAACAGCCATTGGATTACTTGTATTTTGTCACTGTGCCTGTTGCAAGCCAAGGCAGCCGTGCATGTCTGTGCCTCATCTGCACTCTTTCCACCCTTACCATTACTGTGTCCAAAAAACCCAGGCACCTGAACACCTTCAAAATTCTTCAGTTTTAGTAGTAAAACCACTGCTCTGTTCAAACATGTTCTGTCCTGAGCATATGCAGTGTTTTTCTCATCCCCSTGTTCCTCTTTGCAGTTCATGTCCTGCATTGTAGAATAAATGGTGGCAGAGGTTGATAAATCTAACAATGAGAAGTGTTGGTGGGAAAAAAAAGGTTTTTCTTTCTGAAGATGCTSTTTCTTTGCATTGCAGTAAGAATCTTACAAAAATTCTGAAGTGGTCTCTGATAGGGAAAATGTTAATCATAGAATCAAAAAAACATTAAAGTTTGGAAGGAACCTTTGGAAGGAACATTTCCTGCCATGGGCAGGGATGCCTCCWACTAGATCAGGTTACTCAAGGCCTTACSCASCCTAGCCTTGAACACTTCCAGGGCTGGGGCATCCACAATCTCCCTGGGCAACATGTTCCAGTGCCTCACCACCCTCACAGTAAAGAATTTCTTCTTAATAATGCACCAGTATTATTTTTCTTGTCCCTGCCTTAAAAGAATGTAGATCAGCTCTACCCTTAAAAGGTGTAGATATGATGTCTTACGATAGGTTTGTTGGTTTCAGGGATATTTCTGAAGGTGGGGTTTTTGGGGGCATAAATCGGGTTAAAGAGTTAGTAGTTTTTTATGTTCTTCAGCAGTTCAGTGAATTTTCCTTACCTGTATCCATAAATAATATGAAAGCAGTGGATTAGAAGGGTGGTGCTACTGAATGTGTGCATCTTGCAAACTGTGTATTTGGGTATGAAGGTGGAAAACTGGGTRAATAAAGTGAATGTGAAAAGAGAGCTTGTTTTGGAACAAGTGCTGCCATATTAAGACATGCAAACTCACTGACTGTGTTCCTAACAGCTGCCGAGGTTTTTCCAGCTCTGCTCTGATAATGTGTGGGGAGTTAGGAAAGCCTGTGCTGARTGCTTCATGGCAGTTTCTTGTGCAACATCACAGGAGGTCCGGAGGACAAAATTGTCAACCCTTTTTATTAATTTGATTAGTGATCCTTCACGATGGGTAAGAATTGTTTTTTATTTCTTGAATAGCTGTCATATTTGAAGGATTTTACTGCAATACTCAATGTAGAACTTCTCATGGATGTGGATAATCTGACCTGTTTCATGCACCTCAAGCAAAATTTTTCTTAGACTGGTTAGTTTGTCAATGGGTGGAGAGTCCCTCACATTTTCACTGCAGCATGTAAGAAAAACTGTGTCAGTGGAGTAGCTTTATTTAGCTACAGAGCTGTCTGTGACTTAACATTGCTGAGAATCATTAACAAAACTGAAAAATTCATTATGATGTATTTGTACTGTACTTCTTCAGGTTTTCTAACACCTTTYTTGTGGGGAGGAAGTGGTGGAGTTCATTGTCGGTTTGGGGTTTGTGGGTGGTTTTGGGTGTTGGTGGTGGGGAGTTCTTTATTATTTAAATTTTTGATGGGTTTTGGGTGGTGGATTTTTATTTTAGGGTTTTTTTTCGGGTCTTTTTTTCTGGGTGGGATTTTTTTTTGTTGGTTTTGAGGGGATTTTTTGGGTTGTATTTTTTGTTTGTTTGGGGGGGTTTATTATTTTATGTCTTGAAGATCTGCTCTTAAACCTTAAGTTTGTTATTGAGCAGACTGCTTCCAAGAGCCAAGGATCATCTGCACAGAAGCATGAGCTCGTGGATCTTGGAAAACCATGCAAGTTGTAGCCCAGCAGAATTAATCAAATAACAAAAACTGAGATAGAAAAATTTTGAGAGGAGGAGAATAAATAGCAGGAGAATGGAGGAGCAAATGCCCAGCACAGCCAAATAGGATAGGGAAAGAAATATAGTGCTTATCAGTCACACTTCTGGAAGTGAAATGTCGGTTCAGTGTACGTGATTTCTTTTTTTCCTTTCAAGTTGTTAAAWTTCTCAGCTGAGCTCCCAAATTTACCTGATTCTTTTATGTAAACAGGTTCTGATTCCTTTGATTGTGGGGAATAGGCCTGTCAGTTTGGTTACCTGTGATTTAACTGATTTCACCCTTTTTCATTTTTCTTAACATTTTGTTTAAACTTGGCACTCTATATATACAGCTGGCTGATTCTTTCCTGGCAAGAGCCTCTGCTTTTGGTTTCCTTAGTAGGCTTATGACCCTTTCAATTCCCAGCAGCAGGCATTTTATGTTTTATAGGACAGCAAGATTTGTATATAAATAATTTTGGTTTTTCACCTTGGACTCTTTTCACTAGGTTCGCCAAGCAGCTTTTCAGTCTCTGGGGCCTTTCATATCAACTTTTGCTAATCCATCCAGCAGTGGCCAGTACTTTAAAGAAGAAGATGGTAAAAACCCAGAAGATTGTGATTGTGCCCAGGAAAACAGGTAAATTTGCTAAATCTACAAGTTATTTTTGGCTGCTTGTTTTCCTGCTGCATGAACTGCAAGTTAGGAAAACTAAATTAAATATTTGGTAAATAGGAATGGTAAATGGGAAGATGGGAAGATCTGGATCTTCTCATCTTCATAGACYAGAATTAGGATATATGTTCTGTGGTGAGATGACTGACTTGATAGACAAGGGAGAGCAGTGTATACTRTATATCTGGATTTCAGGGAGGCTTTTGACATGGTCTCCTGTAAGATCCTTGTGGAGAAGCTGCTGAGGTTTGGGCTGGATGAGGAAATAGTGAGGTGGACTGAGGGCTGCCTGCTTGGCTGGGCCCACGGGCGCTGGTCAGCAGCGTGTAGCTGAAGGTCAGTGAGTGATTGTGTACGTGAGGGGTCAGTTCTGGGTCCAGTGCTGTTTAACATGCTCMTTAATGATCTGGGTGCTGGAGCAGGGTGTACCCTCAGCAGGCCTGCTGGTGACACAAAACTGGGARGAGTGGCTCATTCTCCCACAGGGTCATGCTGCCATCCAGAGGGAGACCTGGTCACACTGGASAGGTGACACATCTCGTGAAGGGCCACAAAATGACAGACTGGAGGATCTCTCCTGTGAGGAGAGTCTGAGAGAGCTGGGACTTCAGCCTGGAGAAGAGAGGGCTCAGGGGAGGTCTTACCAATGGTCATGAGTAGCTGAGGGCAGGGTGAAATGAGGATGGGACTGGCTTCTTCTCAGTGATGCCCAGTGACAGGACCAGAGTCAGTGGGTGTAACCTGAAACACAGGAGGTTTCCTCTGAACATGAAAACCTGATTTTTTTTTTTTTTACTGTGAGGATGACCAAGCAGTTGAAAAGGTTGTCCAAGAAGGCTGTGGAATATCCATCCTCTGAAATACTCAAAACCTGTCTGGACACAAGTCCTGGGCAACTGGTTCTGAACAAGGAGGTTGGCCTTGGTGGTTCTAGAGATCCGTTCCAATATCCCTTCTCTGATTCTATGGTGGTTTTTTTTGTTTTTGTTTTGTTTTTGTTTTTGTTTTTGTTTTTTGGTGGGTTTTTTTTTGTTTTTTTGTTATGGTGTAAATAAATTTACTTTGATAAACAACAAGATGATAGCATGAATTTTTAAGAGCATAACAAGTTTATTTTGGTTTTTAAATGTCCATCTGCTTTGGCACTCAACAGTGAACAAGTCAGGACCACAGAAGACGACACTACAGATGAGGAACACAACAGGACAGAGGATCYGTCTTCACCTGTTGATAGTGATGATTTTGCAACAAAACTTGAAAATGTCATGGAAGATCAAAATAGAGTGTCAAGTAGCTCCAAGAGGGAAAGTGATTTCCAGACTGAATCATCCTTCTGTTGCACTTTGCCTTCAGAATGTTGTGAGGATATGGCAGATGAGAATGAGCAAAGTTCTCRTTGCTGTACAATAGATCTGCAGGAGGCTGGGCTGAATTCACAGGAAACCTCTCTTTCAGAGCAGGAATTATACAACTCTTTCCATTTCTGGAGGACTCCACTTCCTGAAATAGATATTGACTTTGAGCTTCAGCAGACTTCTGATATAAAACTTGATAGAGAAATTCAGGAACTCACTATGCCAGTGTCTCCAAGCATTCCTATGGCAACAAGGAAAGAATTAGAAGAAATGATAGAAAATTTGGAGCCCCATATAGATGATCCAGATGTTAAAGGTATGGTAAAGATATTGAAACATCTTTAATGTTTGGTAATATGCATATGTTGCTTCAGCAGTTTAAGCTTTAACCTCTTAGTTGTTTTAAAAGTCTGAAGTACTGTTTTCTCCTGGTCCTCAAAGAGATTGAGGAAAATTGATGGTGAACTAAAAAGGAATTTGCATTTGTGTAAAGATGCTTAAAAGGAGTGTGATTYCTTTTATAAATTGAATGCACATGCAGTTAGCAGTATAAAGTTCTGGCTGCCTGTTTTGACAATATAATCCAATACATGGTTCAAAGGCATAGCTGTTGCTAAGCAAGTTTATTTCTAATTAACACACGCGCAGAATAAGGCAGATTAAGAAGTTTTCTTTTTAATTATCAGTGTGAATAATGGTTTTCTCTTTATTCATTATCCATTTGATTTTGGTGAAATAGTCTCCAYTTTTTTCTGCAAAAGCTTTTGTTATTGCAGTCACTTGTTGACAGCTTTATTGTGACAAGTTTGGTGGATCAGGCTGATTATTGGTCCAAGCTGCATTCTTGAAGTGAACACACATTCCCCGTTTTCAAAGCTCTTGAAGAATGGARAAGGGTTTCATAAATATGACAAGGTGGTGGAGCAACATTTCAGAGACACTTCCTGAGTTAAAAGGACTTGGCTGTTCTACATGTACTTACTAGAAATAGCTTTTACTTGGTATTCATATGCTGAAAAAATTCTAGGGCACATCAACCTTAAGTGTCACAGTCAAAAAGTCTGGAGGTACCASTAAGGAAGAAGCCATGTTATTTTGGACCTGAATAATCTGTAGGGGGAAATCATGCCTCTATACCGAAAAGAGTAGAAGGAAAAGAAGGGGCGAGTTGGGGGAAAAAACATTTTAGAACTAACTGATACACTTTCGGCTTCTTTTTATTGTTAGTAAGTTGAGATGCTTATAACTTTTCTTAAATCCATTTTGTACTTTTATTTAATCAATTGTGCAGTCAGCAGATAAAATTTTGTTGCTTTAGGAGTGCTGTGGGCACTAAGGAAGGAGGTAAGAGAAGAATTTTACCCTTGCTAATGACTTCAGTCTTCACATACGCCATCTCTGAAGCCAACTGCCAAAGCTTACACTGCTGTTTAGGTTTACTTTGTCAAGCTGTTCTGTCTGTAGTTACAGAACATACCTTAACACATAAATTACGATGGTTTATGTGAACAGAAGATTTATGTAAGCATGTACTTGTACATTCAGAATTGTCCTGGGTTACCAGGTTGTTTATCATATGTGGTTATGTCTTGTTTCAGTGCAGGTTTTTGGAATTTGTTTTGTTTGTAGCTCTCTTGACTGGATGTCAGGAGGTRTTCTGTGCAGTTGGTGACCAATAATTACACATTTCAGTAGAAGAAAATTGTTTCTGGGTTCTCAGCACCATGGAAAGATTTGAAGTATGGTTAGCACTGCCATTTATTCTAATTAAAGGTGGCAGACGGTGGTCTTGATTACTCAGTCACCTTGGTATTCTGTTCAATACCTCTGACTTGGTCAAGGCTGTGTAATGAAGCCCTGTAAAACACTTCTCCTAAATCTTCTGCTCTTTTTCCTTTGCTTGTGCTCTCATTATTTGGTCTAAATACTTGAGAAGCTGAAATTTTAACAACATGCCTGTTTTGATTAAGTAACATTGCAATTTTAATTTTGCACGAAATGCAAATAGTATTAATTTTGCATGCTTGTCTCAAACACTGTGGTACACACAGAAGTGGTAGGTATCCAGACTTTAGTCTCTGAGTAGCTGACTTAATACCTTTTGTTTTTAACTTTACACTTCCTAAATTGTGACAATTGTGACACTTCCTAAATTAGACTTGCTCTGGGAGTAATCCAGAAGATGAGAGCCCTGTCTGCCTCTTTGCTCRTGGCAATATAATTGAAAACTGTTGTTTCAAACTGATGGTGTAAATACTCAGTCAAAAGCTTATCTTAWTTTGTTTTCATAGAAATTTTATGAAACTACTTAATGTGACAGATAATTTTRTCTCCAGTATATATAGCTTACAGATGTATGCAAAACAGCCGTGGTCCCAAATGGTCYGTAGGGTCCTTCCCTGCCTGCAGTTCCTTCTCTCTGCAAAGCTARCCATTATGTTTATGAGTCCTGTACTGTGAGTAGGCTTTGCTTTGACCGCAATGACTGAGCAAGCTAGGAATTTTCTTTTCCTCTCTTTATTTCTTTTTAAATCCCTGTGATCTTTTTCTTGCACTTATTTTCTTCATTGGCTTGCTGTCACCTAAGTCCTGGACTCCTGCTTCCATGCTGTGCTCCTGTCTTTATTGCTGCATTCCCAGCCAAGGGATGGGAGTGGAAGATGCTGTGTTCTCTGTGGTGGGTAAGTGGAGGCCTGCCATACGGAGAGCTTCCATAGGTACACATCCTCTGGCTTMTGTAAGAAATTGGCCAAGCATCCTGAAGGCATCACAAGATGAAGTGATGAAGCGTGGTTTGGGAATGAGACTGCAGTGTATAATGTTTTGCATGTGTCAGTAAGATTAAGTTGTTCAGATGACCTTGACTCTGGCTGTACCTTGCCTCTCCATGCTTGACTGTGCAAATTCAGCAGCCTTTTCTTGACATGRATTTTTGTTTGGGTGGTTTTTTATGAAAACATTTTGTAAAAAGAGAAGAAAATGAATTCCTGTTGTGTGGAATTATAATGGCCAGGATCATTGGCACAGAGTTTTTGAAGTTTCTTAAGATCACACTGGATTTTTATTACTTGACTCTGCAGAATATTTAGACGATGGTAATAAGGTGCTGTTCAGTCATAGGAGGTTGATGGTTTCCATTTTGCTAGGTGATTTCTGAGACAGTCCCTGACAGCTGAGGCAGGTGTGGAGATTTGGTGCTTAAGTTCAGYGAGCAATGGTTCTTTTTGAGTCAGAAAAATACAGGTTTACTTTTTTGGCTTTGCTGGGTTTTTTGCTATGTTGTTGTGTTATTGTTGTTGTTGCTGTTCCTTCCTGCCACCCCACTGTCTGCTTTGCAGTGTATGTTCATCCCCAGCAACCACTGCACCTTTGTACCCCTATCCCTTCCCTCCATATGTATTTCCCCTCCTATTTGRTTTTAGTTCCTCTTTCTTTCTGGATTTGGCATTCCTCTACTTTACATGTCTGACTTCACTCTTCTCTGTTGTGTGAGTTGCTCCTTCCTCACCTGCTTGCACCATTGTAGCAGAAGGTATTGAGAAGAGAATAACTCAGTTTTTATCTGAGGTACCTCAGTGTACCATGCCAAGGGGAACAGTCAAAGAAAAGGCATCACCAGTCGTGCAGYCCAGAGTACAGCATGTTGAGTGCATATCCCCATCTTCCAGATGTCTTGGATGCCARGGACTGAGGGGTTACTGTTTATATACACACTGGTCATGGTTATGTGGTTTTAGTTTGGTGGTTTGTGTTGGGCTTTTTTGGGGGGATGGTGGTGTTGGTTTGTTTGGGGGTTTCTGTAGTGCACCACATTAGAGCAGTTTCTGTTTTGAGCCTCAGATCCTTTCTTCAAGGCATGCAAACTGATGAGATCTCCAGCAAATACAATCATTTAATGGTAATCAGTAACCATCGTAGAATATCTTTTTTTCCTGATCTCATTCTCAAAAATGGATGAACTGCTTTAACTGAATCTCACTCTTTACCTATCTTGGGGCTTTCCTTCCAGAACTAGTTTATTGCCAAAGTGATAAATCTGAGTAATAGCAGGTTGAGTGGTCAGCAACCAAGATAAAGACAGCCTGTCTTCTCACAGGTAAACTACTGGCTAGCAGAGCGACGTGGGCTGTGCAAAGTTAAGCACTGGTATTGTAATCCCTGTTAAAAAGACCTTTCCAATCCACTGGCCAGAYATCTGGAAGGTCTCAGACTGGGAGATGGTAAACCTGCACGTTCCTCTGAAGTATACCAGGTTTTTTTTAAATTATCACAGGGTCTTTATTCAGGTCACGTTTTTCCAGTTCCCTGAGGCTGCTGCTGTCTTTACTTTCTTCAGAGATTACTTTGCTTTTCTCAGATGTTTTTATTTCTCTGGTTTTGTGGGTTTTTTTTTTGTTTTGTTTTTTTGGGTTTTTTTTCCCAGGGACACTTTCTTCTACTGGCTTTATTTCCTTATKTTCTTCATAGAAAGGGCTAAATCATGTAGTGTTAGTGTCAGCTTTCCTTAACATTATTTGGGGTAATAAAGGAAGCCTGACTTGCAGGTTACTGGGGCTAGCTGTGGCTTATGCCAGTTACAAAGCTGCTTTGCCCAAAGGAGGCCTAATAGGGATAAACCAGCCCAAATGTGGAGTCAGTTGATCCCATTCCATTATGAGAATTATGTTTATTAGTTAGGTTACTAGCACTGCCTGCCATGAAAATCTAAAATACGTTGTTGTTAAAGAGAGCAGTAGGTGAGGAGTAAGTGGAGAAGAAACCCCTGGTTTTTATGTTTCAGTTACTTCTCTGTACCCATTAACGTAGCCCATAGCTTTTGCCTCTGAGTAAGAAGTGAAGGTAAGGAAGGCAGATCCTTTAGGAAAAAGAAAGAAAGGAAAAAGGGAAAAAAAGAAGAAACATCAATGTCTTCTAGTGAAACTCATGAGAAACAGAAAACAACAATAAGGTTTATTGAAAGGACAGAAATTCCTGAGAACCAGGAAATTCAATAAGACTAGATAAAATGTGGTTTAGAATTTATAGATCATGCCAGATATTTTAGGATGCAGGTACAGTAGCCAAGAGTAAATACTTCCTTGTTCAAACATATATTTCACCTGAAGCAAAAGCTGAAGAGAGAATTAATGGTCGAAAATGGAGTGAACAGTGACTTTATCTGAGCAATGCAGTACCTGAGTTCTGTGCTATGTGCAAAACYGACCTTTATGCTCCAGTTTTTACTGATGATAGTTGTGAAAGCTGGTTAGCCAGCAGATTCTCATCTTTCTGTCCAAACCTGGCTTCCTAAGAGCTCTGAGGCATTTCTCTGTTACTCATGAGAGGAGAGTCTTATCCTTTACTGGAATTTGGAATAATTTTCTGGAAACCATTGCCTGTCTCATGTCAGTAGGAAATATCTTTRTGAGAAATAGGGAGCAGCAGCAATGCTTGGCTCTTCTTTTAACTAGAACCTTAAGATGTTTATGGACTTTCAAGTCATTCACCTTTCAGTGAATGGCAGTACTGAAGTCACCCGTGGAGACAGGACCTATGAATAAGAAAAAAGAAAGAAGGCACTTGCCAATCAGTGAAATCCTTGTGAGTTTGGCTTCTCCTGTCCTTCATCCCCACATTTTGGGATTGTAGAATTGACAAGAAGCTGAGGAAGTGCATCTTTTTGTCATATTTTCTTCTAGGGCAGAGAAAATCGAGATAGGTGTTGTCTCCATCCTGTTAAGCCCCTGAGCAAGGGTGGTCCAGGTGTGCAGGCTGACATGTGGGGCATGGATGGGGAATATGTCTCTGAAAATTCCCAATTGCTGCTGCTGATACTTCCTGTTACTAGACGTAATCTTTGGAACTCTGTGGATTTTTCAGTAAATACATATACCGTGTTGAAGCAATATATATTTACCTAGCCAGGATAAGCCTTCCTGACTTTGAAGTGAAGGTGAGAGGAGTGCACATTTTTCATGAAGTTGTCCTTCACGAAAAAAAGTCTTCGAGAAAAATGTCTCCTTAATGTGCAGCAGAATATAATTCTTTTTAATTTTGTTTGATTTATGTAAGTGAAAAGAGTTTGGAAATAAGTCAGGCATTTCTTGCCCTAGCTTGACCATGTATTTTGCTTGATTTGGAGGGTGATTTATGTAACTTTGTAAGTTTTGGAGAGATTTATTGACCTCGGTCTTTTTTATTCTCCTGTGTCTTAGTTATTTAAGTTTATTGTCAGTGAAGTAACACTTGAAGAGTGATGTTGCAGCAATCTTTTATTAATCTTAAAAACTGTAAAATTAAATATTTTTATGTATGTATATGTAAATTATAGTATATGTTATATATATTTAACCTATATTTTTCACATAATATGTTTCATAGTGGAAGTATTTGTGTGATGTTGGTTATACCTTAAGTTTTTTGCAATTTGGTTTTCCTGTTTCCTGTTAAGGAATTCAGTAATACAGCAAGAATATATTTGGGTTATTTTATCAGAAATCTGACACAGTTAGAGTTAGCATTGCATATTGTAAAGCATTATCTTTGTTCCTGCTCATCAGACTCTACCGACAAACCATTGAACCCATAGTGTTTTTTCTAGTTTTTGCTAAGATTTCTAATCTAACATTTTTCTGAATTAATTATTTTTGTTTCTTGTAACAGTTGTATTTCATATCTGTTTCTTCTATCTACAAATGAGTCCAACTTTCTTTCTTTAGTTCTCATTAACAACCATACTCAAAAAGCTAGAGGGAGAAATTCAGAATTCTGGAGCTTAGTATGCAATATGAGATTAAAAACAAGCATATGGTTTGCCATGTAATTTCACAGTGAACATTTAAGAAACSTTGGAAAAGACAAAAATTATAAGGAACAGATCTTCTGGATGGCTGGGTAAATTTAATGAGTGAGGAGATTTTTCCTCCTTACCTTCTTGGAAAGAAYTGGAGGAGGAGAGTGGCAGGGTAGATTAATATGCACTAAATTCTGTCTTACTTGCAGCTGAGACTGCCTCTGATACCTGATCTCAGGTCAGGCTATATTCAAGGAACATTGCTCAACAAATCTTTTTCTAATTGTCAGTAAACAGARGGATGGAAAGCAGAGCAGCCTCAGAACTGCTGGATCTTTTCCAGAAGAGTGGATAGCAGAGTATGGAGTGCTAATGCTTTCTTTAGATGAAYAAGAGAACAAACTGTACAACCTTCTGATTTGTTTGGAGGATGCAAGAAGGTTGAAGTATCAGGTCTGGCATCCTTCTGTATAGATCTTGCTTTAGAGTTGCTATAAAAATGTAAGAATTTAGCAAACATATATAGAGGGAGAAGCAACCTCTCAGGACTGAAATCCTTTGTGTACTACCAAACCTCTTCTCAATCTTTATTTTAATTACTTTGCCCTTCTTTCTCTTAGTCCCACCTCTGACAAATGGCCCAGTCTGTTAGTTAATATTCATGGGCTGTTCTGCCCCAGAAAAATTGTTTGCACCATTAATATTTACTAAAATTCTTAATGAACGGATCCTGCCATAACAGCAGTCTCTGTATTCTTACTGTGTTTTGGGTTTTGTTTGTTTATTTTAGCTTTAAGGACATGTTTTCCTGGACTGTGGTTTGGTTGAGYACCCTAGAAAACAGTGGGTGTTGATCTAGCACTTTAATTGCCCCTAGTTTGGAATTTAACAACAGCTAATGATCTGAGGTTTGTACCTCTCCTGTAGTTCCTCCGCCATCTTTCAGTTAATTAGTGTCTAAAAGTTGATTTCAGGTCTTGATAAAAGTTTTATTGTAGTTTAGTCTCATTTATTTCTCTTTCATGTACTGCAGCACAAGTGGAGGTGTTGTCTGCTGCACTCAGAGCATCCAGTTTGGATCCGCAAGAAGAGACAGTGGCCAGTGTTGGCAAGGGAACAGATTCACAGACTGAACTAACCATCAATGACCAACAGAGTTTTAAACCTATACTGGGTGATATTGTGCCTTTAATTGGTGACACTGTTGAGGTAAGAAGCATGTTTGGTACTTCATTTTTTTTTCCCAGTAGGATTTCCAGGGCTCCAGTARCAGAGCTGTAATTTGCATTCATGTGAGGATTACAGCCAAATGCTTTCTACTTTTGGTTAGTGTGGCATTTAATTTTGTAGGTTGGTATTGAAGTGCTAGTTTCAAAAATAAAAGGAGTTATGTTGGGTGCCTTTGCTTTTGCCAGTTCTGCTCTTGTCCATGTAAATTCTTGAAACTGTTTCTGTTAAAATTTCTGTTGTGACTGTTGCATGTGAAGATGTTGTAAAGCTACCACAGTTTATTGCTGTGAAATTACCTTGCTTAAAACAGAGCCCTGCTGATAATAAGTGAACCTTCTTCTCTAGTGCCCCGCCCCCAAACCTGGAGAATGAGGTMCTTTTTCCCTCTGCTCCCTGTTGATTTATAGTAGTTTACTGGTCTGTGTAAGAGAAGTTCAGGACCTGCAATTGAGATSTTGTGTGCACTGCAGAAAGAGAAAGTTATTGGAGCAATCAGTAACATCTTGGAAGTTTTTTACACTTACTTCTTCAGCCCCCCTCCCTGCTTCTGTCCCATCTGTAGTTGTGGCATTCGATACTCTTTTCTATTCTTTGCTGTGTGTCAGACCCAGCCTGCTCCATTCACTGCATATAATGCCACAAGCTCTGGTGGTATKAAATGCTGCTTCTGTTGCAGAAAGCAGTAGTTCCAAAATAGCTCCATAAGGCAGAGCAAGTGATTTGTTGAATCATATTGCTTAAATGGTGTTTCCAGAAATTTTGACAAATGTCTTTGAAATGTCTAGGAGTTAGTATCAGTTCACTGCAAACAATTTCATCCTTCTTTAATTAGAGCAGTGTTTCTTGATCACATTTAATTAACTTTTTCTCTAAGCTGTTGAACYATCRTCTAGGCCAAAAACATATGAGTAGTTCAGGAATATGACATTTACTTGGATATTGCAGATTATACATAATCATAATTTAACTCTACAAATATGGTTGTTTTAAAAACACCAACCTGCCCCCAGTTCCTTTATGTCAGGCTCAATATGCTTTTATTATCATAGGATCTGTTGTAGTCACTTCTTTTTAATGCTAACCTAAAATGACAGTTGCACAGTTGTCCTCTGTTCCAAAGAATTTTGGGGTGTAGCGAGGGTGGTGTTTGTTCAGAGAGACCTGTCCTGTGTTTTAGGTTTTTGTATACAGAGTATAGTGCTCACAGAATGTGTAAGAACCTATCACATTGCTGGTATATGTTGATTTTGCATGTTTCAGTTTTATGCTTTAAAGGATGCTCTTAATCTGTCAGTTCCTTGTTTGTTACTGGCACTGAATCAAGTCCTCATTTTACAAGTGAACGGATATTATAGAGGTGACCTAGAATTCTGGGAATCAAGCTGTGATCCTTGAGCAAGTAGGCTGTTGCCCCTAGCAGTGAAGAGACCTGTGATTTTCACAGGTGGTTGTTGGGTTTTTTGGTTCAGTGGGGGTTTTGTTGTTGTGATTTTTTTCTTTTTGTCTTTGCTTGTGTTTTTTAGTGTCAGCATAGCAGTAGGGTAATAGACACTTGAGAGAAATCAAGCTCCAGCATTTTATATTTGCATGCAGCCTGCACAGTTCTGCAAGCAAAACCACGTTTSCTTGTCCTTTGGCAGCTGTATCAGCTCATGAAGGAGTTAGTGTTACATGTTAAAGAGAGATTCTCTATTCGAATGAAAATAAATGGTGTAATAAAGTGAACCAGTAAGATTTTGGGACATAACGAAGCTTGTTTGTTGAGGGTAGCTGCTTATTTTTTCTCAAGAGCCATTGTTTTTATTTTCTTTAGGTTGTATGTTCTCTGTAAGGTTTCATAAGGAATATGGGAGTCTTGTTTTTTTGGAGGTGGAGGGAGAAAGGAAACTGGGCTAAAACCTTCCCACTCCTTTCTGGCACAAGAACCTCTCTTTAAGAATAGGATGGATGCCAGGAGGAGATGGACCCTGACATTGGCCTCTTCTTTGTGTGGGCCTTTCAGGGAACACCAGCACTGCTTGTCTTGGTGTGCAGCCCTTGACACAGAGAGAGATCTTTGGAGCACAACCCCAGAGCTCTTGTTACACTACCAAGGGAAACTTCACCTTAGGGATTTGTAATGCCATGACAAAGACTGTGCATTTGGTACACAAGAAGCTTTCAGGCTGAACCCTGCTGAGTTTTCATGTCCTGGTTTTGTGTACATGGAAGAGGTACAGATGGAACTTGATCTTGAGGGACAGAGATGCTGCATAACCTAAATAATGACTGATGGTGTCATTCTACTGTATAGAAGCCCTTTCTCTCTGGAATGCATTATTTGACTTTAAAAATGGCTGGGTAAAAGTGTTCACATCTGTGACACCCTCTGTTATATTCAGTTGTATAATTTTTTTTAAAAGTGTTTTTTAATATTTTAAAGCCTAGCCYTTTGGGAATTGAGGTAGCAGAGTATGTGAGATGGGGTCCTTTCATTTTTTTATTGTAACGGAATGGATGACTAACTTCTGGTCCCATGCAAACTGGCTGCTYATGGAAAGCACTGTGCCTAGCACTGTGTACTGGCTGCCTCATAATTCCTTGGTTTGCAAGAGGTCAAAGATGATGACTCTGACAATCTCTTTTTGGGGAAGAAAAAAAAAACCCGAAAAAAGGCTAAAAAAGAGTGAAGGGGGAATTGACTGTCAAACTAAAAATCTTGCAGAGATAGTTTTCAGAGCCTTTGGAGGTGTTATAGTTGGAGATGTATGCTGCTGGACACATTTAGTTATGGAGTTACTTGCAAATCTGTTTTTTCCTTGGCTCTTTAACACCTTTGTGCTGCTGCTTCCTAAGCCTGGCAGGTGACATGGACTGCTGTGCCAGAGATATGCAATTGCCTCACAGCTCTGCCTGTTCTTTATCACCTGTAATTATGCTTCAGCAGCTAAAATTACAGCCCAGTGCTTAGATGAAAGCAGCTCATGGAGGAGGAAAAGGCAACTGTCTGAAGTCAAAACAAGGAAGATAGAGTGTAGCCTGGGGCCTTTTTATTGAAGAAGTTTATAGCTTGCTGGAAAATTCTCGTCGTCAAAACGATCTGGACAGCTGGTAGAAGTAGGCCTGTTCACMTTGCTTATGTTGACCCTGGGTGCTCACCCTGCAGCATCACCTTGGCTCAAATCTAGAAAAAATGCCTTTGTCCTGTTCCACCAAATAGCAGCCTGATCTGCTTTTCAGATATTCATCACATACTTCCTGAAATTCATGGTTTATTATGCAAAGTCCATTGTGTTTGGGGAGCTTCACTTCAAAGGAAATGTTGTTGCTGCATTCTCCCAGCAGCACAGTTTATTGCAGCCCATCACACCTTTGCCACTGTTCTCAGAGTCTCTGCCCTTATCCTCAAGGCCCAGATGTGTAGCTGAAAATGATTGCTAAAAAAGKTTTTAATAGGATTGCTGAGAGGGGTGATGAGTCTTGTCAGCAGCTATGGCCAAGTAGGACTCAGTTTTATAAGGTGAAGCTTATCCATAGAGAAGATTATGGAATAATCACCCCTAGGAAAGGCGCAACAGCRTAAGTCTCATCAGGCTCTATGCTTCAGTGTGAGGGTGGCTTTGTTTTGACCTTTTTCTACCACAAATCSAGCAAAATAAGCTACAGGTTTTCTCATTTTCTATTCAGGGGAGAAGCAATGTGACCCGTATGTTAGTTACGTTTTCATTAGTGCAGTCTCAAAGATACTCCTCCTCTGTGATTTTCACTCTGTAAGAACCAAAATGGAGCAAAGTAACAGGAGCCTCTGAAATTGAAAGCAGATTTATCTTGCAGACCTTTTGATTTTGGGCCACAGTAAAATTGTGTTTCATATTAAAACAGGTATTCCTTTAATCTAAGAAATAGACTTTGATGTGAGGACAGCACTTCTTCGTAGAGTGTGTTTTGTGTGACCTTTTTATTTTCTTTTTTTTTCCCAGAGTATGGATTCTACACTTCACTATATTCATAATGATTCAGATTTGAGTACCAACAGTAGTTTCAGCCCTGAAGAAGAAAGAAAATCCAAAGTACAGGTAAATKACAGTGACTTCTGGTTTTCTTACATGTATCAGATAAGTGAAATTGGTCTCATGTGTATGGGGATTTCCTTTATCCCCTTTTTCATTCAGTCATTTGTGATGTGATGTAGTTTCTATTAAATACCTCTTAATTGACTAATTTTAAAATATTCCTTGTTTCCAGARATAATGGCTTCATTTAGCAGTCGCTTCTGTTACATTTATGCATGAGAGATGACAGCATTTTTTTGACATAACAGTTGTCACAGATCTTCAGGTTCTGTTTCATTTGCTTTTGTTTCCTGTGGAAACTGTGCTGTAGTATGAATTAGGTTATTGAGGAATTTTTTAATTGATTTATTTTATTTTATTTAATTTTTATTTTATTTTTATTTTATTCTTTGAGAGGAACTGCCCGCACCCCTTGATAGCTTTTTGCAAAGCAGTTAAGAGAGCGTTTCATTAAGCTGGAACTGTCTCTGGTATTTTTTCCAAAAGGAATCAAATGTTTAGTGTTCCATAATTCGTATTAAGTGTGCCACTGTGCAACAGTGTGATTCCTTGAGTGGGAACCTCAGTCCCTCTTTTRTTCTGGTCAGTGGAGCTCTTCGGCAGCTGTGTTAGGAAAATGTTCTTGTGTACCCCTCAATAGAGTCAGTCCCTGACACAGCTGAAGCRAAGGCAGAGAAGTCAACACAAAGAGGTTTTCACAAAATTTTGGTTCACATGCATTAATTCCTCAGTGGACAAAAGGATTGRTCTTTACCAGAGATCTCTGTCTCTGGACAAGCCTTTTCTTTCCTGTTGACTATTCAGGGAGTTTGGAAGCAATATTGAACACACTATACCCTGCTCCCTTCCATTCCCTGCCTCCCAAGGCATTTTTAATTTAGTTTGCTTCTCTTCACCTTCCCAAGATTTTGAGAGAATTAGGAAAGGTTTTTTTTTTTTAGCAAGTCTCATCATTTGCTCTTCTATCTTTATGGATGGAAAATGGCCAGTTTGCACAAAGCATAATCTTAATGTTTGCAGAAAGGTAGAATGCAGTTTTTCTATTTCCTGGACTCCCTAAGAAGWCTGGTCTGTATATTTTCAAATAGCCCCCAGTCATGTTATTGTTTCTTTGGAATCTTTGGTGCTCTGATTAAGACACTGAAATTAAATCGTATTTTATTGTTGTGGAGGAAAAAGTGGATTTTTTTTTCCTTATAGCATGCTCTGAAACTATAGTGAATGCCACGAGGAGTGATTGAAAATAGTGTGGATATTCTGCCCTTGTCTTTGTGCAGGATGTTGTACCTCAAGCCTTGCTGGATCAGTATTTATCCATGACTGATCCGTCCCGCGCACAAACGGTCGACACCGAGATTGCCAAGCACTGCGCCTACAGCCTGCCCGGCGTGGCACTGACCCTGGGCAGGCAGAACTGGCACTGTTTGAAAGACACCTACGAGACTCTGGCATCTGACATGCAGGTGAGATCAAGCAGGGAYCAATACCCATGTCTGTGATGTGACACAGAGCAGTTGGGACCTGTGTGGTGATTTCTCTGGATGTTGGGCTGCTCTGCTTGTTACACGGAGCTTTCTATTGCTGGTGGTAAGGAAGGAAAGTGCAATGGTTGTCTCAGAGGAAGCGGGGTTGGTGCTCAGTCAGTAAGGAAATGGGCTGGTACGAGCGGAAGATGATCTCCAGTAGGAAAATGAGGGGAGGTCTGTGATTTCCTCTGCTTGCTTGAGATCTGATGGCAGTGTCTGGGAGTCTGCTGGGTTTGAGAATTGGGGCTGTGCTGCTGTGTGAGCAGACGTGCCCCTGCAGGCATGTCTGGAGCTCAGTGAGTCAGCCTCACACCAGGCCTTGGTGCCACATCTAGTCAGACAGGAATAACATCGCTATCACCACGCAGCAGCACTGCTGCTTTAAAAACAAATACTGGAAATAGCAGCATTTTCCTTGTTGTCAGGTGGTAAGGAGGTGGCTTTTGCATTTTGCTTTTGGTTTGCAGTCGTTTCACAGTTCTCCCTTGTTTCCTTTTTTGGAAATGCTCTTTTTGTTTTTTAAAATATTCCCAGACTGTTTCACCTCTCTTGAACTTGCTGCTTGCTCTGTCAGAGCAGCAGTTCCCAGTGATACATAGTGAGTAATTTTATGCATGGCTATTGCTCATGTTTTCCAGACTCCTTTGCAGCCATTAAAAACAACCACCTAATGAATTTAAAACATAAGTAAAAACAAATTACCCTGTGTTCAGAAGTGTCCAGAATTTATTATCAGTCTAATCTGAACTAAGACTGGATTGCTAAACCAGTGCAGAAGAACAGTGTCCATGCTAATTGGACAGTGCTGGCTAAAGAATAGATGCTATTTTATTTTAAAAATACTGACTTGAAAAAATTACTCGAATTAACAGTGTACCCTCAATTTGGTGTGTCTGAAAGCTCCCCTGGTCCTTGGGCTGCTGGGCACTCAGTATGGAAGAAACTTTACCTATTATGGAAGCTAAAATATCCCAGCTGAAATACTGTGGGATATGTATCTTACTCATTTAATTTAAAAAACAGGATGAGAGAGTGGTRGCATGAAACTAATTTGTGCTAAAGTAATGTGTGCAAGAGCACTGATGTCAGGAATATTATTTCCTTCCTGGCACCTGGAAAATGAAAATCTTTTGATGACTTACATTTGCCTAGTTCCTTGATATTCAGGTGGAAGAAATGATACTTCATTATTTGTCATCTCTTCCATTTTCCTTTCTTTATTTTTCATTTTAAATTTCTAGTGTAATTTTCAGTTGTAACATGAGACACTGTTGAAGGTATTTGTAAGTAGTGTAGTTTGCTGGGAGTCCAGCTTGGATACYGACCCTTAAGTTTGACTGGAGCACTTTGGATCAATAACCTTGATTTATTTATATTGCAGTGGAAGGTTCGGCGGACACTGGCATTTTCTATCCATGAGCTTGCAGTCATCCTTGGAGACCAGCTTACAGCTGGAGATTTAGTTCCTGTCTTCAATGGCTTTTTGAAGGACCTGGATGAAGTGAGGATAGGTGTGCTCAAGCATTTGCATGACTTCCTGAAGGTATGTCTGTGTTCAGCTCAGGCCAAGTGCAGTTACAGATTTTGCTTCATTTCTTTGTATGTGCTTGCTTTTTAACATAACACACATGTAACTCTCTGGGAATCTCTGCAGATGTCTGTTGAATACTAGAATATATGTTGCAGGAGATCTGTGTTGCTGATAYTTTCTCTTCTCTGAAGAGCTTTGTTCATGTCAGTATGTGGATGTCAATGGATGGTTGTTTTTTTTTGTTGTTTTTTTGATAGCTCTAATCTGCCTACACAACTTACTTGTCAAATTTCTGTAGAAGTTTCTCTGTAACTGCCTCATTTCTGGAGCTGAAAGACACAAATCCTAAAACCATCTTTATGCCTTCTTTCCTGGAGTAAAAGGAGAGACTTGTTCACATTGTCCTTTAATGAGTGCCCGATGTGATTTTACAGCCTTAGGCATTACAGCGTTTAGCCCAGGAAAGCAACACTGTTGCTAAAGATTTAAGTTTTTAAAACCTGTCATGAGTTTTATTTAAAGTTCTTGTTCTATCTGCTGATTGTAGCTTTTAGTTCTTCATGTAAGCTTATATTTACTGTTACAGCTTCTTCATGTTGACAAAAGACGAGAGTATCTTTATCAGCTTCAGGAATTCCTGGTGACTGATAACAGCAGGAACTGGCGTTTCCGTGCTGAGCTAGCTGAGTATGTGGTTTTCTGAATGATTATTTTTATTGTTGTAGATATTAAAAAATGTGAAAATCATATWATAGATGTTTTTCAGTGATATTCGTAATTTCTTTTTTGATTAGTAGATGGTCCTTATCCTCCTCCACTTGTCCCACTTGCTTAAAAATTCCCAGTGGTTGTTTTGTCGTTGTGAGTAAATGGCAATTTAATATTTGCAAGTGACTTCTAGTCAAGCTGATGGCACTGAAAAGTAGAAGATTTTGCTTCCCAGTAATTAATTACGGCCTCATTGCATATTTGATAAATGTTGTCATATAAATTAAGATCTTCAGTTAGGCTGTCTTTTTTCTTATGTGATGTGCTCTCTTTGCTTCGTCTTCCATYATGTAGGCAGCTGATCTTGCTTCTAGACCTGTACAGTGCCAGGGACATCTATGACTACCTGCGACCTATTGCTTTCAGTCTCTGTGCAGACAAAGTGTCCTCTGTCCGCTGGATTTCCTACAAGCTGGTAAAACAGTCTAAACGAATTTAGGATGTCAGACTTTTGACTGTTAGTGGTCAGTACTAATTTTTGTATTTACTTTTTTTTCTTCTTGTTTTATCAAGGTTAGTGAAATGGTAAAAAAGCTGTACATGGCTCCAACACCAACCTTCGTGATAGACCTCATGAATGAACTTGTTGAAAAGTTCTGTAGATGCCACAAATGGTCTGGTCGGCAGACTTTTGTCTTTATTTGCCAGGTGAAATGTCTTTTCATTTGTATTTTTTTTTCGTTTGGGTTTTTTTGGTGTGGGGATTTTTTGTTTTTGTTTTTTTGGTGTTTTTTTGATTTTGGTTTGGGTGGTGGTGATGAGAATTAAGGGGACTGAAACTCTCCAGCTGTCTATTGACACTATATTGGTGAATATTTGAGAACTTTGTTTCCAAGGGAGTAGTTTATGGCTGKTTTTCCCCTGTTTCTCCATAGATGAGCTTGACTCCATCTTTAGCTCAGCATATTAGCACCAGGTCATCAAATCTGATATTGAACATAGAGCACAAGTGTRGCAAAATAACCTCTTAAGCTGGGAAGCTGCTTTGTTGCTCAGCATGAAGTGAGATTTGTATAAATCTTTAGAAATCAATCAGTAGGTGCTGCCTGTACCTCTTTAGCCAGCTTGTGCAGCCAGGTCAAAACCAATGCATTCTTAGCAAAATGGACAGAGTTGAAACTAGCTGGGATCCCAAGGAAGTGGTCARATTTGGAGACTGTAGCAGAGGTGCAGACTGAGAGTCACCATGGCTGCTGCCCAGGTGGACAGTTCTTTAAAGTGTTTGGAGAAGTGTGAGCTTATTTAGAGAAACATGTTGGGTATAAGAAGTATTTATTGAGATAAACCATTTTTGTCTTAATATAGTACCTAGTTTAAACAAAGACTAAATCATGAGAAGGATTGTAAAGGTGTCTAATTTTCTCTCCTGTTTTCAAATGGTACAGTGATTTAAAAAAACAAAAAAGGTAAAAARGGAGTTCCAAGTTTCATACAAAATAAAGCCTGAATTTCCTCATCTCTAGTTTGCTTCACTGAGTCTGGGTTTGTGCTAGAACGTACTGTACCGTATTTTAAAACTTCATGGATACTGCCTACTGTATAGGTGCTACAAAGGTAGTAAGATCTGTTAACTCTGGTTATGTGATGGAATTTCACCTCCCTGTGCTGAAATTTAATGGAATTGCCTCTGTGTTCCTGCCAGACTATCATTGAGGATGACTGCCTGCCCATGGACCAGTTTGCTGTGCATCTGTTGCCACACTTACTACACTTGGCATCTGACAAGGTTCCAAATGTTCGAGTCCTGCTTGCAAAAACATTAAAGCAAACCCTGTTAGAGAAAGGTTAGTGGCAGAAAGAGATGTAATGGGATGACTGCATGGGTTTTTGTTTTTGTCCCTCAATTCTCCTAAATTCAGCTGGGAAAGAAGAAACAACATCAGATGTGGGCTGCTGTTGCTTTTACAGTCTCCTTGGTGTGGGATATTACCTTGGCTGAGATAAGCTTTGATCCTTGTTGTGGTATCYGACCTGCTGTTGTGTCATGCTGAGGAAATGAGTTCTTGCTCATATGCCAGCCTTTTCTTTTGGTGTCATTTTCCATGAGTGAGCTACTTTGTAGAGGTGTCATCAGAAAGCACAGATAAGCAACTAGCAACTGTGAAGTTGTTGAACAGTGCCCTTCATTTAATTAAAATAAATCTGTTGATGTTCTGTGTAATAGGAGTAAGAAAAAAATTTACAAATACAAATTGCCATTTGTTTTCTCTTTCTCATTGGAGAGAAGAAATGGCTGCTGTTTAGTTTTTATATTTTATGGCAGAAGTGGGAAGAAAGTTTCTCTGGCTTCTCCTCAGGGAAATAMGCAGTTCTCGAATTGCAGACTTTGCTTAGGAAAGCATCCCCAGTGCATCACAGGTGCCAGAGGAGTCAGCAGTGCTCAGAGTCCAAAGCACTGTAAAGGAAAACACTGTTAGAGGTATTAGGCTATTTTGTAAAACTGCAGTGTCCACATTCAGAATAGTTCATCCAGTTCTGGTCACTTCCTCTCTCAAAACCACTCATTGGCTKTAGGACTACTGTAGAAAAATGCAGTATGTCCCAAACACCAGAAACTGCCAAGGATGCCAACACATCCTTGGGCTGTTAAGAGCTGCCCTGTGCATGCTGGCTCTGAGGAAGCACATGGAGAAGCTGAAATGGATCAGCTGATGGGCAGTGATTTATCCTCTGTTAACTGTGCCAAGGATGTCATCTTCTCCCTGCTCTGATGTATTTTGTGTGCCCTACATGGATGGCACTCCTCCATTTTGCATTGCCACTACAAAGCTTATGGCACAGGTAGTCCCTGCCTCAAGGGAGGATGGATTAGGAAGGATAGATAGATTGGGAAAGGCAGATGCAAAAAACCAATTCAGGAGTTTTTAAACTTCAAATCTCAATTAATGTTCCTGTGAGCTGTTTGTAGTTGACGCTGCTTTTATGCACCTTGTGTCCTGTAATTCATCAGAAGTGTCAAGTGTTGGAGCTGCCTCCACTCTTATTTCATGTTACCCTAATTTTATCACTTGGTAATTGTTTGGCAAGACTGGCAGGGGAATGGTGTGACATGACCATGGGTTGATGGTATCTTTTCTGTGTCACAAATACCAGCACTCTTGTCTGGAGTGGCTTCCAGGCTTTTCCTTGCTCTTTGGCCATGGAATTTATCATACTTTTATACTGAGGGGCCATAGAAATCCTGTATTGAACAGGATCATTTMGAGCAACTGTGCTCTGAAACATGGAACGATTTTTCTTAAGGTGAATTCATAGAGGTATATTTGGAAGTGTCTCCTGTGCCTGCTCAGATATTCCAGTTGGACTGTAAGTGCATTGGCCTCTGAAATTTTGTGTCTCACAGGCTACACTGAGCTTAGCATTGAAGTATCTCCTGCCCTTTCCTCCCCATAAGTATTGTGCATTTTCTCTTACAGAATACTTCCTGAATTCTGCCAACTCACACCAAGAAGCTGTGGAACAAACAATTATGGCTCTTCAAATGGATGGTGACAGTGAYGTCAAGTATTTTGCGAGCATCCACCCTGCCAGTACCAAAATTGCGGATGATGCCATGAGCACTGCTTCATCAACTTACTAAGTTTTRAGTGTTGCTATAATTAAAGAAAAAAAATTTAACAAACTATCCTCAAATGCTTCTAAAATGGTTGATTTAGAACAACCTCTTTGGAAGGAGGGATTTCTTGCCAGATGTAACAGGTGGATGTTATCTAAACCTGATAACCAGGGATTTTAAGTCAAGGAGAAGTAAACRTACCTGTGTCAGCTTGACTTTAGAAACACACTTCTCAGAGGATTATTTTTGCCACCGAAGCCTTAAATCTTCTGTCTTCCTGAACAAACAAAACTTGAATTGGCAGATCATTTTCATTGTAGAAAGGACGTGATGATTTCCAGAGACCTKTATTGTTTCTCCTGAGGAGTTAACTTAGAAAGTATTTTCTGTAGCAGCTGATAGGCAGGATGGCCAGAGAGGYGAGTTTGTACCRGGACTGAGACCTCCAGTATTAGTGCTAAAGTTTTTATYGGTCAAGGACTTGATTTGTGTGCAGCTGGGCACACCCTTAAAGTGGGAATAGCTTTGATGTTTGTAAATGAGGAAAAGTAGAAATTTGGATTTCTCTTAAGGGCTCAGTGCTATAACACTAAAATAGAATCTGATTTTAATCCTTAAATGCAGCATATTGCTGTACCCATTAGCAGAAAACTTTGCTGAGTACCTGTGTCCTAATTATTTTCATGCTGGTCATGACCTAAAGGAAATTTATTAGCACATGTACTTTAAGTCAGGTATTTTTAACTTGATCATGATCGGCTCTGAAGGTGCAACTTTTTTCTTCATATATTGTACATATCTGTGAGCCTCCTTGGTGGGCTGCAGTCTTTAATCATGTTGTTTAAAAGCTGTTGTGATACAAGTTGTTCTCTACTTGTCCAAATAAAATTTATTAATAAGATTGAAAGAAATCTTGTGACCTTTTTAAGACATTAAAAGAATAAGTTTGAAATTTAAGTGGTATTTTTCTTTCAGTTCCTTACACTTTGATGACTGTTTCAGGGGCAAGGGGTTTGCTTAATGATTATGAAGAATTCTGCATTTTGAGATGGAATATGCTGCAGCACAGATGTACTTCAGCCATATAGTTGAGGTTTTGCTGGATTCTTCCAAGTGTCCCTTTTGCTTGGGAGTCTGTTACCTCCAGCGTGAAATGGCATCTTGGCTGGAAGTAAGTCTGAATATCCACCTCAGTCAGATTTGCAGGAAACTCTGAGTTCTTAACCTGCCTGCAGTCCACTGGCTGCTTTTCTTTCCTCTCATTTAAAATTACTGATACAGTATCTCCTTCTGTGTCTTCCAGGGACAACTTCCTTAAATCACCTTCCTTTCAGCCTTCGGAATGCAAAGTGTGCGAAGCCTTTTTTCCCCTAGGAAGCAGAAATGGCTATGGCAGCTTATCTTTGATGTGTTTTAGCAGAACATTTTCACTTATCAGTCAGGTACCTGATGCCCTGGCAGCTGAGCCTTAGGCAGATATCTTCTTTTCTCCTCCTGKTTTTTTTTTTTTTTTTTTGGGAAAATAGATTATTTTGCAGTTTCTTCTCTTGTAAACAGAAAGTTGCTGTTAATTCCCCAGAGGCTGCTTTTGTACTCTCTAGCACAGCCATGGAGGTGCTTAAGATGCAGAGTTACCTGTGTCTTCCATGAAGTGTGGTGTGTTTGTGTTTTTTTGGAGTTGGTTTTATTTCTTTAATTGCAATTAACATTCTTCTCTTTTAGGCTTGGGGATTTTTGTGGGATTTATTTATTTATTAATAACTTCTTGTATGTTTGTGTTTTCATCTGCTTTTTTTTTTGTATGGATTTTTCCTTTTTTTTTACATTTTTTCCATGCATATCCCTTTTTGTTTCCAAAATTGGCTAAATCCTTGAAGGACTAGGCAGGGTGACAGCACTGTGGATGGCAGCAGGCTGGCTGGAAGCAGGGAGCAATGCAGCTTTCCTTGCTGCCATAAGGAGAGCACCTGAAAGTGATTCATCCTCTCCTGGAGCAGATGATTCCTACTTTAGCTGTATGCATTGAAGTCTAGTTGATTTCTGCATTTTATTGAGGGAACATAAATCCCCTCATCTGGTTGGTTTTTTTTTTTTTTTTTTTTTTTTGCCTGAGCGTGATGACAGTGAATTGCCTGAATTTTATGTAGTTGGATTATGGGTGCAGTTCCTGAGGTGAACAGGACCAGCTCTCTGTTCAGACCAGAGAATGCTTCAAGTCATCCTCTTGACTGAATGGGGCACAGTTTTCACTGTGTACTGGGGACAGGAGTACTGGGGCTTAAATCCCTGTGTTTGGAATCCAGGATTAGCATGGCCCAACCTAATTCCATCACTGTATGCTCCATCACTGACTGTTCCACTAGTCCAGTAAAATGAAGGATTATGTCTGATCCCTTTAGGTATTTTGTAGTTATTTAAAGGTGAAACAATTCTAATGTCGAAAAATTAAGATCTTTATGCTTTATTAATGCAATACTGATGCAGGCCTAGGAGTTTGAGGGAGAGYTGGAGACTTCTCCTAAGGAAGACTTGAGTGTTTTCAGTTTCAGAGTGCCTGAATTCATGTAACAACTGAGGATCATCTTTAGTGAACAGGAGAAATGCCTGTCTTTCTCCTTTTTCATCCACCCAGCGTGTCATGGATCTGTCTTCTTTTCTGTTTCATTTGATGGTTCCCAAGATGTGGAGGTAAAGAAACACTTGCTTTATTTCCCAAGAGCCTACACCCTGAGGGTGTGGACTCTATTGCTGAACTGATAGAGAACTTTCTCATGCCAGCAGTGTTGGTGGTGTCAATAAATCAATTTTCACCCTGTCCCTAAGGATATGGTGTTTGGGGTAATGTGCATCCTTGTTCTGAGCTGTTCCTTCAGTGGGGCAGTGTCTGGGGATGTTGCCAGAGATCTGCTGGATTACCTCCTGTGTGCCTTGCCTGAGGAAAGATCTCATCTCTGTACAGCTCAGTTCATTTCTCTTTTGGTCAGGATTTCCTGAGCAGAAAGGGAGAGGTGGCTCCCGAATTGTCATCTGTTGGTTCATGGTTTCCAGAAGATGTGTCATCACTCTACCTCTGCCTTCTTGGTAGAATACCAGATCAGTTGTTCACAAGCAATTTCCATTGTTTTCCACTTAATCCTCTCGGTCATTCATCTTGCACCTTCTTGAGAATTCTTTACAGGAAACCYCTTTTTTTCCTCATGTTGTGGTTGCAGCACTGCCTTAGTCCTGCTTGCTGTTTTCCACAGCAGGTTCTCTCCCTTTGGTTGTTCCTCCCTAGGGACCCATCAGGATTTGTTAGGGTTGTTTCCTCACCACACTTTCCTGCAGTTTTCATGCCAGTAAAACTGGCAAATGTCTGGAGCCCTCTATGGGGGGTGGTGAGGAGGTTGTTTGTAACCAAAAGATATGAGTGAGGCTTGGAAACTGTTTTTTTACTGCTCTGAATGTCCCAGATGGCTGCTGCTCAAGTTCCTGGCCCTGTGGGTTTGTTAGGACAGCAGAACAGCAGGATCCTTGTTAGAGCCTTGTTAGTGCTCGGCCCTTTGTCCCYGCACTGCCAGAGGTCAGGCTGCAGAGGTGCTTCATTGGAATTAGTGGAGGGGCAGGAGGGCAAAGTCTGTCCCATGGCTCAGGCACTCCCTGATTGGGGTCCCTCCTGCTGGCAAAGTCTCCTGTTTGTCCCTTGTCCTTTGCTGGGGAATCTGGTGTGCAACTCATGTTTTCTGACCTGGTTTCAGCCCAGGGATCCCTCTGTTGTGTAGGATGGGAAGAGGAGTCTGAGGCAGGCACATGGAGAAAAGCTGGWTCTGTATTCCACTTTGTTCTCTCTGATACTGGTGGGAAAGGCTCATCTCCCTATCTGTGCTGGTACTCAGCCAGCAGGGAAAGGATATTTMAAGTGATTAATCACATCTTTATGTGCAGAGTTATGACTCCCTGATGATAGACTGCCTGAAAATATGGAAGTRTGACAGAAAAGCTCGTTTAAAATGTGCACTATCTTCTCCACCTGCCCGAGTGCCTTCAGATTCTGCCTGTTAGTTTTAATTAACATTTTATTTAGATCAGAGAAATAATAGAGCCCAAGTTAATGGGATTATTTTAGGGTTCAATTGCTGTTGAGATTGGACTACATCTAGCTGATTAAAATACTCTGTCACTTAGCAGAGATAAATAACCAAACGTTTCAACATCTTACAGCTCCCGATCATTGTCTGTTTGAAATTCCATGACCCATTTCTGCAGACGTGTAGTAATGTCTCTGTGTGGGAAATGCTTTAAAGGGATTACCTGCAGGTGCTTTGGGATCGTGACTGTGACAAGTGAAGGTACTGAGCACACTTCTCTGCATGTTTTATTAACAAGGCTGAGAGGAGGAGAGATGCACTGTTTGAACATCAAAAGGAATTTCAACTGTTTTTCAGTCAATCTGGGTTTGTGGTGTTAGAAAAACCCAAATAAACTCAGTCTGAGTGAGGTGCCAACAAAGGCATAGATGGGGGCTGGGCTATTTACGGGTCATTGATCTTGTGGTTTCTTGTCCTGGTCTCTTGACTGAGGGATTTCGGTTTTTTTTATTTAGTTTTTTCCAGTCACCTTCTGGAACTCTGTGGCTGACACAGCAATGTCCTACCCGCATCTTCCTCAAGGCCCTGCACTGGGATAGCGCCAGGCAGTGACTCTCCATAGTGGGAATGTGCAGCAACAGCTCATTGGGACCCCCAGGCAAATCTCTTCTGTGTCAGAAAATGGCATTCCTTGGTGCAGAAATCTGGGATGCACTATTCCCATCTCCCAAATCAAAATGCTTGGACTGCAAACTTCCGCGGTGATCTGCTGAGCTGTAGCCGAACAAGGCTCTTCCCAAACCTTCCAACGGGAGCTTTAGGATCAGTGGTGATTGCTCTTCTGGATTAGGGAATTCAGAGAGAAGAGGGATTCAGGAAGGGAAAGGCCAATGCTGAGTAGCGCCGTTAGCAGTGCTTGGTCTGCCTGCAGTGGTCTCCGTGCATCCCTCCTGACTGTGCTCTGCACTCTTGTGGTTCAGAGGGGGAATTCTTCCAGGGCGTGGGAGTGGGGTTGTCCGGTTAAAATCATATGTTTGTGCAATGGAATCCTTTGGCAGACCTCCTTGCTCAYGCTGTTAAGACAGTCAGCAACACCAGAAACGGCAGAGGAAACGTGGCAGCAAGTCCTTCGTGTCAGCAGTGACAGTGCCAACGCTGAGCCAGAGCCCCGGGAGGGACCTGTCCTGACAGATTCTGTGAGTATCCACCTCTGAGAGATGGGGGAGCTGCAAGCCAGGGCTTAGTCCCAGGCTGTGCCTGCTTTCCCAGGGACAGGAAGGAGTGACACGGTGCTGGTGGCTTTTGCTGTTGGAGTGTGTTTTAAAGAACCCTGGGGAGAACTTGTGCTGATGGATAGAAGCCATGTTTGGACTGGATGAGGCATTTTTCCCTGTGCAGATGAAGCACYGGGAGTAAGAGCTGCTTGCTGAGAAATGAAAATCTTGACAGATAAAGCTTGGTCAGATCTTTTTGGCAGAAATTCAAATTGATACTTTTTTTCTTTAATTGGAAAAGAATAGGTTTACATGCTCAGGTGTCAAATTCTTGGCTTCAGTACTTAAATTAAAAAAATTAATACTTAACTCATTAATCTTAGGGACGCAGGTAAAAATGAATCCCCCCAGTGCCAGTGGAGGAATGGTGAACAGAGGTGGAAACTTCCTGTACAGTCCAGCAGAGCTTTATGTCCATCAGAAAGGACAGTGAATTTCTGGAGCTGTGTAAACATTTCCTTGTGTTACATGTCAGGGCTTTCCAAGCACCTGACTGCACTGGGCAGGGAACCTTCCACAGTCAYACCAGCACAGGGAGCTCCTGCTTCRGWSAGAGGGAAGCTGAGCTGGCATTGGAAACCTCTGTGGACACCACAGAGCTCAGGAATTCTGTGAGGCCAAGCTGGAATCCTGCAAGGCCTTGGACACAAGCTTATGATTTAAGACTCATGGTGGGGATGTGATCTGAAAGCAGTACAGCTTATTGTTTRCTTTTTTCTTATCTTTCAATCAATAAAATAACACCAGTTATTTTCAGCTGTTCAGGCTGTTTTCAGCTCACTTCAGGCTGTTGTTTTTCAGACTAAAAAGGGTTACTGCAAGAGAAAAATCGTGCTTGGTGTGCCAGATGTCTGAGGCTGTTCCAAGTACAGCTGCAGTATTTCAATGGGTATAAAAGCTGTCATGATTCCAGTTAGATGCAAGGAACCTGCTGCTGGAAAATCTCATTTTGTGTCCTGATTCACACTGGCACARGAATCCCAGTGATTTGTCCTTCCTGATCCCTTGGGCCTCTGACTGACGTGACCAGACCTGTTCCAGGCCTGTGTTGGAAAGGGCTGTCAAAAAAAGCAAGGTGTGTAATTGTCACCCATCCCATCACCCTGTGCCACCTCTAAGGGAAATGCTCAGATTCTCCAGAAGGAAGCCAACAGGCCAATGACTTGCACGTTTGTGAAGTCCTGAACACTGGAATTAACATTGTGAGCCTGTTCTTCCCTCTTTTCAGTAAATGTAAATCAGCCTGGTATGTTGTCCCAAGGGTTTGACAAGGATTCTGCTGCTGCACTTGGCACACACAGGCTCTAAGGTGTTGGAAAGATTATTTTAAGTCAGCTAAAGTGATACTTTGATTTAGATAACCTGRTCCTTCAGGACATGTATGTGCTTTGTGCAGGTGGCCAGGCTGCTCAGATTTTGTTCTACGGCCCTGGGGGGAGTTGAGAAGTTTGTAATGTGATCTGAACAGCACACTCGGATTATTGTGCTGTAATTACTTTCCACTTCATTTGGAACTAGCTTTGGCTTTTTTTGGCTAATGATTCACAACTGGCACGTGCAGGCTCTCAAATGGCTGCAGCTCTGTGGCTTTTTCACTGCAGGCATTGGGGTGAGGAAGCTCCTTCTGTGCTTGGGGCAGTCAGGCCCTGCTGTGGAGGAAAAGCAGCTGCCCTGTTCCAGCCCCACCTGGCTGGGCAGGGCTGAGACACGGAAGGTGAAGSAACATTACAAAGAAACACCTCTCAGGTGCTTTGACACCAAGTTTCTGGTTACAGCAGGAGCAGCAGTTCCACCTCCCTTTCAGACCTCAGGAGTGATGCACTTTGAGTAATTTTTCAAAGGAATTTCTCAGCTGCATGTACTCACCCAAGAGGAGTAACTGATTTGCATTATGAAGTAGATGAATGAGAAACTACTTTCAAATGGCTGTTGAATTTATTTGCTTGATAAATACAATCCTAACAAAATAAAAGTTAACCAATATTAAGAGATTTGTCTGAAGAACATTAGAAAAATTCATGACAATTCAATAGGAATTAGTGTGAATTAAACAAACAAAAAGTTTAAATATTGCCAGCAAATATAAAATGTATGTAACGAAGGCAAGGGAGAATGCTTTAGTTTACATTTGTAATCTGATCACATTTTCTGTGTTTATAAACTTTTTTCCAAATTTTAAAAAAATACTATGCTGTTTTTTTTCTATAACATATCAAAGCATTATTTGTACAAAAATCAAATCATGGCCAATGATTCACAACAGTGCAATAGATAAAGAATACAACCACATCCAACAGGTGCTGAAAATAAATATCCAGATTAAAATATAAGATAGCCTATATGCACTCTGTGGAGTTTCTGTCTATATATGGATTRAGGGATGAGTCTCATGAATGTATCCGAAACACTAAAGGGCCCTTAAATGCCAGTGTGGGTGGAGGATTTTGAAGGGTAGAAACATTAAAAACAGCCAAACCAAAATCAAGTCCCAGGTGGTGGTGGTTTTTTGTTAAACACCAGCAAAAACAAGGCTATTGCTGAACCCCCCAGTGCCTCCCCTTGGCAYACTTCGGGCTCATTGGGAATCTCAAGCGACTGGCATTGGTGCAGGGGGCAATGCTGTATTGCTTGGTCAGGCAGAAAGGTCCTAGGGACATAAACCACTCCCATCCCTGCCTACAAGCAGTGGCTTTCTCCAAGAGAAGGAAACATTTAAAATGGATGAAGACAAAGCTCTTGGCTATGTGGCAGCAGTGTGAACAGGACCTGTCTCAAACAGGTGTGATGAGGGTGGTTAATGATGAGTCAATGAGTTACCTACACTGCTAAAGGACATGGACATTTCCATCATACAGGGACATAAATAACATCTCTCAAGTTTTTACATTTATTCAGTACATCTCAGAACAGAAATGAAGTTTAAGGGCATGTTAGGTAAACACGATACCCCACAGTCTCCCACCATTTCAGCCAACCCAAAATAAATTTAAAGCTCCCTTGTATATAATCTGCATCAGAAAGGTATCAAAGGCACAAGCAAGAAGTGACTAGGTTAATAAGCAGAAATGACAGTGAATGAGGATGAACAGATCCACAAGGCAAATCATTAGTAAGTGTGGGTGGGTTTTGTTTGTTTACTGAAAATGAGATCTTCCAATTCTGCTCCAATGAATGTAAGTAATGATTTTGGTTTGAAATAAAACTGTTACTGAATTATTTTAAATCACCTGAAGGAAACCAGTCTTGAAATAATCTGATACTAACTGGAAAACTCTTCTGGCCTCTTCAAACTCACCTGAGTTTGATGAGTAGAAGCCACAAGTATTAGAGACAAAAGTCTCCAGGGCTTAAAAGAAAAGTTTCTTTACAGAATGTACACAGCCACCAATAATTTGTGCAGTTTGACTCAAATTACAGTAATTTGCACAGTTCGGTTGATTTTATGCATAGCCAAGGAGCCAGATCAAATTGGAGTTTCTTTCCTGTCTTTACTTGGCGATGGCTTGACTTGCTGCTCCTTGCTTGCTTTTGGCTGCTCTTTGGCTGCTTTTGTCTCCAGGACAGTGTCTCTCTGCTGCTGAGAAACGCTCCCGCGCTTTTCCGGCTCCTCTTCCTCCTGGCCCTGCTGCTCGGATTTCGCGCGCTGCAGCAGGCGGAGCTGCACGCGCAGCTCGATGATGGCCTCGCGCTCCTCGTGAATCGCTTGGTTCAGGTGATTGTTCTTGATCTTTTAAGGAAGGGAAACAAATATCAGGGCTCTCTCTGACACAGCACTGCTGTAGCTCAGGAGTGTTTAGCACCACTGACCCAGASAGCAGCAGGGACTTGCACACAACAGTGATTTAAAACCAGAGTGTGTGGGTCACAAGCCTGGGCAAATCTGATGCTTACAACCAGTTTGCACCTGTGGAATCAAGTAACCACAACGGAAGAGAACCAGTGAATGCTAAGAACCAAATCTTACCTCCAGTTCCTCATTCTGTCTCTGCAAATCCTCCAGGATGACCTGCAGCTCCTCCTCATCTTCACTCTCACTTTCACTCTCGGAAGAGTATTCCTCGGTTTCACTGCGGCCGTGCTGCTGGCGACTGAAAGACCAAGGACAAATTCAGCTTGAAACACTTCCTTGAGTCTGTGGCAACATCAGAGAGTTAACTTCCATGCCCTCAGTCGTCAGCCAATGGTTTAAAAAACACCATCAGACTTTCCTTTCAAAGCTTAATTTAATAAAGCAGTGATTTTCTAGGGGGATTATTTTAGTGCACAGGGTCAAGTTTCCTTTAGATCATAATTCCATTGTTAAAACAACAGAAAATATTCTCAAATATTCAAATTTGTCGAGACTTCATTAAAAACAAGTGGCTTTCAATTGTGATGTTCACTGGGTGAGCTTTTAAGTGCAGTTTAGAGCATTCTTTCAGCAAAGCATTAATAGTTTTAATCACAGTGTGCTGTCCTGGCAGGGCTTAGCTGTGAGCTGTCCCCTTTACCTTTGTATTTCAGCTATTTCTGCTCGGAGCCGATCAATTTCTTCCTTCTCAGAGGCGATCTGTCTCCGCAGAAACTGCTCCATGGCCAGCAGCTCTTCTTGTTCTGTTAAAATCTCGTTCTCCTGCAACGATCAGTTAGTTCACTTAAAGTCTTGGCTTTATTTCCTACAGGAACATACAGTAAGTATGAGATGATGCTGTTCTCTGAAATACTTTAGAGCAGTAGTGGTTAGCATGTCTGCTTTGAACTCTGATCCATCAAGACCTCAAAGCAACTCTGAAGTTCAAACTCTACAATTTCTGTTTTGAATCCCCAAGATAATCGCTGTACTGAATAGYTGAGGAGATGACACACCAAATCCTGGCATGTTTGGCTGCCTTTCCTTAAATCGCAGGGGAAAGCTCTGGCCAACCAGTAAAATAACTACAAAAACTGAATTACATGTTTTGAAAATTAATGTAAGGAGGAAAGTACAGAGGGGAGAAGATCAAAGCTACTGGGGGAAGCAACAGAAGGAAAAAAAGCCAAAATAGCTGCCTTATTTCCTTTGATCAGCAGGAAAGCAGTTAATAGAATTGAACCTGGCTAGATTGGGAAGTGTGCTTTCTAAGTACATGCACAACAAAGGCCACTTTTTCACGCTGTCTTCTTCCCGCTGTTAATGAGAGTCTCCTCAGCTCTGGGTTCACTCCTCCAGCCAGCATTCCTTCCCTGCTTCATTTACCAGTGAAACAAAGCTTTGTGTTTTAATGGACACAGAGAGCCCTCTGAGCCTGCAACATCTCTSCTGCATTAGATGGCCATTGCTATAAAGGAGTGTTTAATAGATTTGAAATATAAAATACCATCAGGCAAACAGGTAAGTGCCTGCCAGCTACCTGTGCAAGCAGAATATTTATAACTTCTTCATTCTCATTCATTTCTTCTTTGGAGACATCCTCCTTTGAAAGGCTAGCAATTTCTTGTGCAATCTTTGTTTCACACTCCTGCCAGAGAAAGAGAGCAACAGTTAAAAGGACAGGTTCCCTAGTCACTGTATTTACTGTAAAAAAGATTTTTTGAATGTATTATTTTCCAAATTTAGTACCACCATCACAGTTGTTTTCCAAATTTTCGGCAAGGTCTGACCCATTTGTGGGACACAAAATAATTTAAAAAACATTTCTCAAGTTTGTTTGTTACCCTCGAGTCTTCCAGTAATTCCTCTTGGTACTCCAGGACACAATGTTTTAAGCATATAATGAGCACATGCCCTGGTGAACACTACGTTTTTCATCACACACTTTGTGAACAGATGTGAAGATCTCCCTGTCCCTAGGGTGAGCCAGCTAAGCAGAAAACACAATTGCTCATCAGGCATGTGAAATTAAGATGAGAAAATGCTCAGCAAAGAAGACTGGAAGGGGGTTTGATGTAACTGTGTGCCTCTGCAYTGTTATGATTTAGGAATCCATGATTTAGATGTGTTGCCAATAAATAAAAAAGTTACCCACCTGTCTCTTAGCTTCTCTTAGTTTCCTCTTAAGAGCTGTTAAGATTCTTTGCACCTCCCACARTCTCTCTTCTTTGGATAAGTCTTTTATCCCTGCCTGCAAGTCTCTGTGTAAACAGTTCAGTAGGAACTCCTAGAAATTGCCAAAGAAATTAGATGTCTTTAATATATTGTACCAGGGCAGATTGAAAAGAAAGATCTTTTTGGCTTTGTAGCAGTGGCATGGGASTTCTCTTTTCAAACCTTGACATGTCCATGAACACCCAGCACAGATCCAGAGCCAGCTGAAGAGCAGTCCTAAAGAAACCACCCTTCCTAATGTGCTCTCCTGACCTTCCTCCCACGACAAAAGTATTGACCTACATAGCAAAGCAGTCCATGGSTGACACAGCTATGAGCATCACAAGACCGTAACAACTTTCCATACATGAAAAAGGAAAGGAMATCATCAAGCTCTTCTCAGTGGTCTCCACTGACAGGATAATTGTGATGGAATTAAAGAGGATGTTACTTAAGAGAATTGTCTACAGAATGTATAAAAGCCAGGACAAAGAGAAACAGAAAAACACTCAAGTAATYGCCAACCTGTCGCCTGATTTCTTCTTTGATGCTCTCTTGTGTTTCTGGAAGTGCTGGCATTGTTGCCATATTTGACCAGCGAAGAGGTTTTGTCACCTGCTTGAGGGTCACATTTCCAAAGAACTCTTGAACATGTGTAAAAAATACATACAGGACACGGTTGCTGATCTGCAAAGGATGGACAGACAGGATATTTGTTAAGATGATTTATTCACATCATCGTTATCTGCAAAGCACAGCAGAAACAACAGCCTTTAGTACACCTTTCTGAGAGCCACAGTCATACCAGTCTGTCTTTAGGTATTAAAATCTGGATTAAAAATTATCTTTACTTTGAACAATGCAGTGCTGGCYTCAAGGAATCACTTCACTGTATTTCGTACCTGCACATCTGAGGCATTTTCATACTAAACTCAGCRTCTTCACATCTCTTAACCTACCAGAATTATTTCCATCAGTGGTAGATGCAGAAATGCATTAAATCTCTTTGTACTCAGGTAAAGGTAGTTGGTAAGAGGGAACACCAACCCTACTATATAATGCCTGCTAGGTGGCTACATGTAATAGAGTAGAAAAATGTTTGAAAGCATCTTCCACTGTATTTCTTGTTTTAACCCGAGACAGAAGCAAGTATATTTATGTTGATACTCTATTGCCCATTAAAATCTTACCCTGAAACAAATTACTAGAGTTCTGTCACAATCTGTATTTAATTGCTGAGATCTACTTACCAACAAAACATGATTTGGCCTAAATTGTTTCACACTAATTGTTACTTTTCTTAGCTAGAGAGATGYCTAGCACAGCAAGAACCATGAATAACACCCAGCCCTTTTGCTACTGGGCCTCCATCTGGACTCTTAATTAYAAAGCCAGGCTTTTCTAATGTGTGGGGCTAGCTCTAGAAGACCCACACCCAATAATGCCACGTTTTCATCATGCACAGGACTAATTCTGAGCTGTAATTAAATATTTCCAAGATGTTTATTAAGGAATCAAGCAATTCAGAAACCACAAAATCTTACTGGAAAACTAAGCCAGTTGTTATTCCCCAGCCATTTGATTGCAGACACCAAAGCTATTTTACYCAAGTCACTACTGCACCAGGAAGATCTATGTGCAGGACAGGGTTCATTAGCTTGATATTAAAATTAAGCAACAATATAGTTTTCACTAAATTATCAGTGAATCAGAAGTCCACAGAAATTGTGTAACTGCATGAATTACTGAACAAACTCAACATTAAATGACTTTTGCTCCWAACAGAATTGAAAGACAGCAGTATTTGGATAATAATCCAAATATCACATCTACAGTATGCAAGCCCACTAGCAGAAAGTCTTTTTTCCCCCTTCCCAGCATTTCAGGTTCCTGAGGCATAAARAGGAGCTGTAATCTAGCTAAACTGTATCAGACAACACCCAATTCCCACCTGCAAAAGAATTCCTACAAAGAAATCTTTCTCGGGCTGTAGTTCTGCTCTACCTCTTGCTGTGTGGTGCACATACCTGGACAGTAGGGCTGAGCACTATAGAAATATTCTGGATGTTCATTTTTGTTTCCAGTTCCTTTGCAATAACATGGTCCATATGCACAATCAGCCAAGAAATCAGGAGATGGTTACACTCTGGCAGYTCTTTCAGCAGCCTCTGGCACTCCTGAACTTTCTCAGCTTCTGTGCTCTTTCCACAAGCATCTTCAAAGCGGGGCATGAGCTCTTTGGTAAGCAGATTTTCGGGCAGTTCTCGTAGGTACTGTTTGAGCAAGCTGGCAACTGTATTGGGCTCGTATTCTTCCAGGTTCGGAGAYTCTTCACGGTCATAGGCTGCCTTCAGCTCGTCAACTTTTGATTTTATTCCTTAAAATAGTCAGATCAAGAATTAAGAGAAATTTTGACTGCAAATATCTGTTATATTTATATTTTTGTTTTGAGACTCATTTGTTTCACCTCTCCTTACAATTTAAGCTAATTGAGAAGCACCTTTTGAAAGTTATGCACATGTAACAAAGAAAACCATGACTCAAAATTACATGATCTAAAAGCACTGACTACTCCTATAAAGCAAAACCCCACCACTGACAGCACTGAATCAGAACTGGTGCCAGCATTCTCTTTCATCATGGAACATAAAATTAGAGTGAGAAAAGGTTGGGGATCTTAAGATCAATTGTGTATTTGCATTAAGCATCTTTCTGGCTGTTCAGTTATCCATCCCGAAGCCAAGCAGCAATATGTTACTGGCTCAAATGCTGTGCAACAAGCTCTACCTGTAACAACTTTCCTTTGTCAAAACAGACCCTACACGTTTTAGTTTCCAGATTTCCAGCTGGCCCTCCTCAGCGGAGGAATCTCACACAGGATCGTTGATTTGAGGCACTGCATGAATAAAAGTGTGTTCACATAATTATTCAACCCAGCCAAGATTTTTTGCAAGGTGTTTGTATAACTCAGTGACATTCCAATCTTCCTAAAYTTGGGGAAATATCATTCTTGCAGCTCAAACACCCACTCAGGTTACACCAACTTGGTGCGTGGCCCTGGCTCAGCTCACACACAGTGAGCACAACTGGGCACACTCAGCCCCTGRAAAATGCCAGGGAAAACATGCTCAGTTTCATGGCCAAAATGAGCCATCACAACAGCTGCAGGCTGCTAAGCCACTGCCATGCTCTCTCTGAGCTCTCCGTTTAAACAACCCTACACGCACAAGAGGGAGCTGTTGCACTGGAGAACACCTACAAAGGACAAAAAGCAAACTATTTAAGAACACACCTGTGAAAATTCCCAACACATCGTGTCTAAAAAAAATAAGCAACCAAAGTGTTTAACTAGGATGAATCAGGATGAAGTACTTGCTTACAGTTCTGCAGTATTTCTCCATGCCAACCAAATAGCATGCAGATGGACTGCATGAAGTAGCTAATGAAACCTTTAGAATCATTTCATTACTGGTTTACAGTGCTGGGTAACTTGATTGAAAATGCTTTTCCTGAAATTCCTTTCCTTGGTTGTTCTTGTCCCCTCCAATGTACCCACGGAAGTACTTACACCAGCTGCATTTCTAATGCAGCTCACAAATAAAGGGATTGTTTTGTCTAATGTGACTAAAACTGAGGTTTCACTTATGTAAGCTGCTCTTACACAACCACCACAGTTAATTAGCTGCTGTCGCTAAGCTTAAACAGTGAAAATTGCATTTTCTCCTTATTAGCAAATTTGTTGAAAGAACAGAAGTTTTCAAGAAAAAAATATACAACAGGAGTAACTGGAAAAAGCAACTTAGTGCGAAGCATAAGYGATAGAATGGTTATAGCTCATCTCTGCTTTTGCAATCAGATACCATTGTATTTCTAAAGCAGAAGGGAAAGAACAYAAGTTGGCCATAGTAATGCATTTATTGCTACCATCCCATGACAAAAGGCCAAAACAGGTGTGTTTTTACTGCCATTAAGCAGTACCACCACATTACCAATTCTTCTGGTACTTCAGACCTACAGGTTTACTTCACTTTGGCTACCTGATTACCTTTTGGATAATTAATGGAGCTATAATCAGAGTATCTAGATGTTGGAAGTGATAAAATAAYAGAAAATTGCAAGTAAAGACCTTAGGAACCTGCATGTCAGTGTGCCCAGAGTACCTGAAACTCTGTAGATGCCTTCACATTTCATGCCATACTTCTCTACATAATCTATACATTCACGGAAAACTGCTGGCAGGCGGATGCCATCATACATCATGGTCCTGTCTACTGCATCAGACAAAGGAATGCCAAACACGGGTCTGTGACTTGGAACATCCACTTGAGGTATCTCTGTCTCTTGAATTGGCTTTTTCTTTTTCTTCTTCTCTTTCCACTGTTTTACAACATCTGCTGCAGTTAAGTCTTTTGACTTTTTCTCTTTGTGTTTGTCTTCCTTATGTTTTTCTTCCTTGTGTTTTTCATCTTTGGGCTTCTCTTTTATTTTAAAATCCTTTTCCTTCTTTTTGGAAAAGCTGGGTTTCTTGAAAACATGTATTCCCTTGGACCGCTTCAACTTGGAAGGACTTTCAGCTTCATCCCCGGAACTGTCCTCTTGAAATGCAGCATAACCTTCCGCTGTTGGGCAAAGCAGGAGAAAGGAAGGGGACAGCTGTAAGTCTGTTTTCTTTCCAGACAGCAACAACAAGAAGTTGCACGTAAAGAGGAGAGGGAAGAAGCAACATGAATGGAAAATAGTCCCTGCCTGACTCCTCAGAATGTTTTCTTTAGTTGTTACACACTGGAGTGGACAAGGATTAAATCAAGTTACGTAATTACATCAAAGATAAGTCACAGAGCTCCTGAATGTTCCAAACAATGAATACTTTATACTTACTCATAATGGCAATGTCCATCTTATGGGCTAGATTCCCATCTAATAGTCAAGGAAATGCAAAATAAAAACAACTGTCTGGCAACTTCTCTATGTTCCTGTAATCAACAGTATAAGAGTTGCTGTTAAGGATCATCTACGGCATACACAGTCCAACAAATTTCTGTTAACAACAAATTAAACTTCAGCCACTTAAAACCCCAATCSCCTTCTATAATATTATTAAAGACAAGTATGAAGTTAATAAACTTTTAGCCTCAAATAAAATACAAAACCCCATACCAAACCAAAACCAAAACAGCACTAGCACACTTACTTTTCACTAGATGAATAACACAATTCCAGTAACACTACCACAATACCTGCCCATGAAAGTGCASATTTGCCTTAAAAAGCACATGGGAGAGATTCAAAGGAGTCCCTGGGTTGAGCACGCTGTTTCAGCAGCAAAACTCCAAGTGCYGTCTAAAACATGCACCAGGTGCTTTTAAGTCACTACGCCTCTGCAGCCGGCCCTGCCTCACCTTCAGGCAACAACACGAAAGTCTTTAAAGGTGGATTACAAAAAAAMCCCAACCAACACACCAACAAAAAAACAACCCACAAACAAACCCAGCAATATGCAATCCAACACAACTTCCAAGCCCACTAATTCTAATTTCACACACACAGTACCCCATGTAAAAAAAGCAAGCCTGAAACCTGCTCAACAAAGCTGACATGTGACATGCCCTCTGCACCAGCTAGGTCCCCCAAGGCAGCAGGCAGTGAGCCCCCCTTATACAGACCCTYTGAGGCTTTTCCACTACCTACAGGCAGAGCCCCTGCTCAAGTGAGGCAGMACTGACAGCCAAGTGCTCTTGCTGCCTGAATAGTTTTGGGTAGAGGAAAATTACCCCCTTAGATAATATGAGAGCACATCATGCACGAGACTATAGGCTATAATTTTTTCCAAGTGAAAAATCTGCAGRAGAACCAGGGAACATTCAGTCTTTCACCCTTCCAATTCTGAGCTATACTAGACTGCAGAGATTTKCAGCATTATTTCAGCACATACAAGAACAGTCTCTATTTTGAAGCCTCCTTGACTGCTCTTTAGAAGATAGCTTTTAATAGTCAAACAAATATAAGAAATGTATTAAAGCATGGAACTACCGTGAAATAATTACAATTGTTGGATCAGCTGTCTTTGCAGCTGGGACTCTTTCCTAGGACTACCAAACAAAACATACACTTTCACAGAACACTGGAAAAGACTGTAGGACTGTTCCTGCCCAAGTGGATTTTAATATAAAAATGCAAACATTAACTAGAGGACAAGCAGCAGCCAGGTCTCCTCCTCCCTCCTTACTGGCTCTGTCATTTACTKGCTTTTGTAAACCAAACCCAGAAATGAGTAAGGAAACATGCAGTGCATAAACCAAGGATTCAAACCTCACTCTGGTACAGAAGGAACTGCAGATGCACCAGCTACAGGACTAAGGAGGAACACACATCTCCGTGTTTTATGGGAATGAGACAGGGCTGGCAATGACACTCAAGATGGACTTCAGAGATGTAATTTCCAAACAGAAAGCCAGATCTTTCCCAGACAGAGCCCAGAACAATATGCCCTCCGTCTTTCCTGCCGGGTAGCTGTGACAGCTCCCAGTCACACAGCCTGGGGTTCCCATATGCACATCAGCAAGCGTCAGCACTGGGATCCAAGCTGGGAGGTCGCTGCCACCAACAGAGCAATGATCACATGTCCCAACACTCAACACTGTAACACAAATCCCAGTGCCTTCCTAGAGCTGTGGTAATGTTACGCCAGCAAGAGACCATTACTGAAACTGGTATTTCTTGAATTCATGAGAAGACATGAAGGAGCAAGTTAAATACAAAACCAGCCTTTTAAAATTTGTCACAGTAACCTAAGTCAACAAAGTTTAGAAATATATACTAATACAGATTCACAAAGAATATTCCACCCATACCAAGAGAGGGTTTGCAGGTCTCTCAAGAGTAGCCCAATTATCTTTACTACATTTTTGGTTATAAAATTGCTGCATCCCTTTCACCAGAGATACAATATATTGAAAGAGAAACAACTTAAATTCATACAGATGAAAAATTACCAAAAGTGCTTGATAAATCAGGCAATTTTAAATATGGAAAGAGTACTACCTAAGATTTAGTAAACTGGCATTTCTGTTTACTGTTTCCTCAAGACTTCCAGTACTAATAGTCCCTACTTTCCCATCACTACTCTATGTCAGTGATATTTTCCTCCATCTATATGAGAACAGTACTAATGTAATAAATACTCCCATTTCACCAGCATAATGACTGGACTATCTGCCAGTTCCTTTTGTTAGATTTCCCTTCCATAAGCATGCCTTCACTGCAGTTATTTTAAATGTGATGCTGCAAGTATAGCCCTTACCTAACTGATAACTATGAAAAGCCCTTTTAAAAACAGTAACAATTAAAAAAAAWTCCAGTGTCACTCTGAAAAAACCTATTTTACTGGCTTATAAACTTTGTCATGCAGCAAGGCCACCATCTCTATCATCTGCATACTTGGGAATACTTCTCCTGCACTCTCACAACAAAGCCATAAAGTCATGCCATTGTCTTTATTGTTAACTCAAAGGGTTGCATTATGCAGAACTTCCACATATCAAACCTACTGCAAGAGACATTTTGTCCATCATGTCCCTGATGGATTTTAAAGTAATTTGTAACTTAGAGCTGATTTGGCTCCCCAGGGAAATCTGCAGCATCTGTAATTAATTCACTGAAAGAAAACRTGGATGGCTTTTACATATGAAAGAATTAGTAGGTCAAATATGACTGAAGTGCAAGGCAAGCATTAGTTACCTAATGTCAGTTTGTAGAGGGACTGCCATCAGATTGTACAGCATTTCTAAATAAAACTGTAAGACATATGAATTCACAATGAGGTTGGGTAGATGGCTTCYACTTCCTCTTCTTGCCCACAAGGTCCATTTTTATTATCAACAAAAACGTCCACCTTAAAGACACTACCAACACTCACTATCCAGCTTTCAATTAGATCAGTTTGTCTTTAATATTCATTAAGCTCACTGATGTGAGCACAGCACTCCCAAACAAATTCTGCATTCAGATTACACTGCAGCACTGTGCCAGCAGAGCAAATGAGGCTGAAATAAGAAAACTGTCTTACATTATTTTGATTTAAAATAATCACTGGCATTTGAAAGGCAGACTTTTAAACTAGTTGCAAATGGTACTAGATAAATACACCGTGGTACATATAMAGATACAGGGTAATTTGTCAGCAGTACAAGATGTATCAACACATCCTATTTATCCCAAAGATAAAACCTGATATGAAGAGCCTCTAATCTTTCTTGGTGTAGAAAATTCTAATAACTTCTTAGTCAGTAGATCTGAAAACTGTATTCAGAGCTTCTTCACACACCAGATCAGCAAAAAYAATCTTTTGTTTGCAATAGCAGTGGCTTGGTTTCAGTCCTCATCTACATTCCAAAATAACATACAGGATGCCTTATCCAACACATTAAGGATCTGGTCTTCAAAAATATTTCCTAAAATTTTCAGAAGAGTTCATACCAATGATACTRCTGTCCTTTCACACAAGAGTTTAGCACAATTCAACCAATTTTCCATTTTCCCAATCATTATATAAAGAAAATCAAGATCTAAAAAAAAAATCCTAGCTGCATATTGAACCTATCCTGTCCAACAGCATCAATCTCAGCAGTAAAATGAATAAACAGGGTAAGATCTACTACATACTCTCTATCGACAGAAATTCTGATTGGTAGAAGAGCTTCTTCTTAAGTACTTCTTAAAACATTTTTCTTTTTGAAGGAACTACATGTTTTATCAACATGTGATTAGTGACAGGTGGTTAAATATTTTCAAAAATCAATTACTGGTTGTTGTCTCAGATAATCCATTACTGCTTGACACAGATCCATTTTTGCTCTCCTGCTGTTACAGGAAAAGTTCKGTTTGAGCCAAGGAACAGATCTGATTTAAAACTATGCCAGTAAAARGAAAATTCCTTTTAATCCCTAGTAAGTCCCCTAATCTAACCACTCTACAGCCAACGAACATCCAGTCTATCACAGAGGAGTGGAGAATAAAAATTAGTGGCTGAAACATTTTTCCAGTAGCTGGCATTCCACATAAAAAACAACAYTCCATTGAATTTTCTATTTGCTCCAAAACATTTTTAGCACTTTCCCCCTAGAATAATTACTGCCACTAACATGAAAAATATCAAATCATTAAATAACTAATCTATATCTATGTAAAAAAAATATAGAAAAAGATACTTTGCTGGCATACAAATATGCTTTTTTGATATAGGTGATAATAAGGAAGCTAAGAGTACAACATTACTCTTGGAGAAATAATTTACCTGAAAAACCAAACTGAGTAACTTGGGCATATTTATCCATCCCTTCCCTGCTTCTCTTTAAGCTCTTCTGAAGTTTACTTAGAGTAGTATCAAAATTGCTCCAGATTTTGCTGGGATTAAACTTAGATACAGTTTCAGGTGTTAGGATGATCTTGTCATTAATTCACTAATATTGCAAGTTCAACAAACACTYGCTCTGTCATAATGTAATGTCAGCTTGTCTTTTTTTATCACTGACATGTTCAGTCACATTTGTTTATACCCCAAACAGCACGATCATGGCAGGTTGTGTACTGTTCAAATCCAAAGCAGGTAGCCAGAAAAAATGAAAAGAAACAACATGAAGACAAAAACCAGAATTTAAAAGGTAAAATAAAATGAAGAATCAAAAGTATGGGAGGAATAACAAAGGTCAAATCTGGAAGGAAAATTCTTAAAATCAACCACAATAAGCAACTGTACAGAACACTTATAATTTAGACAGGTAAAATGTCTGTTGAGGGTATATTTACAATACTGATTATTTTTGCACTGTATGAGATGTAGTGAAAGCTTGGTATGCAACCTATTCTTCTATCTGACTAGCAATTATATGACAGACATGTACTGGGGCCAAGAAATGCTGAATGCCTTTTACATTAGAGCTGTAGGAAATGATTTGGTTCTTCCCATGTTCTGCATTTTTGTGTTCTTTGAGGATTTTTTCATACCTTWAAATCTTATTTTAAGTAACAAAAATTGCTTTACATCAGCTATAAAATGTGTTGCAATCTCCTGTGGAAGAAAACAGTTGCAGTGCCGATGTGCATAGACCTGTGTGAATTTGCTGAAGAAGCATTTTTCCTCCTGAACAACAGCCTTCAGCTACACTATCACCATGAGACATCCTGAATTCCACACAAAGAAACCCACATGATGTGTAATRTTGACCTCTACCAATCTCAGATTTAGAGGTGTGCAATGCAGAGCTATAACAGAAAGCTGAACAGTAAAAAAGCAACTACTGATAGCCTGAATTTAGACCTATCCAATCAATACCAAATTTTCATTGCCAATCCAGTAATCTGTATTAGGTTAATATTGTTTATATTACAAAAAAACCCACTAAGGAACTGCTTTTCTTAAAACCTGCAGGAATTTCAACTGTTGGTTTTAACTTGAGGATGAGTTTTTGAGTTACAGTATTCTTTAGGTGCAGAATTTTTAGTTAAAATAGCAATAGACCTTCTAAACTGAGGTAGAAACAATTTCTGCATTCCAGGAAACTGGTCTGATTAAAAGCTGTGCAGTGACAGCAGATTCTTCAGGAGTAATTATTTAAATGTGTGTATGCATATTACAAATAGTCACCATATAAATTCTCACAGAATACAGTGTGCTGTCCCACTGTTTCTGATCTTTCAAATTCCACATGTAAGAAGCAGCAGGATACACTGGTAACAGAGATACAGACATTTTGAAATTTTGCTAAAACAAATGTYACTTAAAATGTACTAGCACTTGCGCTGTGATATTTAGGTTTCAGAAACTTGGACAGGAAAGCTCTTTCTGAGAGTGTTCAGCATCAGCTCAGTGCTTCCAAGTGCTTTGCTCTTTCAGGATGTGTAGAAAAACTTACTTGAATAAAAAAAAATAATGTTTCCACAATTTCCTGCACAAATCTAAAGGTGGAAAGTAATCGTTCTGTTATTTTGGASGGGTAAGCTTTTTAAATGAAATTTCCACTCCAGACACTGATACACTGACAAAGGATCTTATAGTCAAAGCTTTACTCTCTTCTAACCTTTGCTCTGTCAGTTCTGGAAAATTCAGATCTCTGTGTTGGTTTGCACATTTTTGACCTCTGCAATAATACTTTGGCACTGCTGGAGGAAACTGCATGAACAGACTAAACTGAGAAACTAGAGAAAAAAAAGAATACAGATTTTATTACTGCTCAAATAATGGTGCAGTGTGCATGTGAAAACTTGGGATGGAACASAAAAACAAACACTGAATATGGCAAACACATGGGAAATGGACTAAAGTTGTTGAAGCTGACTCTTCCAAATGTACAAATACACAATTCAGATCAAACATAGTTTTATTTTACCTAGCACCTCAACTATGATTAAAAAAGGATCTATTTGGAAATATATTTGAAAACATCCACTTTGAATGTGAACTGATAAACAGATTAGATGAACCCCATGCAAGGATTTACCAATGCATCATTAAAGATTTTGGATAAATGCATTTATTAGTAATTCTGGACACATGCTTGGTACCTGTATCTGTGCAACAATACAAAGTTGAAGTGTGGAGTTTTTTGGAAGAGAAACAGGTGCTGCACAAAGTCTGGTTGTAGCAAGTTAACTTCCTCCACATGGAACCAAATTTTTAAAACCCACTAGTTTTTCTTGAATACTAAGCAATTTTGAGAGAGAAAAAAGGAAAGAGAACTTGAAAGCACTGAATTAAAAAGAGAAATTGTCTACTCACTTCTTTTTTCTTTTTTCTTGAATTTTCCTTTCTTCTTCCCATGCTCCTTTTCATCATCAGATACTATATCTGGAGGCTCATGTAAGCTGTCGTGAGGTGGTGAAGGCTCTCCAGTGCGGTACAATCCAGGGAACTTTGTAGGACTGATTTCTTCAGAGCTGGGAGTGCGAGCAAGTCCCCCACTGTGCTCTACCCGACGGTGTTCACTGGGGCTGCTCGTGGGAGGCAGGAAGCACTCGGTCATTCTGATACCCTGATATCAAAGTGAAATCTTCTGCTACCTGTCCATCACACCTGTATCACAGAAAACAAAAAGAAACACAATTTTAAGCAAAGGATTTCAGAACACCTTGTTTAGAGCTCTACCCTGAAATCATAAACAGCAATACCTTCTACAATGAGAGCTCCAAATTCTCCCTAAGATGCAGTAACGTAACATCAGGTCTTAAGCTCAGCATTTGCAGYATTTGTACATTAACTCCTGAGCCATGGCAACATGAGAGCTGCCATTTTAACCATTTCTACTTTAGAATATATAAAACACACATTAAGTACCAGAATATTTTAACAGTTGAAATAATTCTTACAAGATTCATAAGCAGGTTGCATACTGATTTTGTATTTACTRTATTTACTACAAATGAGTTTGCCAACTTTTAAATTTTTTGACGTTAAATAGATTTGCCTGGAAGCTCAGAGTGTTTGTGAGCACTGCCCTTAAGGCAAAGATCATTTACTACTTTCCCAAGCATATTTTATAGATGCAAATATGAACTTGCCTAGCCTGTTGCAATATGGGTAAAAAATAAAATAAATAGAGCTAAACCAAATCCATCTTTTAATTATGCTACTGCAAATTAAAGAAGGTAACAAAGTAATGATTACGTTTTTCTGCTATACAACAACTTCACCTTTGAATAGGCTGTATCAGGTCATCTGCACTCAGATGCTGGTATATTGTTTGCTTGAGAGWTACGRCCAAATAAARGCTAATATAAAAATTGCTGAAGGAMRCCAATGCATAAATCCTCAGCAGTGGAACTCATAAGCAAAAAASTCTTCCTAGCACAGATAAATTTCAGAAATTCCACAGAATGGATATGCTATATGGGACACCACACGTCTGGAATCCATCCACTTGGCTGAATTTGGCGTCTTGTGTTTAAATGGTCACAAAGGATTTTGTTATATTTTGTTGTATTTTAAATTMATATCAAATATTCCACTGCCATGATTATTTGATACTGTGTTTAAACAATTGAATGGCATGTTCAAACATGGGATTTTATGAGAAAGGTCCAGGCATGTAAAGCTTCAGAATGACAACTTTCAAAAAAGGTCAAAACTTTCAATTATATAAGCATTTTCAATATTACCAATGACATTGTATACAATACTATTGTATTTCATCTGAGTATCAGAATGATCTGAAAAATGCCTACACAGCATGTTTGCATTTCATGACCAAYTCCTCCTCCCGGTCCAAGAGAAACATCCCACCAACAGCTTCTAAACAATAGAATGTATTTTAACAATAACTCATTAAATTATATTAAAAACATTACATGTAATTTTTTTTTAGGTGAACAGAATGGATGGCACCTACAAATCAATCCACATCTAGAATGGACAAAGTGGGCAAATGCACAGAAGGAAAGAACAATGTTATTGCAAAGGCACACAAACAACACCCTGGAAAATGAGGACACACAGGCTTTGCCTCTGGAACCCAGCAGAGCTTCTGGGATTAAGACAGCCTTAGCCCACACATTCCACAACACTCTTCAGCAGCATTGCTCAGTTCCTGGGCTTTTACTTAAAGATTGGTAGCAAACAGAAAAAATATGACATGGTATTGTATTTGCCCAGTTAATAATTATGGATGAGTCCAACTAAGTGGGTTTTGGAGAGGGTGGTTGATCCACTTTTTTTGGGTTGGAATTTTTAAATGTTTTTTTTAAATTCTCATCCTTCAGCTCTTTGTATGCAGATCAGGTTGAAATTTTAGAGTATGTATGCAACATTATCTCCCTACAGGAGATCACTCACAGTGCTTATGGAAATTACCAGTTACTCAGATCAGAATTTAAATAGAGCACAGTAAGACATAGAATTATGATGAGAAACAAAATATTAATGAAATATTTTAATATTGTTCATTCCTTATTCTGGCTAAAGCAGAGGCACTGGTTAAAAAATACAAAAATGGGATGTATTTGTAAATGAAACAAATTAAGATTGTACTTATGTTTCTTATTTTTTTTATTTCACAGCTTGAAGAAAGCATTACTCTTCCATATGCATAATTTCCTAGGCCTTTAAATACGGGRGAAATTCTATGATGCTCAAATTATATCAAGAGCTATGAGCAGGAAAGAGCCTTTAAACCTACTGAAAAAAAAAAAAAAACCTCTTCCACTTTTACTAATGGATGTTAATGTTCTACTGCCATTTAAATCTGCTCATTTCCTTGGCTCTTACAATCTTTTTCTAACAGCMATAAATGGCAAAACTGAAAAAATCATGGATCTTCTAGGCATTTTGAGAAGGAACATTTCTAACAGGCTTGCTCTTCTGCCAACTTCTCCCTCTCAGACTTTTTTCTTCCCAACCTGTTACTACCTCAGTCCTGCCTGTCCTCTGCAGGAGGCTCCTTCCCTCAAACTGCTTCTCTTCACCTGTGCAGTTCTCATTTGTCAGGAGATTCAATTGCTTGCTGCTGCCACATGAGGAAGGTCATACTACTCCCCCATTAACTCTCCTCTGCCTCCAGTTCCAACAGTTTGTTATTTTTGTGATGATATTCAAGTTGCTAGCTGCTCTGGCAGGCTTCTGCTGCTGAACTGGCTCGTGGAAGAGCTCAACACTAACAAYGAGAAGCAGAGAAATGGCAGAACCATGATGACAGGAGTGCAATCACTCTCTTTGGGCACCTCTATTTTGCCATACTGTGCACAGATTCATCTGCTCAGATTTCAATTACTTCCTAGTAATTATAACTTCAAGCTTTCTTTACCACTCAGTGTCTCTCATCCATGGCTCTTGTCTTCACTTACTACTCTGTTTCACCCTCGGTGTATCATACACAACCTGATCTTCATGTGCTTTGAACTCTGTGACTCAGGCTCAGTTTCTCCCTTTCCCCTCACCTTGTTTTTTATTCAGGTGGTTTCTACTTTCCTTCTGCACACCACTTCCCTACAGATGAACTTCTCTCTCTTCTTCCTCTTTCTTCTATCTGATTAGTTACCAGTTCCCACTTCTYCCTGAATGCTCTCTGCTGCTGTTTTTTGTTACCTCATGATTATTTACCTGATCTTTTCACTTTGTTTCCATTTCTCCCACTGGMTTTCAGTCTCTCCAGTACCATAAGTCCCTTCTTATCTCCCTGCCAACAGCAGGCTCCTTGACTCCCACCACTTCTCATTCACTTCACATTTGACTCTTCTTCCACAGAAGCCACAAATGTTGTTACATGACAGAATCAGAGAGCTTCTCGCAGTTCAAGCAGACCTAGCTACTTTTTTCAGTTCTCCCAAAATGCAGTTTCTTGAACCATTTTCCTGCTCAACACTGTCAAGCCTTCAGAATAACTGAAGGTCACATATAAGCCTCCACTGAATATGGGCAGAACTGTGACCTTTCCTCCTCTATCCCCCAAGAAAAGATTAAATTATAGGAGATTTTAAACCTGGAAAGAAGGTACATCATTAACACAAAATCTCCTAGGCATCGTGCCATCACCATCTTTCTAGACCACAGACCAAGCACAGGCAAGTGGGTTGGGGAAAGGAAGATGCCTGCACAGGCAAAATAATGTGTTTTTCCAAGTCTCATTTTTGAAAATAACTGAACTTTTTCCTAAAAAATTCAGTCCGAGCTACACATTTATTAAGTAAAGATGAAGTTTGGAAAAACCACAGAAAAGGGAAGACCAAGAGACATGACAGCCAGCTTTAATAGATATCACTTCTAATAGTGCATCGTCTAACTTGGCATGAACACATTAAAGAGAGGCACAGTCTGAAAGACGAAATTCACAGCTCTTTCATTCAGTACAGAAGGCTCCATTATTTCTGTTTTGTACTGAGTCTGTACTGTGACTTTGTGCCTTGCAACCAATTGCAACAGCAGAAGCAAATTAGAGCAGGTGACGGCATGCACAGATGTTATTTTGTAAAGCTTCTGGGTGGAATGAAGGATGTGGAATTTTTCTGCAACAAGTATTATGCAAGACCACATCTGAAGCACAGTAGGTGTCCCCCATCATTTCATTTTGCCACAAACAGACACCCTCTGAGTATCTGGGTGTTAACACTGAAAACAGTAGCAAGAAGTCAAAAATTAAAGGATGGAGGCAGAGTGGGGACACTTATTCAGCTACCACTACCTGCTMTATCACAATTATCCAAAAGCGAGATGGAGAGCATAGCAGTACCTAACTCACCATCACAGACSTTCAGTCCAAAAGATGTGGACAAGTGTGAAGAACCTACATCTTGAAGAAATGAGGCACAGCATTTTTGGAAAAATATATCCTAGTAACAAATATAGCTCCATTTTGAAAAGTAGTGAACCATAGGAAGAAAGAATAAAAACTATCACTTGTGGGCCAAGTATGTCAAAACACTTCAGAAACCATGAGTGGTACTCATATAACTGAATAAGATGAGAAGGCTCAGTTAGAATTTATTTACCAAGACTATACAAGGTCTCTGTAACATCTAAGTTCTGTATCTATTGCATTTTTTACACCATACTGAAAAGCTTAATACAAATCACTACTCACATCTGAACACTTCTTAGACTGAAATGCTGCCATGCAGTCAAATGTCAGAATTACATCAGAGGCCAACTGTTTCATTTAATAAGCAGTGGACAGGTATAAAAGCATCATTCCATTTCCTTTCTTTAGTAAGACAACATGACCATGAAAGGAGAAGGAATAGGGAAGTACTTCATGTAGACAGGCAAAGCAAGTTTAAAATTTCGCAAGTCACGAGTAATCACACAAACACAGAATTAAGTAACTTCCCTGTGAGTCACACACTCTTCATAACTGGCAAAAATTAAAACCTCAAGAAGGGACTTCACAAATGTTTTTTTGATAAAAAGAATAAAATACAAATTGTTTAGCAAGCAGCATTCAGCTCCTAAACTTCAGATTATTTTACAAGTTATGTGATGCCATGAGAATGCTGGAAAATTTAATTCAAAGGAGGGTATATAATCATAGAGTTGAAGTTACATAGGAGTAAGCTGTACATTTTTCAAATAATGCCAGCATCAGATCAGCTGTAAAAGTAACAAAAACAGCTTTTGTGTGGTCTCTAATTTACCTGTAGGTGGATGAAGTCTGCCAGTTACAGCACCATCCAAAGCATTTCAAGTTCTGCTCTGAGAGTCCATTCCATCTCAGGAGGAGTGATACACAAATAGATAAAACTACTCARCTCTCAACAATCAGTAATCTACAGACCACATCCATATCTGAGTGGACTCTTGGAGGAGCCAGCTCCCATCTAGAATATGCAGCTGTATTCAGATTATTCCCTATTATTAAGAGTATTCCAGTACTTCAATAATCTAATCAGTAGAGAACCAGCCTTAAAATAAATAATTAAATAATACTCTAGACATTTTAGAAATACCAAAAACAAGGTTTCCAATCCCATTCTGATGAAGTCTTGCAATTCATGAAGATATATTCTCCAGATACGTGGCAGCATGTGCTTTCCAGCTTGATTCAGTTCAGGGAAAACAGTATTACAATCCCTAGGCTACAAATTCTGCAGAGCTCCATCAGGATGCAATTCACAGGCTGTTTCCAAGAGACACATCTTGGGAGAAACAAAAACTGGGTCCCTGGAAGGAGGGTGGATGGTTAAGTGCTTTGCTCCAGGAGAGAGCACATCTGAAAAGAAATGGACCAGAACTGCCTAGGAGAAGCCCCTGTCCCATGACTCTGCCTCCTGCACTGGCTATACTGTCACACTCTTGTTTTGCTGTAACATCCTACTTCCCTGGAGAGGCAGGCTGTGACAATTTACATTRTGCTGTCTGTCCCGCTACCTCTCCAAAGCAGGTAGTCTAGGAGCAAACATGGGCACCAACCTTTGTCACAGGGTAGCAACCAAAGYCCTAGACAGAGGATACACAAACTATGCCCCACATGGGGCTTTCCCACACCTGGCTCAATCTCATTCTTCAGGGATATCCTAGCAAGCCCTGTCACGTGTCTTCCCCCAGCTGAATCAACTGCCATGGAAGCAGTTTCAAAGCAGTGCACTGTATTATGATCACAACCATACATAAAAGAGGCATTTTGCAAGCAACTGGCCAGCTAATGAGCTGTTTAATTGCTTTCCATGGCAGCTTTCTCAAGTAACAAACAAAAGGTCTGAGCTCTGCATCACAAGGCAGATGGGCACCATACCCAGGCCAGACTGCTGCAGGAGTATCTTGACTATTCAGCTACCTTCACTGCAACTGCTACTGCCCACCCTGAAAATAATTTCTCATTCTTCAGACTTCTTGGGAATGTGCTACTCCATTGTTCAGGATTCTCTATTTCTACCCTCAGTAAATCTTGCTCTTGGTTCCCATGGTCTTGTCAGCACAAAGTAATCCAGTATCTCCAGTAATAGTACTCAAGCCCAGTACATTMGTTTCCCACTCCATATTTTATTCCCACTCCTCTCCAGGCTCTCTCCATTTGCTTCCTCAACCCCTCTCCTGTAGTCCAGCTCCTCTGCCACCAGGACTGTACCTCACCTACCTCATAATCTTTTCCTCACCAAGCAGGTGTTCAAAACATAGACCTGTGCAACTCCAGTTTCACCACTCCTGTTCTCCACACCCAGTGTCTCGTCTAACCTCACCTCTTGGCTGCTCACTGTTTCCCAGGTTTCCCTTGCCACCTTCTATTTCTCATTAAAGAAATACAAGTTCATATTTCACACTCAGTTCTCATTAGAACTTGTGCAAACTAAGGGCCACACACAAGCAAGGCAATCTGGGAGGTCTTCTCCAGCCAAATTTAGGTTTCCTCTCTAAATTACAAAGAGCACTAAAACTGTTTGCCTGATTATGAAAACATTTGTTATTACAGAAAACAGGTATTTTCTTGCTAGCTGAATTCTCAGAAACAGTTTGAAGAATTAGGTTCATGCTTTTTAAAATAAGTTTTAAGTACTAGCCTCTGAAACAAAACTGCAGTGCAAATTAAAATGTGGTAACTTTTGATAAGAGCTGAATTGAGTACTAAAACAGTCTTGCTAACACATTGAACCCTCTTATGCTTCTGAAAACCACCACATTGCGCAACACAGRTAATACCCACTATTGCTTAGACTGGCCTCAGAATTATTCCTGCTGTGACAACCCTGCCCCTTTCCTCTTGTCCACCTCTCCAAATTCCCACTTGTACCAGCACTAATGCTTGTAAAACAGAACAGAAAGTTTTACTTTTACCACTTAACAGATGAAGGCAGGAAAATACAACAAAAGGTGTGCAGTTTACTTTCTTAACAATCACTATAGACATAGTATCACCATAGATTTTGTTTGCCCTCAGAACTGTATGCAAGTTTTTTTTACAATTCACATTTTCTGACAAGGCCTTCAAAGAGTTGTCTAATCCCTGGTCCCCAAAGGTCTGCAGCAAGTTGTACAGCAATTATGATTTAGCAAATTAATACTAATTATACTTTAAGCAGTTCCTGAGCTGGGTCTATTTAATGACAAAGTCCCCTGATCAGAGATTTAAGCTACGAATCGTTCAGTTGCACTCCARCGTTTGAATGCAGCCAGCCTGAGAACAGTTGTCAGTTTAGTGAAGTCAGGGAAAACACCCAAACATCCTAAACCCATGACTGGCTGAGCTGAATGTAATACAAAAAGCAAGTGCTATTCAGAGAAAAAAAAAAAAAAAAAAAAAAAAAAAAAAAAAAAAAAAAAAAAAAAAAAAAAAAAAAAAAAAAAAAAAAAAAAAAAAAAAAACACCAAAACAAAATTAAGCAGAAGAAAAACCAATGGATTTGGCATAAAATATTTTATAGGAGTTTTAAGCATTTTTGCTCTTTTTTCAAGAGCATCTGCAGACTACTCATGACAGATAAAGCAACTGAGAACAGAATCTAGTTTTCCAGAGAGGCCAGAGCTCTGCACARTCAGTTCCAACACCCAGGAAAAAAACCAACTAAGCCTATAAAAACTAATTTCAGGGGGAAAGTTCGAGGAGGGAGTAAAGAGTGTTTTAGCTAACACATACTAAAATACTAGAAGTGAAAAGGGTAAAGAGCAATTATGAATAACTCTTTGCTTTGGATTTAACACTGGCAACAAATTCGGGACATGCCTACACATCAGAAATGTGCAATATAATGCACTGGCCTTTCTGTAATTCACCTGGCAAATCCAACAGCGGCAGTGGAGATGCAGTAAGGCATTGCGAGGCTTCTACCAGCAGGCTGAGTTCAAGCTCTGTGGAACTCTTGGGAACACACTCAGCCCACATGTGCACGTAGGTGCTACTACTGCTGCATTACCATTATCTGTTTTACCCATGCCAATTACAACGAAACCAGGAAGACTGTGACCACTTCACTGGTGTCTGCTGGTTTGCCCTTTGAGAGGCACTTGTTACCACCCTCAAGCACACAGAGTTCCACAGGGACAGAGCCTTGCCACGCTGTCAACTGCATAAGCCTGCTCAACGTGTAGAAGGAACAGCAGAGCATAGATGCTGCACAAAGAACTGCATGCTGCGTCCAGACAGTGTTTCTTTTTAATCCAGTATTGAGGTATCATCTTAAGACTGGATATAGAAAAATATCACTTAGAAGCACCACACCTCCTCACTTAATTGAAAGAATTACAATTATTATTTTATTCATAGAGTTTYCAAACAGCATTAACTTTGCAGAAGTCACTTCATAATCCTTTAATAGGAGGTCAGTACAAACAATYGAGTTTACCTTACCAAAGGCAAAGAATTCAATTCTAAGGCCTTACCATTCCCAGAAAGAAGCAATTTCTGAAAGTATACTAATGACACACAAACCTTTAGGGWTAAAACTGTGAAAATTAAGTTTCTTCTGCTTTACACTGAATTTCTGCCACCATGTATTGAACACAGCTGAAAAGATCTATCAGTTATAGGCTGTCACTTGAACTGACAATTCTGTAGCATAAGGAGAAGCTAAGAACAGCTTTGCTTGGATCTCTTCATAGTGTGATATATGACACAGTTGATCAATTTCCATGTATGACTCCTTTCATGTTTCAAAACCCTGCATGTTCCAGTGTAACACAGGCAAATCATATTCAACTTTCACTGAACATTAAATGGAACTGTGGTGGCTGAGATAAAACCTACTGTATTCTACTGTAACACCAGAAAGAAGTAAAGACAGACTTCGATCCAGAAACACTGTTTATATAACAGCTTCTCTGATTATTTTAGTGATTATTTAATAACTATGTCTATCTGCTGATTATTCTTAGTGATTATTTGATAACTACGTCTACCTGCATCACCTTTGCTTTTGCCTTGAGAGTCCTGTTTATTATCAAGCTAACATCAATGGCTATTGACCCAGAAACCAACTTTCACTGGTTGTTTTATTAAGCCAAATTTGAGTAAAATCAAGCACAGACTGGGTTGCATGTAAACGTTTTCCCAACTTAACACTAATGGATTGATGTATAACATTTCTGTGCCCCCAGCACAGCAATTTTGGCATAGCCTTATTGCAGATGCAGTTCTAACCACCAAAAGATTTTTTCTGATCTAGTTTGTTTCACRTTTTGAGACATGCCAACAAAACAATTGTTTTGCCGATCCATGTTATGTCTACAGCAGGAACCTGCGGGAATAGATGTCAATGTCTTTCAAACTCATGCTGTATGGAAAATTTTTATTTTTAGCATGGTATGTAAGTTTCAGCACAAAAGGAGGGTGTCCTTGGGCTATACMATCTCCTCTTCCCAGACATATTTCCATTAATGCCAGTGTCAACTCTTCATCAATACCTCGTCAAGGATTTAACCTTTCAGCAAGTTTCTGAATTTGTAATTCTTTTTTTCAGCACCATATGTAGAGATGGGATTAACAAGTTCTGTTYTCCATGTCTGCCCCAGATTCACTCAATACCCAAGGGGAAAGTCAATTTAAATATTTACRAGCTCAGCAGATTATTAATTATGATTAACATCACCACCTCCAGGGSTGAGATGTTGCAAAATGTCATGCATGTGAACAGAGAAAACATTCACAAATACATGCAAGGCAAGGTGTGGCAGCACCCACCATGGGGCAGCTGCTGGTCTCTGCAGAGAAAGCAGGAATCTGTCATCCATTAATATGCCAATTACTGAAACAGCAGCAGAACCCACAAGCTCACAGTATTTGCATTGTCTTCTATGCCAATTTACCTAGCCAAACAGCCTTAGAGGAAAGCTTACATGAAACACCAGCCTTCTAGAAAAATATATAAACATCCTTAGMATTTAAATTCACACATAAAACAGGCTCAGTTCACCTCAGTCTGCAGCATCTACTGCAGAAATTTTCAGCAATCCTATGTCTTGAAAATATCACAAAAAAACCCCATATCTTAAGACATACCCTGACCGAAGTTTTTAACTTACTTGCCAAATAGAATAAAAGTTAACTGAATAATAACACAAAAAACCCATTAAAAATATGTATGCTCCAGAGATGGAGGAAAAGTTTGGTATTTGATAGCACAGGACCAAACAAGTTCTGACTGCCATTCCCAAACCTGCTGTGTTGCCTTATCTAAACATCAGTTATACTGCTTTAATTAAAATTAGAGTAGACAGTTTAATGGAAGACCCAGTACATGTAAGACCAAAGATGGCCTTTGTCCTGTCCCTCCCTCMAAAGAAGATAAACTACTTCTATCAGTGTAAGGCAATTTTAAGAATTATTAAATCCTTATACACAAGTACTAAAACCCACCAAATGTAACTACCTGTTGAAAACACCCACCTACAATTGACTGTTCTAATGATACACACTAACTGCAAACTTCTTTGACATATTCGTGTATCTTTTTGATGTCTCCAAAGTTTGACTGAAATAACATWAAAAATTTACTTCCTAAAGGATTTATAAAGAATATACAACCAAAAGACACTGACAGAAAACTGCAAACAAATTTGATCACAAACCAAATAAAGTATCACAAAATTGCAGCATACAAAAGGAGTGATGCAGGTCAAACTGATGCGCCTTCTCCTTTGCTTTTTGGTGGTTTATACAGATTCTGGCATATTCAAAGATACAGTTGCAGAAGCCACTGCCAGAAAATTAGTTCTTAATTATCTTTGTGACAGAACTCGCATTTAGAYATACATCTTAGTATATCAGTCACACTAATTTACTGAACCAGACAGCAAAGTAAGAATTCCACATGTTCATCACTTCCTCTTTCAACTGGAAAGTTGTATTTTGTTTCCTCCAACAACGTTTCATAACATGACCATTTACAACACACCTGCTCACTAGTGTCATACATTGTATGACTTTGGAGAACTGCAACCCCAAATTTCAGGATTAAAACTTCAGAAGCATGACCTGTGAAAGATCTCTGCTTCTAAAATTAGCAAGTGGCCAGCACAAAGCAAACTTACAGAACTTGTAAAAACTAATACATCCGAAAACCAAGAAAAGTTAAAACCACTAGACTGAAATAATCCAAGGAGTTTTTGGGTAAATCTGTTCAATCACTTGGTATTTTTCCCCCAAACCCTTACATTTTAGTCTAGTCAGTCAATTAAAAATATCCCATAAAACATGAAAAGCTCTTTAGGCTATGTTAAAAGAACAGTATCTCCTTTGAAGCCACCATAATTGAAAATTAAAAAGAAGAGATGACACGTTTCTTTGAATCCAATTTTTTTTAAAAAAAGGTATTTTGGGTTTTGTACAGATTAGYATTACATTTTTATACAGCATTTGGTTCACAATATTAATATCTACTGAAGTATTAAAATATAGTMAAATATCTGTCAATTACCTTTTACCAGCAATTATACATTACATTAATACACTCAGTATTAAGTATGTGAAAGCAGTGTACTGTACACAGGAAAACAGCAACTGAAACTTATGAACTTCCATAGTACTCWTGGTAGAAATCCACTACTAATGTAATGAAACGAGAGAGTTTCATTGCTGGCATGTTTAGCACTAGATTTTACATTTAGCATTCAATTTAATTCATGCTAATAAATCTCATGTTATTTAAATCATGCTAATAAAAATCACTGAAAATTTATTTTCATGGCAACATCCAGATAAAATTCTGCACTGCTGATCCTCGCATTACAAAACACAACTGGGCAGGCTAGAAATTCTAAAATAGCAACAAGTCTCACCACCAGGGCAAGTTAAATGCTAAATTTCACAGAAATCTTTATAGGAAAAGCATTAAATTATACCTTCAAACTTGTAGGAGTAACTCCTATCTTACAAATAGTCACTATTGTACACTAAGCCACTATTCTACAAAGTTRGGTATGGTTTTTAAAAGAAGTGACATCCTTGCAGAATTCTTATTTATTTTTTGTAAGAAAGAGAAGCTGCAGTTTTTGTCACTGTGATATCCCTTTTTCCACTAGTRTCAAGTTAACAGTATTATCATCATATATTGTTTTTAAAAACCATTCTTCAAGCTCTGGTAGTAGAGTTCTACAATCAGTTCCCAGAGCTCCTTTCTGCCAGATGTCTTGTCCTCTAGTAACAGAAAAAGCCCAGAGATCCTTCTGAACTGTAAAACAGGAAGCAAACTTCATGAGTTGCCTTTACCTAGATAACAGAACCTGTGAAATTTTCATACTACAGAGGACAAAAATGTAACAAAAWTACATTTTATCTCTACATAACTATAGCAATTGACTAAAGTTAAGAGTTATTCACTGCTAACAAACMTACAAAACAACCAAAAAACAACATGAACCTAAATTTATTTTCCTTAAAATAAATTTCAGTTTGGTTCAAACTCGCATTCTGATTTGGAATCTAAAACCCTACCACCGAGCACTCACTCCTCTTTCTTCCTCTCCAGCAACCATCTGGCCGTTCCCACCTCATGCAAACAGCCATCACTCATCCCTTGCTTTCCTTGTGTGCCTCCAGAGACCAGAATAGCCAGTCTAAAAATGCTCCSTTCTTTGTGGGCAAGGAGAATAAAGAAGACAGTGTGGATATAAGGAATCTGCTCCTACTGTTAGGAAGCTGATCTTCCACTGCACTGAAGAATGGACCTATTCCTATGAAAAAGAGTGGCCCCCAACAGCCAAAATAGTGCATCTCTGCATCTTCACACAGGGTCTTCCCCAGCGCTGTGCTCCTGTTGGGTTGTAGCTGGCAGGAATCATTAAGGCATTGCCTGCTTCCTCCTGGGAACACWGTAGCCTAGCTGGAAGCAAGGCAGGGATTACCTACAAGGTTATACCATAAATTAATGTGTAACACCAGGGATCATAATCCTTCTTTTAAAGAAATTTTCTCTTTGCATTGACTGCTTAAGGTCTATATTTCTGCCTATCTTCCCAGCACTTAAAACAAATGGACAGATGGCAAGCCATTAATGATTAAGGGCACACCAGSACAGATGAAGTGACTGACATCACAYTCTTCARTTACTATTATATCAGAATAATTACATTATTTTATTCTGCATGTAGAAAAACAATACTAAATTTGGTTATTAAAAAAATGTAACATTTTCTCTATGCATATTTTTTAAACTGGGGTAAATATCACTATTAAAACACATTAACAATTCACTGTATTTRCTCAGATTTACATTATTACTGTTTTAGCATTTGGCAAGCACTTTTTCTTTATTACTATAAAATTATGGGTTTAGTAAATAATTAGTCAGTATTTTTTAGTCAGGATCCTACACCAAGCTGCTTTTGGAAGAAACTGGGACATCTTAATTATCTGTACTTTCATTTACTCAGTATCACAGGAACTAGACAAGGAAAAACCACCAAATCATGTTTCCTATTTAAGCACACCTTAATTAATTATCAAAGGAAATACTGCTTGGAGGTAGTGAACTGATTGTTCTAAACGCTGTGATCTCATGGTTTTGAATTTGCAGATCTCAGTGCATACTTGGAATTCACTATTAGATAAGAAAAAGAGATGCTTTCTGTGCTTTTTAGTGTACAACTAATACTAAACAACACTAAGGACTCAGTTAAGCATTCCAGATATTTWTGGTCAGATGTACTTTGTTCAGGCATCAACTTTTGGTTTTACCTTCTTATTACCCACTAAAATCACTGTACTTTATCACTTACTTTGTATTTATCTTTTTTCACAAATTCTTCCCTACTAGTTAGAAACTGTCACAGCACTTCAGTGATGAAACCTAAATAAAATATTTTTCCTAGTACATTACCTGCTAGTAACAGAACAGAGTAAACTGGAAACTCCTTGGATATATCTGAACCAAGAGTTGCGTGACCCAACTTACTGGATCACCACTCCTCACTTGGGTAATACCACTACATCCTCCACTTCCCAGCAGYTACCCCAAGTAAGCAATCATTCCCCAATTTTTACTGCAATCTAAAAAAGAAAAAATGGAAGCAGGGAGCACTGGATTCCTGCTGCTATTCAGCTTCAGAGACTTACTGCAGATGACACCATCAGTCTTTCACTCTACTACACATCCACAGCTTTAATCAAATTTGTATTCCCTGATGTCAAGCCTAAAAGGTGAGGGATGGTTGAGATGGAAAGGGTAAGTATTGACAGGAAAGGAGTCATACCCTTCCTTTTTCTAAACTCAGCCTTCTTTGGCCATGGCAAGCAGATATAAGCCTTATTTGGACAGCAGTCATCCCATAACAACACCATGTCTGGGGATGCAGCCTAAGTAAAACTTCCCACTCTGTAAGGTACTTCCAGTCCAACTGTGGGCCCATTTGACAGACTTTTAATTTTTTTTTTTTTGAGCACAATTTGAAAACTATGGTCCATGAGGCTCAGGAGAACAGCAGAAGGAGCTGATGAAGGACAGCACATGGCAAACCATGACTAGTTCTAAGGGTAGAGAATCATTCACTGATTCAACATAATCARATACATTAGTTCAGAGACAAGCTTGGTAGATTATGCTATGCTATACTACAATAAACTGAAGGTAAATATCATATTATATTTTGGCATTTTGAGGCCAGCTACATGACAGCAAGCTTTACAGAAAGACAGTAAATTAGCATTTGTACTGAACAGCAGCATCTTCCATGTTAGGCTAAAAACCACCCATAAGAAACAGCAGTGTTTACTCAGAAAACATGCAAACATTTTCTGTAAGAAAATACAGCTGAAACCTACTGGGGAAGAGTGCCTGAAGGGTACAGTGGAGACCAGAACCCCAAAATATTAGATGCAGGGTTGTGCATGTCAGCTTTACTTTAAGCATACCTACAGAATCAAGCCGTGCAGCTCTGAAGCAAGAACAGTTATTGCAATTCTAGGAGAACACACTGCAGTGTAGACATRCACATAAAGAAATGGAAATAATCTGCCATACAGAAAGAGAACTTTCTTCTCTGCATAACTACAATCACACCATGCGTTTTACAGTGAAATCCTTAGTTTGGGGAAAACCCCACCGAACAGTGCCAAATTAAGATTTGAAGGCAGCTATTCTTRTGTTCCATTTCAGATGTGCGAAGACTAAAGAATACAATTTATTTTCTCCAAGCTAGAAATGAGATCCCTAGGACAGGGAAAGAAAAGCTCCCTGCCTCACCATAATAGACACACTATTCTTGATGTAGTTAGGTAAAACATTACAGCAAGGGGTTAATAAATTTCACACACTTAGAAGTATTAAATGCTCAAAACTACAACAGTTTGGAGGGGCTTTTTAAAATTCCTCTGTAGAGGAATCTGTAGAGCAGAGTCCCCAAGAGCTTGTCACACTATATGGGCTAGATGTAGACTGCACTGAAATGAACTGCACCCTTCACCACGAGCTTTATGCAACACCACAAACAACAAAACCCAAATCTAAGGCATCCAAGGGGTCCCACTGCCATTTTCCTGTAAGCTCATTAATAAATTTACATCCATTACCATCCTGTGTCATATCCAACAGAGCCTTAATATCACTCCTGAAAGAGTGCATTATGGCAATGCAGAGCACTCATGGTAAGCATTTCAAGCTGCTCCCAGATGAGAAACACGTTTAAGAACACAATTAGGGCAGTTTTCCTGTGCTGGAACAAGGGACTTGCACAAATGGTTTATGCAACTGGCAAAAAGGCTTTACCCTATTTTTTAATGATTAACTCTTATTAACAATTCTTATTAACCTAAGGGACATCCGAGTGGGGGAAATCCAAACCACACCATTCTCATGAACAGATACTTTCAGTGTGGATTGCTGGCATTTTCTTTGTCACTTGTTTTAGTATCCGTAAGCACTTAAAAATAAAATGTATTTGCTGATATGTCACCACTAACATATCCTTGGAAGTGTTCAAGGCCAGGCTGGATGAAAGTCTGAGCAACCTGATCTAGTGAAAGGTGTCCCTACCCTTTGTCAGGTGTCCCTGGCAGAGGGGTTGGGACTAGATGGTCTCTTGAGGTCATTTCTAACCCAAACCATTCTGTGATTCTGCAACGAATAATAACACACACTTTCTAAACAACATTATCAGGCAGGAAACACGACATCCTTAAAACCTGTTAATCACASTAGATGCAGAAAAATTACAGTGGTAAATTTCCTGGGTTTTAAGATGCGACCTCTAGGTGAAAGTAAATGAATAAAAATCCCTGACCTTYGCCCCCCCACAAAAAGAATAATCCAAAAGGACCTCGCAGAGCRCCAACCCACAGCCGTGCACGGCTCTCATCCGAAACTGAGCTGCAGTTCACCGCACAATCCAAAGGGAGCAAACACCTAAGGAAACAGGGCGCACAAGGTGCCTGGCGCCTGCTCCCGTAAGGCCAGGAGGGACAACAGGGCGCATGAGTATCGCACACGGGCCGGACACGCTGCCGAGCGGGAAGGCAAGAGAGAGAGGAAAGGAAGGGAAGGGAAGAAACAAGGAAAGAAAGGAGAGAGAAAGCAGACGACAGAGAGGAGGAGGGAGGTAAGGAAGGTAACAGAGAGGGAAGGAGGGTGAGCAGCGCCCCAGAGTGGGCGGAGCCTCCTGAAGCCCCGCCCCTCCCTCTCGAGCAGCCCGCGCCGGCCCCTCCCCCACCCGGCAGCCGCGCGCGCCGCGGGGCGGTGGCGGCTCGCGCTGCCAGTTGTGTGCCCCCCCACTTCCTCCGCCCCC
>NW_026623331.1:257484-369212 GCF_030028575.1 Malurus melanocephalus | reverse complement strand
CCGCCGCCCGGCACTCGCAGGGACGGGCGGGGAGCGGCGCGAGCTCACACCACCGCGCACGCGCCGCCGCCTCGCTCCGCGCGGCCGTGAAGGCGGGGGCGGTGGAGCGGGCGGGGCCGGTTTTCCTGCGCGCGGAGCACGATGGGAGCTGTAGTTCCCCCCGGGGACGCTGCAGCCGAGGGCGTGAGGTGGCCGCCGGCTACCGCACTACATCTCCCAGTGGCCGTCGCGCCGCGGGTTGGGGGGGGGTTATCCCCCTCCTCTCCCTTCCTTCGCTGTTGAAGCCCCCASGCCCGCGGAACGGGGCTTGGCTGCCCGAGCGGACCGCGACTCCCCTCCCTGTGTGAGATCCCGGTGAGWCGCGTGTGTGAAGCTCCCTCAGAGGCCGCCGAGGGCCAGCAGGCAGCAGCCCCATCGCTCCTTTGGGAACAGAAGGAACGCGAGCGTCCGTAAGCCGCTGGCAATGGCCCTTGAGGCCAAGAAGACCCATGGTATCCTCCTGGGCATTAGGAAGAGCATTGCCAGCAGGTCGAGGSAGGYGATCCTCCYCCTCGACTCAGCYCTGGTGAGGTTGCATCTGGACTGCTGTGTCCAGTTCTGGGCTCCTCAGTACAAGAGAGACACGGAGCTCCTGGAGCGAGTCCTGTGAAGGGCAACAAAGATCACTAAGGAACTGGAGCATSTCTGTTAMGAGGAAAGGCTGAGGGAGCTGGACCTGTTCAGCCTTGAGAAGAGACKACTSAGACGAGACCTCTCTATAAKTATCTGAAGGAGGGGRGATGCCAAGAGGATCAAACCAGGCTCTTCTCAATGGTGTAAAATAATAGGGCAGGAGGTGATGGAGAGAAACTAATTCACAGAAAGTTTCACCTGGATATGAGGAAGAACTKTACTGTTCTTTACTGCAGGGCGTGCACTGGAACAGATTGCCCAGAGACAYTGTGGAGTCTCCCTTGTTGGAGATATTTAAGCACCATCTGGACACAGTCTTGTGCAATGTGCTCTGGGATGTTCCTTCTTGAGTAGAGAGGTTGGACCAGATGACCCAATGTGGTCCCTTCCAATCTGACCCATTCTGTGATTCTGAGGTTCTGTTAGCTGTGATTAAAGCCAGGTATGGCCAAATATGTTGTGAGATTACAACTGTCAAAGTGGAAGTCAGCAAACACCATAAGGCGTCAGTCTCAGAGTGGGAGCTGACACAGCCCCACAGGTGCRGGCACCTGGGCCACCTTCCCTGTGATGTTGCTGCTGACAGAATTCCATGTTCTCAGTTCACATGAGAACAGTCATTGGCTTCGGCTTCATCCTGCATAACAAGCCTGACCTCCAGAGAGGAGTTACCCACTCTTCTCTACCACTTTCTGGAATGCAAGGGAAATGGAGAAATGCTCTGCATTCTTGAGGCAACCTGTGCCAACGAATACATCCCCATCTCAACATGCATCCTGTTTACACTGATGTTGAAAGGAATTTTGTGATTTTTTTTTGCCTCTTACAATGCAAGTTTCTGTTACATTGAGCACCTGCGTAATTTGAATCCCTTTCAGGATTTCTCATCAACAGGGGAATTTGTTTCAGTCAGAAGCAGGGCCGATTCATTCCCACAGCCTCAGGCATAATYCCTGGCCTATTGGACACATTAATACTGTGGCAGTGTGCCACCTGCTCCATTTATTCACTTGAGACTCAATGCTGCTTAGTCCCTGTCGAATGAGCTCTTTGTGCCACCTCCTGCGGTAATGTAAAAGGTCCCCCACAGGAATTTGTGCTATTCAGTGGAAGATACAAAAGGGAGGGTTGTAAACACTCCGATTAGTGTTGGAGCACAGGGATATTGTCTCCACCACATATTACATAACCTCACAACTTCCAATCTCCCTCCTCCTCTCCAGAAGAAACAGTTTAACAGCAAGGGCTCACCAGGCTATTTAACCTGACATCGCAGCTAACGTGTTTCTTTTTTTGTTATATGTAAAGGCCCCCTTACTCCTGGCAAAAGAAGAGAGAAGGGTTAGTTCTGTAAGACCCTGTAGTAATTGGAGATAGTTGCCTGTGAGGAGCTCCACTTGAAGTGACAGTGGCCAGAGGCTCTCAGCTCTGAAGAATGCGTATTATCAGAGGCCGCTGCCAACAAAAGTTCATGCACAATGGGCCCATCAGCTAATGAACCCAGAATGAATCTTCTCCCAGATTTTGAGGACAAACAAGTGATTGTGTGCAGTGCTGACTATACCAGTTTAGTGCCATGTGAAACATTTGGATGATTTCTGACTTGCAGAATTCACTGTGGTCTGAGGCTGACTTAACACTGACCRAAGCACTTTCTTACACCCTCAACATGCCCCACATTCACTCAGTAAATTCCTACTGCTTGAAATACAAAGTGAAGCAAGGATTCTGAAGTGGTAAGCTCTCTGCTTGGAAAATCAGTCTCACTGTTGTACCTGAGCCTCATAAAAGAAATAATAGCAGAGGGGAGCTTTAGAAARCATTTGGTCAGGGAAAGAAAAGGGAAAATACATAGCTGCATTAATGAYACAGCTTCCTTCTACTATTGCTTCAAGAAAGCCAGTTCTGGGGTTGTCTTGGAAAGATGGGAGCCTGTGTGGGCTGTACCATTCTGGGATAACTTTAGACATGCTGTGTCATTTTCCTTAGCAATAAAGGAATACATAGCAGTCAGAAGGAGATTTAGCTTAGGAATGAAACTAGTTGGCCACATACAGAAACAAACKTGAAAAAATGAGAGCCTGAAGATACAAAAGGAAAACCTAGAAGTAGTAAATCAGTTAATGCCTTTGGGGGAGAAAGTATGTTGTTCAAGGAAAATACCACAGAGAGGAGAAGAGAGCCCRAAAAGGTATATGATGCTGAGCTCTGCCTAAGCAAGTCCCATGAGCACTATTATGGAGTAATAGAATCACAGAATAGTTTGGSTTGGAAGAGYCCTTAAATATCATCTATTTCCAACCCCCTGCCCTGTGCAGGAACACTTTCCCCTGGATCAGGTCGCTCAAAGCCAAATAATTCCAAATTCTCTACAGCAGGAAAAAAAATATAAATACTTAAGCAATGAAAAGGGTATGAGAAAACTTGAGCCTTGGCCACCCTTACAAATCCTAAGTGGATTTGTCTGAATCAGATTTGTTCTGTTCCTTGCAATGTTTTGTATCTAAATATGTTTTCCCATGTGAGTAGCATGAATTTTAATGATGTACTGGTGATTTGGTGAAAGATACTGTGCCAAGGGAATGCGTCAGATCTTGGTACAGGTGTTTGCCAAGCCCAACAGACATTATGATCTCATGGGAAAATGTTAGGTTCTTGTTTGGCTGTGTTCTGCAGGTACCTCATCACCATGGTCTGTCCTCTGTTCTCATTAAACTCCTCCCAGGTGACAGGTCTCCATACTTTGCCTATGAAGGTGTAAATGCCAGCMATGGGAGAGGGCACCACAGGTCACGGGGCTGGAGAGACTGGAGTATATCCATGTTGTGTGGGTCTGTGTGTCACTGTGCCTTCGCCAGCAAACTTCAAGTCACAGCATCCAGCAGGACAAGGGGCTTGGGAGTCAGGTRTCAGAATATCCACCATTTTGGGTGGGGCACTGGAGTGACCATAGATATATTATTAAAGATACAATCAGGTGTTCTTATACTTCTTTTTTAGGAACTAGATGTGAAATCCATTAAGCATACTAAAAGCAAGCCAGGAACCTTAACATCAGGAAAGCAATGTCATGTTGTGACCTTTGTACTCAAGYGTCTGTAGGGAAAAACAAACAAAACCCCCAACAAACCAAATCCAAACCCCAAAGCAAATAAACAAAAACTTCCTTTACTTTTAGAGAAAGAATAACAAAAGGCCCTCAACCCCTTTTCAATCAGAACCCCAACACACTAGGGATTTGTMTAATTTCTTACTGTATGAATTCCCTCTTTGCTTCCTTTTATGTTCARTGATTTACAATTCTGTCCCAAAGGATAGTGATAAAAGTGGCCRATGCTTTACCTGGAGAACATCTCTAACTAAAAGAAGTTTTAAAAACATGTTATTATGTAGATGATGGTTTGCTGGTATCCAGATGTAGGGTGAAGTAAGAGACCCCGAAATAAATTAAGGTTTTTCGTGCAAAATAGGACTAAATAGACAACTTTCTAAAATGGTTAGATTTTTCAGAAAGAACATTCTGAATATGAATCATTTATGTACAGAAAAAAACTTAAAAGCTACACTTTTAGGTATGGGAAAAAAATTGCTGGTGAGTTAATTCTCTGTATTATACCATCTATCTAAATCTGTAACTTTTGTAATATGCTTCCTGGTAATGTTTCCCTGAGAAACTCTTGAGAAAGAAAACACAAGATCCAGTAATGTCTTTTTATTAAAATACCTCTTAAAACACTCATTGTCATAAAATACAYTGGGTGTTGCTGCATGACATTTGTGTACACACAACAATTTCAGCAAACTCTAGACAGCATCAGGAATTACAAAAAGTAAGGCAAGCCCCAGAAGGTGTGCACTACCTTCTCTCAGGCCACTACAGACATCTGTGTTTACATTTTTATGCCATTCCCCACAGCATTTCCTGGACACCTGTTAGGCCACTCCCCCCATCCCTCCCGCTCCCCTTGATTTGACCTCACAGTGAAATTCTGAGGATGTAAATGGAGACGGTATCACAGATGCAGCAGGTGCCTGACCAGAAACATCCTGTTTCTCCCCAGGAAGATTCTGAGTTACCCTCATATTTCCAATGATTTAAGACTGCAAAAATCTGAAACATGCTAATGACCTCCTGCTTGCTTGATTGCTACATGTCTCCTGTCTTGGTAAGGAAAAAATATATCACCCTCCAGCTACTGTCACAGCTASCCTAACAAATTCTTCCTCTCCATTCATTTTAAGAAATTCTAGCAGAAGAAAATATAACATTAATTGTAAAATATATTGAAGAACAACTTCTCCATGATAAGCTAAGTTTTTCTRTTATTGTCTATGGTCTTGTATGACTTAATTGCAAGTTTGAAGTATGAAGACATTCTATTATCCACTAGTTCAAAACAATAAACATTCATCTTTCAAGTATATCTTTATAGTTGAAAAAGACATTGAAAAATGTAACATTATTTAACAAGAGTAGATTTTTTTATTATTATCATAATTATTATTGTTCCATCTTACTGAAAGAACTGTATCTTGAGAAGAAAATTTAAAAAACATTCAGGCAAATTTTTCAACAAAGTAAATGTAAAATGACTGCTTTCATTTGTACATGGTACAGATAGACAGGTGTAATTAGAAAACAGTTTAATTCCTCTAGACTGAGGTTAATGAGAGAAAAATGAATAGTCAAATTCCTTTTTGTGTTTGCATACGCATATATGCATTAAAAAAACTGAAGGAGTTAAAACCCACATTATTATAAATACCAAAAGCTGATCATTAACTACTCACACACTTTATTCTTGTACTTAGTACCATTATCAGTGGAGCCCTTAAATGGGTCATAGTAACTGCTATGTAACTGTCAACATATAAAAACTCTTAATTTAAAAAATGGACAATGTTCTAAACTCGGAACATTTTAACTCTGCAGACACATATTTCCTTCTTCATTGAAAAGAATCTTGGGGGGGGGAAGAAATCAATAATAATAATGTTTTGGAATAAATATTCATAGGAAATTAMTAAATGGGAACATGCTTGCTGCCAGCTGCTCAGCTGGTAGACCTGTACCACTTGCTTGTTCATTTGATTCTTTATTCCTTTAGTCATTAAATCCACCATAGCTCTTTACTGGACTGAACGTTCAGGGAGTAACAACCCTAGAGAAGAGTGCAAAAAGTGGGAGATGCAACTACGCTTGTTTTGGTTTTAAGAGAAGACTGAAAWGATTATTTTGTTTAACACATAAATTATGCATCATAGACCCCAACAAACTTACGAGGGCAGGGCAAATGAAACTTGGAAGAAAAGTGTCCTATACATAGTGTTTTGTTGGGCAGCCCTTCTAAGAAGTTAGGATTTTATCCATGACAGCCCATGCTTTGAACTTGAAGAGAAAGCWTGAATTTCTATTTTTCTCCAAACACCATTTTCACAACAAAAAGCTAACATCAAAAACTGGAAGGTAATAAAATTAAAAAACAAAACCAGAAAACAAATCCCAAAACCCCAGCCCCTAAACAACMTCTACCCTCCCTCCAACCTAGCAGCCATTTATTTATTTGTTGAATTTAGATAATGGAAATCTCATTACCACATTCTAAAAGTTTCCCTACTCTAAACTACAAGATAGARTACTATATTCTGAATACCAGTATAGTTAATACTTTAAAATCAAAGGAAGACAATCAGAACAGCAATGATGAGCATGACTGTACCATTTGAGCAGAAATAAACAAAAATAAGTTTAAAACATAGTGTTCAAACATCTACTAGTTAGCCTTGCTTACATGAATTTAAAAAAAAAAAAAAGTTTTCAGATTTTATACATCCTTTTTTCAACCAGATACATTTAATTGCAACCAGCAGGCACTTCACCAAAACGCAGTATTTGCAATCCCTGTCTCTTTAATGAAGAGAGATTACTTTGGCCTCAGTATTGTTACATTACAATTTTCCTGCTTCAGAACATGCAGTTCATACACTTGACAGTTTTACTGCCGTAGTCGATGCATTCTGGCCCAATACACTCACAGCAGGCATTGTGAAACCATCGGTATTTGGAAGCTCCCATGGACTCGCAGGAGATCTTGCACTGATGTATTGACATGCAGTCATCAAAATACACCACAGTACACATGTGTTCTAAACCAAGAGGGGAAAAATTTAAAAGGTCTTAAAATACATTTAAAATTTAGTTAAAAAATAATTAAATGCACAGCTTTAGAAGTATGATTGCAAACCAACAGGACTATGAAGCATAAGGAAAAAGATGACAGTAAAAGCAGAGGCAAGGCAGAAAGTCAAGGCAAAATCTATCAACTTCAAATTTTCAGCAGCTACAACTTCWGCTTGTTGTCTGATCTCCTTCTGGATTAATTTGCTTCTTATATTCACAGGCAAGAATGTTTCTGAGTTTTGTCCCACAGTTATGAGAGATACCCTCTAAAGTGTAGTGATGAGCCACAATTACAACCAGGAATGTGTCCTCTGAAGGTAATAYGCTACCACAAAAAACTTCAGCTTTAGAGAAGTTATTTTAGAAAACCATTAAAACCTGCTTATTTGGATGTAAATGTTTCTTTCTCCCMTCCCAAACTCCACAATAATCTTCAACCAGATTAAATCACAGACCTAGAGAATCCTGTTTCCATGAGCATGACATTGCACATTTTTTCTTCTTTTTTTTTTAGCAACACCATCAGCTTTACTTCTAATGTTAACAACCCCCTTCTGCCTGTGTGTTGACTTCATGCTTCTAACAACCTTTTAATTACTTGAAATGCCATTGAAGTTTGGTGTTGCAATATCAAAAGTCATTCACCACAACTATAAAATAAAACCATCTCCCCTCAGTCCACTTCTAATTCTCCAAACTGACAGATTCCACCATCTTTCTTCTGTACTGACCAGGTGATTATACCATAAAACTTTGTCCATCCTCCAAAGGACTGTGATCACATAACATTTACCCAGAGCATAACTTGGCACACTTTGGGGAAAGCACAGCTGGCCCCTGTCTGCAAACATGAATGTCTCACGCATATTAGACCAACTTGGGAGCAGGAGATGTCAAAGGGCTTTCCAGCCTATTACTACTCATGGTGTACCTAGGAGAAACCCACTGATCCACACTGAAACGTAGATTAGAAAGAAGTAATCGAAACTTAAATGGTAAATAAAGACAGTGGGTTTKGTTTGGGTTTTTTTGGTGACCAATTYTGACCACTGTCAAACTATTTTGCTGCTATCAAAACAGCTGCAAGAAGGTCCTGTCCCATTCTTGGGCACTTCTATTTCTATAAGCCCTTATAATAATCCTGTGGCACAGCAACCAGAGGAATAGAGTTCTCAGAGAACAGAACCTCTCCCTGAAAACAACCAACATATCTCCAGCTTCAGTAATGACATTTGATTCACAGAGAGGAGCAGRAAAGAACTGAAGTGTATGCTACAGTACCATGTGCAAACAGTGATAGGGACATGCCTCAAGTGCTCAGACAAAGCTGAAAAGAGGTAGAGAGATGCAGCCATCACAGCCTCAAAGGCAAGAAGACATCCAGAGTCCAGACAGAAGCTCCAGCTTTTATGGGGAATGCACAAGGACTTGGCAATATTTCGTCACCAGTGACAAAAAGCTCAGATTGCCATGGTCCCAAGAAGGAGCACACACCACCCATTCCCAGAAGGTCCAGATACTTCCCAGGTATCTGTTGCCTTCACTCTTCACAGGAAGTTTTCAGTGGAAGGGTAGGRATGAGAAAGTAGAAGCAAGCCTCCAGGCAGCATTTCTTATGTCCCATCAGTCATCCAARTCAGTGCTGGAGTTCAAGCACAAGAACCTTATAGAAGCCTCTGTTGCACCTTACTCATAGTCTTTATATCCTTTTGCTTAATCTCTATTCACCCTTTGAGACCTTTTTAGTAGTTTTCTACTGAAGTGTTACTACATTAATTTTGACCTTAAATTCCATACGTATTCTTAGAGGGTGTCAGCTGGAGACACAGAGCCTCTGAAACAGGCAATCCTGACTAAACTAGAGCGTATTCTTCCTGCAAAATCACCTTTGGGGATGCCATCTCCACCTGACTGACTTAGTCTCTCAATAAGCCTGAGAAGGCAAAATGATTCATAGCTATCTCCAGACTGGAGTGAAACAGCTCCTTAAAAGAAGCAACCATCCGAAGCATTGCTAGAAGTACTCACTGCTCTCTGTTGATCGATACACTACAACTTGCAACACACAAAGGAAAGCCCAGGTACTCAGGGAAGCTTGTCAGGAAAGCTGTACACACTCTGAGGTGTGCTAGCTGCTCCCAGCACTTACAGGCTGTCTTCACACCAGAGAATGTCCAGTCCTTTCTGTGTAAGGAGACATCTGTGCTCACCTTCATATTAMACTAATCTCTGACAACCTCATCAGTGTTAGTACTGCTTCAGAAGCTCCRGTGAAGCTCCCAATTCATCAGCTAATGCCTGCAGAAACTTGAAGTAAACTTTGTAGGAAAGGAGAGCCTGTGATTTCTAGGATGTAAAGATCAATGACACTGAGCTGAGAGACATTTCTCAGTTTAAAGGGGGCCAGAGGAGCAGCAGCACCCGGCCTATAACTCTGGCAAACCTAGGTAACATCAGTCAGCTCCTGTGAGACTGCGGAGACTGGTCTCCTGAACCCCTCTCCCAGGACCAAAGCCAGAACTCAACCTTATTATGGTAGCAACAACCAAGAACATTACTCTTGACTGACTGGAGAGTGGAGAAGGAAGTTTGTTTCCACCTGCACACAAGTCAAGAGGACTAGGTTCTCAAGTACAAAAATGCTGCGAAGGGGAGAGAGCAGACCGTATGTGGCAGACCAGAGCCAGCAGTAGATCCATCTTGTTCCAAGTAGCTCTTGTAAGCAGCTGGAGGACATGCTCACATATATCCTACCAAACTGCTTCTGAAGTCTTGCTCACTGTCAGACTTGCCAGGTCTGAACAAGTCAGATTGGCCAAGGYGCACTTTGTCACAGGGCACTCCTAGTCCCCTCCTTGCAGTGCCTTTGTGGTTATGTAGAGGCTGAATTCCTGAAAACAAGAGAGTTCTTCTYCTCAAGCACTAAATCTRGTTTAATTGARGTGCTAGGGCATGGGTTGAACTCGAAGATCTTGAAGGTCTCTTCCAACYCTAATGATTCTGTAAAATCCTRCTCCATAGGCTATAGAGCGTTACACAGCAGAAAAAATACATACCTACAGGCTTAGCTGGGATCTGGGAGAGWATTTAAACTGTTTCACAAACCTAATTAGAGTCATCACTTGGATCCCTCAGTGTAGATAAAAACAAYATTACCCAGTGCAGTAACAGCTTTCTCATTTGCATTTTGCCAATTTTCACACACTAAGGACCACAGACTGCAGGTGCAGGGAGGGAGAAGGATGCAGCAGCAAACTTTTTCCGGAATATTAGTTTCTCACATTTTCTCCCAGTGAGGGTTGCATAGGATAAACAACAACCAAGGTCTAAATTAAAAATAAACAGAAAAAACTACCAGGCTTTGCCATAAAACTGTCTGTATTGGTGTAATATAGAGGAATTTAGCAACTCAAAGTACCTTCCCAGTTAAAGATAATTTGCTGTATGTAGCCTTTGAAGTTAAACGTTATGTAACTTCAGCTGTCTGCTGGCCAGCTTATTGGTAGCGCTGGAAGTTCTTTAAAAAAGTAACTATCCATCCAGCAGTCATACTATCTTATCACAGAATGGCCTGGTTGGAAGGAACCTTAAATATCATCTACACTTCCCCCTCTTCTCTTGGCAGGGACATCTTCCACTTAAAAAAAAGACATCAAGTGCAGTAGCAGGAAGAGGGGAAAGTGAGAACAAGGAGATTAACCTGCAACTGAATATGAACAATCAATTGAGACAATCTACTGCTTTTGGACAAGTCAATTTTATGTCCATCAAAATTTATAAAAATAAAATTATTTAAAAAGAACTCTTCTTAGACTACCTACAGAGACAGATGTCTCTTCACTAGATTTCTARCTCTCCTCTCCCTGTTGCACTAGAGGGGAGCAGAACTGCAGAGCAGACACCATCCCTTGTGTCACCAAGCAGTCTAAGTCAGAAAACCTTAACTACAACAGTTTTTGTTTTATCAGCTGCCAAATAATTATCTAGTTCCCCTCTCCCTCTTGCCAGCATCCTGTCATCATCTGAAACAGCTAAGCTTATTTAAACATCTAAACTCACAGTTCAGAGCTCTGAGGGTATCAGCTAAAAGTAAAGCAAAGAGAATGAAGTACAAATGTAGCTCTAAATTAATAAACATCGTAATCCTCTCTGAAGATGAGGCTCAAGTGCCAGAAACAACTGATACAAAGAACTACAGCAGCTCCAGCAGYGCATGCATAACTTTGGCAGCTAAAACATTACAAGTCAATTCACAGGAGGAAAGGGAAGACACTCATTAGGAAAATAACGGGGAAGTTCAAGGTCTGGCAGCTGGGTTCAGAGCAGGCTGGGGTGAGAAAGGAATGCTTTATATCCCATCACACCCCACCTTCTCCCGGATCCACAGCCGCCCTCCCGGGGCTGGTGGCTCCACGCCACTCAAGCACAAAGCTCATGGTTCCCATGGCTGGTGCTGCTTTTCCTGGCACTCACCCAGAACTGCATCAAGCAAGTCTGGCACCCTGGCCCAGCTTAACAGCRATCCCTGCAAGAACGCGCAGTAAAACTAAAATCAGAGCTGCATTACACTACGTGACATGGGGTATTTGTAAGCAGAGCCTTTCCAAATTTTGGAATGTATTCCAGAAGACAGCACAGACACCACTGTACCCCGACAAAATCCACCTCTCATTAGCCCCTCTCCCTTTACAGGCCATGCCATCGGCTGCTGCCAGCACACCATGTTGGAGGGAAGCATGCAAGAAGCCACAGAAGAACCACAAAATGGAGGAGGCACAGCACTGTAAAGAAAACATAAGGCATCTGTGTTCTTGCTGACAGGAATATTCTTTCAAATCCCTGATTGTCACAGCCCTGAAGACAACTGCTTAGCAAGTCACCTTAAGGACATCTCCATTTGCAAGACCTGCCCTTAAGCCTAGCAGCATTTCTGGGGAGAAGGAAAGGGTAAAGACATGGTCTGTTTCTCCCACTGGAGGCTGTTTGTGTYTATTGCCACTGAGCACACACATACRCATTCACAKACTTCCCCYGCCTTTTTCAGTGGCTCTTCTAACACTTACCAGCTTGTGAAACCAGTGACYTGATTGTGTGACTGCACTTTGCATGGGCAGAAGCCATCAGGCTTCAGGGACTCCCTTGGCTCCCTCTCTGTGCCCATGCTCATGAGGCTTTTCAGCTCCTGACCCGCTACTCCACCTTTTGATTACTGCTTCCCCAATGAACTCAACAAAATAGTATTAAAAACAATGCTACCTCATGGCTCACATAACATCCAACACAATTCCCCAGTTGTCCTGCTTCCACCAGAATAAACACCAACTCACCAAGGCCAGCTCCTAATTTTTTTTCCACTTCCTCTGTGCTCAATGTGCAAATCATCAATATTTTTAAAAGCAAAATTTAATAAACCTTTTGTGAAGTTATCTACATTGTGACCAAGAAAATAGACTCTTTACCAGGCTTACATATTTAGATATTTTAAGTATAGGGTATGGAAATTAATTTTCTATCTTTTCCAGTTCTTCACTGGTCATTAAGATGGAGAAAGCRTAGCCAATGATTACAAGAACAGCTCTGACATTTATTTCTGTTTTAAGTGTCTGCTGAGGCCTGAAAGCCAGTGGCATTTGGTAACTATTTCCAAATATAACTGTTGTTTTTGGACTGTCATCATTCCAGCAAGAGCTCTCTCAACCTAATCTCAAATACGTTCCTAGTAAATGAAATGAAGGAGACTTTTGACTAAGAAAAAAATTCAGTGTTTTGTATTTGTCTGCTTTGTTGAACTCAAAACTGCTCCACATCCTGGAGATGCAATTCAAATTCCAAGTTTAATCCAAAACTATCATTAGCCCATCCTGTTGGTACGGTRGTGAAGGACTGTCAGAGAACAGCCATCTGGGTTGCAGTACCTACAGTGGGATACATTCAAGACTGTACAAAACATAATTTTTTCCCCCTCAGTTTAATTTATAACTCTAAGTACTGTAGTCTTTGCACACAGGGCTTTYTGTGGCTTTCTATTTTACATGGCTTTGTACATAATTCTCATAACAGCAAGCAAGTGTTTTAATAACATCAAAGACATATGAATGAGATGCTTTCTGACCATCTGGTTTCCTAGCTCTGGAATTAATTTATTTTTCTAGTGTGCCTTAGCCAAAGGAAATTAGAAAAGTTACCATCATGGTTSCATTTAATCAACAGCAGTCCTACTCAGAAACACAACTAGGTCAATGGTTCATCCTGGTATGGAAAAGCAGCATGTCCATCAATTAGARTGTCTTTTATTGATAAGATAAAAGGGCCATCACAACAGAAACATATGGGGTTACAAATATTTAAAGTCCRTGTTGGGAAGGAAGCAAAGCATTAATTGCACTAATAAAACAAATCAGATGCTCTTTTTCCCCTATTAAGCAGCAATTTCACTATGAACTCTTTATGAGATTCTTTAAAGTSTGATGTAATGATTTGCAGGGAAGTGTTTCAGGTTTAGTATGGAAACGAAGAAAAAGAGAGTATTTTTCTTACGCCACTGTCGACWCTACCTCAAATTTCTCCTTTTCCCCTGACTCAACCACAGCCCTCAATATTRTGAAGTCTGTAAACTGAAGAATATAAAAAACTTCATATAAAGTAAGGAATGAATCTGTAAGTTGAACCCCTACCACCAAGCTGCTTATTTTGAGGACAGTCTGTCACATACCATTTCTTCATCCATCTTTCTAATCTTGCTTAGATTTACTATTAATCCTGGATTTCATACRAAACATCCTTTGAAAGATTTCAAGTTATGCCAGCTCAGATGAAAGAAATAAACAACTGTTCCAGATATAGGTGCTTACGGCATGTGGCTTTCTTAGACCTCTTAAGCCATGTTTCAGTCACCYACCTCTGCATTGATACATGATTTGGATTCAATTTCTGGTCTGTCCCGTCTCCCAAGCTACAGGTAACTGTTTCTAGGTCAGAGAACACACCATGCCAGTGCACATGAAATAACATGAACAAACTGCTTCATGCCACAGGAATAATTATAGAGATAAACTCACGTGGTTCAATGTCTCCTAAGATCATCAGTCATTTTAACACCATCTTCCACGTTCCTCAACACCTTTGCCTCACTCCTTCTGTTACGTCAGGCTCAAAATTAGGCTGAACCTTTCACACATTCTTATGGGAAAAGAAGAAGTAAGCACAGAGAAGCATAGGATATGCACCGAGAAGGCTCCTGGAAGAGACAAGAGGAAATGCTAGGGATTTAGACACTACACTCATTACCTTTGTCACTAGAGTAAGGTGTGTGGACATTGTTGTTTGGAACAGAGACGTTCTGATGCTGTGGCTGGTTCACTGTTTCTAAAAAGGAGACGAGGTTCTCGTGGTGTGATAGTTCTTCTGCCACAGGGAAGGAAACRATATTCCAGTTCAGCTGAGTATCCCCTTCTGTCAGTGCCCGGAAAAGGGAAGGAATTGGTTCATGCAACTCCTCGACAGTGCTCTTGGATGTTGGAGGTGTGTCACTGTAATTGCGAGGATTGCACATACCTGCAGAGGAATGAAACAGAAAATTACACAGAACTCCCTAAGCTCTTCTTCTTGAAACAGGCCAGAATATTTAGAGAATTAAAATTGCCTCTTTTTTTTCGGAACAGAACAAAACAGAACTCCTTCATATCTATCCCACTCTTAGCCCAGTAGCAGAAGTGCTATCAAAAACAGCTGGACGAGCATAACTGCAGGTTTCAGATTGCTCAGACTTCCACAAAACACACCTGTGACTTGTGAAAAGAAGCCTCATTTACACAGCACTTTGCTTCCCTTTTAGTGTTAGCATTTCAGCTTAGAAAATGGAGGTTCAGTGGAWGCTTTGTTTTCCCTGGGAGAAGAGACAAAGCACAGTATAATTGATGGTAGCATAAACCTGGAATTCAAGGCTAAGACTGAATGAAGGGAGTATCTTGACAAGCCTGAGGTAGGTGAAACTTTTGATCACAATTCAAGTATTCCATCTCATCTGCTGCAGCAGTGCACTGGATCTTTTTAGTCGTCTGCCAGAGATGCAAAGATCGCTATCAGGAGGGAGCATGAGTCTGAATCACTTCACTGTGTAGAGACAGCCAAGATGAACCTAATTTTGCTACTTAGCTGGAGGGATCACAACTCATTTCYAGGTTACCTCTTTCTCATTTTTCAAAGTCTTCTGCAGTAGCTTTTTTGAAACCTTGTAATCTTTTTTCACTTCACCAGTTTCTACAAAATGTTTATGTGACATGCAATGCCCTTGCCAGTTTTTCATTAACCACTTAAACACTAACATTTATTAAGAGCAATGAAACTGAAGGGTATCTCAACTTAATCAAGCATGGAAACAACCAAGATTTAAAAAGAAACTTTGTATCTTCACAGGTATTTTAAACTCAGRAGCCATAAAACACTTTCAGAAGTCACCATTTTCCTCATGTACATCTGGTTATAATTTTGGGTAGTTTCACAGACACAGTTTTAGCTGCAMAGCACACAAATTCTTGAAGAATAAAAGCAATATGGGACATGAATGTTCAAAGTCTACCTGCCTCACACAACCACAGAAGTATCTCCTGCCCTGTAGATCCACTAGGACTCCAGATTCAGAAATAATTGTGTTAACTAGAGCCTTATACAAACCCATAATCTTCTCAACCTAAGTAAATGGATTTCCATAATGAACAAAGYAGAGGGAAGTTTGTCCATGATAATTAGCATGAGGCCTAGCAAATCTAAARTAAGTGGTTAGCATTACCAGCATTTGGTAATAGGAACACTCCAAGACAGTCTGCTCCTGTAAAAGGGCGAGCCAAATACAAAGTAGGAAAAAAATAAGCCTCTTTTCCAAACAACATCAGGTCACACTAAATAGTAATTCCACTTAATTCAAACTTSCTACTGTAAATGATTGTTTTTCTGCTCCTGTGAACTAGGTTTGTTCTTCACAGACCTTCCTGGCCTTACTGCTTTAATAAAAGATTTATATTCCTGCCTTATCACCTTTCAGTAAGCACTAATATTAACCATACTTTAATAAGCACTGTATTAGCCACAAAATTGTAATAATAGATACCCACATGAAAATCAATTAGAAAGTTATCAAACCAGATAAGAGTTTTGTACAGGTACATTGAGGGATGTATGCTTTAGTTGATGTCATTGTATTAATGCTAGGAAACAGACAACAGTGGGACTTTCTAGATCTGTCAGATCAGACTTCTTCTAGGCTGGATTCAGAAAATAAATGTCACTGATATGAAGGACACGCAGGAGGAAAAAACCCATAAAGATTATCAAAATCCTACAGAAAGTGTACAAGTTTGTGTGCATATCAATACAGTATGAGAGTATTACCTTAAGATGGAACCAAAAAACCACTGCTCATAGTTTAATGGGTAAATGCTCATCAACAAAAATCCTTCACTCTTACTGTTTTTAAAAGCACTTGCATTATAATAATATTTTTATATAACAAATATAAAATAGCAGCTTTGGTTATAGTGAAAATAAAAAAGTTTAACTCATGAGCAACCTGTAAGGATCAAATGTGTCTACACTACTGCTTTGGAATGGATGAGAAAATGCAAAAATGGGCTATCGAAATGATGGAAGCAGACAAGCCTTTATACAAGGGACTAGAAGAGCCTAACTCAAAGGGGAAAAGGGACTTGTTGCTRTTCTCCCTCCTCCAGAATGTTTCTCCCTGTAAGAGAAGGGAGAACATCCACACAAAACATCAAGTAATCACCAGCACAGTTAGTGGTGGAGAGTAGCAGGTAATTCCTGACCTCAGGGCAGACATGATCTGAAAGACACAACAATTTATCTGCTTTTACAATGGACATGATCAGCTTAYAAAGAAACTGAAATATCAGCTCAAGTATCAGCAAAGAACTGTCTGTAGGAAGTCAGGTATGGCATACATTCCTGCTTCCTCATTTGAATAAGGCTGCAGCAAGGATGATCCTACACTGACGAGAAGAAGAATAGGACCATGCCATAGAATTCAAAAAGGCCCGAGGCAGCCAAAGGATCATCAGGAGATGTTTTAGTTTACTTAGTACTGGGAATCTGAACCCAAAACCTTGTTAACTCCTCTCCTGGAAAACACTATKGGAAAGAGCAGCAGAACAGGGATTGAACAGGGATCTACAGTCACCTGTAGATTTATAAAAAGCAGTTCCTGTGTGGACTTCACAATACCAAGACGTAGGTTCTTCCTCTCCCTAGACATCAGCACACTCATACCTTGCTTTCTACAGCGGATAATGGTTCTAAACTGGGGAAATAACCCGCACTGAAAATGGGCATTTTGACACTAATCACCTTCATGAATCACCTTTCTCTGAAAACCGACCTAGAAAAGCTGAGAGCAGGTACAACACTCAAGATGCATCTCTTTCATGGAATTTTTGGATTGCAGCACGGGAAGACTTATAACAACCACAAGAGGATGAAGCTCATTTAAAACAAGAGACAGAGCTAGAATGCAACCTCCTTAAGCAAGGACAGCATTCACATGCAAAGATCTGGGCACTCTGAACATCACCTGATAGTAGCAATGTTCTTGTTAAGACTCATCTAGTCCTAGGTAAGACCTTGTCTGCTTCTTTTTTACCTTCACAAAGAGTTCTTTCTGCAAATAAAAGTGAAAACACTAGGACATCATATTTTCTAGCAATCCCAACTCAATCCTGAAGGTGTCCCAGCACTGTACCCATCAATGCACCCTTTACAGGTAGAAACCTTCACACAGCATCCAACCCAGGAAGCAGGTGCTGTGGAGTATCCTTAAGACAACAATTCAAAAAGGAGTTTTGTGTTCAAGAGACAAAATTTATAGTCAGCTATGACATTTAACAAGCAATACCCGGACTACTGCCACCCCCAGCTCCACAGAGCAGACACAGCCTTCAGATGGATGTTTGGGTCTCCACAGTAATTTATTCTGTACCCACACAATGAGCTGTAAGATGYTTAAAGCACAGATTCTGTCCCAGTGTTTTACCTCTATTTTAAGATTGTGAGCTCAGCATGTGGCAGGAGAGAGCAAAATAAAAAAAGCAGAAAATCCCCCAAARATGCAAACTTACCAACACAGTCACAGCACTCATCCCAAAGTGTGCCCAGGCAGAGCATACACTCCTTACAGCAGGAACAGTTCCCTTCCCCAGGGCGGCACTGACACAGCTCCTGGAACCAACAGACACTCATTACACTGCAGCAATCCCAGATGYAAAATAACTACACAGCAGAGCATTTTTTTCTCAAGCCACAACTCAAATTAGGGCATTAAAAAAGCTTAGTACACTAATACAGTGAGTAAACGGTGAAATGGCTCCAGCCAARGAACCGATCTGAGTTTACAAAAGGATCTTTTGCAAGTTGGCCTTTTTATTTTGCCCTAAAGTTGACATTCTGAAGACAAATCTGAAGTCAGCTTTTAAAAGACAAAAAATCCTATTCATGGGAAATGTGTGTGCATTTCTGTGCATGCATGCCTAAATGTACAAGTTCTTTGAATGTTTTTCTCATCACAACAGGAAATTCAAAGAAGGATGTTTCTTTATATATAAATAGTGAGCGTACATTATAATTTAGCTAAAAAAGAAAGCTACTATAAGCCACATGTGCCTACTCAAGACATGCACGATGTCACACCTATCCCTGGATTCTAAGAGAAACTTACCCAGTTCAGTAGTCTGACCACAGGATTTTCTACATCTCCAAACGCTTGTTACACATTGCTCTCCGTTTGCAACATTAGTGACCAGATTTTTCCCCCACCCAGGTCCAGATGATTCATTTTGCCATTACAACAACCCTATGCTTCCTTCCTCCACACTGACACCTTGGGATACACCTATAAGAATTCTAGAGCCTCCGGAAAGTGAAATGACACACATACATAGTTTTCTTTAACCATTAGCAATCTAAAAAGATGGAAAAGGCTTGGAAGCAAAAAGATAAATCTTTCTCTTGATACTACCTAAACCCAAAGGAATTGGTTCAACAGTCCTGCTGGAGATACACACTTAGGGACCTCAAAGCATGCATGGATGAAGAATATGTAAAAACTAGGTGGTCTCCTTCCCTCTAGCTCAAATCCATATTAGCAGTTCCGGTTTGGCCAAAAGAYTGTGGCTACAAGACAATAATTCACAGCCTTGAATTACATCATAGTGCAAAACACAGACAAGAAGTCCCTCTGGTTGTCCTGTCTAAGAACTTGGTTTTGATGACGTTGGTGTAACTATCACATTACACACAACTGGGGAGAAAACAAAATCCCGTTACTGGAAACACTGACCACGGCATCCTTCCACCCCTGGCTTTACTGGAAGGGCCATTGGCAAATCCCTGTTACACACCAGGCCAGGCCCAGCCCCACTCCTTGATCCTCTTCTCCAGAGGCAGAGGGAGGAGCACAGTGCAGAAGACGTGCATGGACATGAGAGAAGGGCAGGAAGGTGGTTTGGTTKGAAATTCTCCTATCCTGGAGTCACCACCCATGGCTCCACCTCAGCTGTGTCAGGCAGACACCAACGTATCCTGCAAAGTGAGCTCACAGTTGATTGTGACTTATTTATCCCAATGACTGACTGAGAGTGAACCCCTGCTCCACACGCATTTCTGCAATATGCAGCCCTGGTAAGTATTGAATTTTTACTTACAGAGTGGAAAATTATCAAGATTTATTACCTTTTCATCCTCAAAATTTATGAATRGCACCTATCACTGTTTCCACATAAACTGTGCTGTTTCCAAGTTAAAGATGAAAACCAGGCTGATTAACAAAATATATACATTTTTCCACAAGAGGAGACACCGCAAACTTAGAAAGATGACTTATGTGAATGAATGATGATTTCTAAAATATTTATCTTACCATTTGATAAACAGATTTTGTCAGCCTTTAGAATAAAAAGCCTGAATAAAACAACTTTTAAAAATAACCACAAGTACTGTTAGTCTGGCCAGAGAATAATAATAATACATGTTAGCATTAAAAAATCCAATTTATTCTTCAACCGTAAAACCAGGCAAACAACTTTTACTTTAGAAAGACAGCAACAGGCCAAAATGTGGGAGGAAGCAATTCTCACTAAACCATTAAAAGTAAGGCATTAATAAAAGCTAGAAAATTCACTAAACTCAAGTTGTTTCAGTTTTATGGAAGAATATCCTCAAAGAATTAGATGTAACCTTAAATTCTGCACTTGCAATATGTTAACAAAAAATTCTGCTTATCATCTGCGTGTGTAAGGACTGACTTGGGGACAGCATCATTACACGCAACAGTATTGTAAGAAGTTTGTTTTTATCAGAAGGACTTATGAGCAATGTAATTTTTAAGGGGTTTGGTTGGKKTTTTTKTAYTATTATTTCTTTATTTTAAATTTGGAGGGAGAGGAAGCAAGAAAGAACAGAYTAATTAATTAGTCTTCGGCCACTTCAGGGCAACAACTTTTCCATAGATCTGTTTGCACATCCATGGATTCCTTAACCAGTTTTGAGTCCTCCKGCCTGACTCATCCACACTGGATACTGGTACAGGACACATCTTTTTAAAAGAATGCTTACATGGGACGTGGGTGAAGCGAGGCAGAATAAGGAAYGTTCCTTGTTGATAGCTGGGGGTGGTGAGGCTTCAGTGGAAGAAAATATTACTCATAARTCAACTTGGCAACTTCCCAAGCTGAACTACTGAAGGTGCATGGAAGAACCTATTTTGCTAGGCAAGAAATAMGCCTCACAGTTTAAAAATATAGTATTAAGTAGGAAGTATGTTTGTACAATAAAGATACTCTTGCTCCAGCGAGCAAACGAAAATTTTTAGAGGATATTTAACATCTGCATTTTTGCCACAGCTTTCTTGAAATTCCAGAAAGTATTTTCTTGGTGCAGGGAGAAGCAGGACCTGAGGGCACTGGAAACATTCTCTGCAAAATGGAAGAGGGAGTGAAAGAAAGCAAGCTTTTTTTCCCTTAGAACAGTATAATAACACAAAATCTGGAAGCAAACCAACCAGAACTGTTTTGTTAACCCAACTGGGTTACGTACTGCAGCTACAACATGCACACTGAAAGCAATTTTTAGATGYTGAAGCCCTGAAGTTAAGGAGTGGCATTTATTTCATACCACAGGGCTAAAAAGTCTTGGAAATCCTTTCAGGCTGACAAGTTTGCACACAAGATTAATAGGAGGCGAAGAAGASAGATGAAAAGAGATTTTAATTGGAATGGTACCGCACCAGCTGAGGTGGCTGCAGGTTTGTAGAGTTTGGGAGAGAAAACCCTTTTTTCCTCACAAAACAACCCCTCTTTTTAAGGATTATAAACCCACGCCTGAATTATAAGACCATTTGTTTCGTACACAGAGCAGCAGTTTAAAGCACTGCTGCAGATGAGAGCAAAGCCCAGCCTCCAGCCCAACACGGACATTCCATCCCAGGCTGACTCCTGCAGGGAGCTCTGCACCACAAGAGCCAACCTGGGACTCGCCTGAAACCCATTTGCTATGAACAATTGTGGGAACGTCTCATCCTGGAGGTTTCTGCCTTCAAGGATTTCCTCCACATTKCAAGGACACAAATATACACCTCCCCTCCACCCAGTGAGCACAACTGGCCCTTTCATCTTCTGCACACATGGAAACACCAGGGCAACCCACGCATCCCAGTGCACAACAGATGTGCTGCAATAAACACTGCGACACACGCGTCCTGGAGAGCACGGCAGCGGGCACTCACCAACTCCAACGCTCCACTCCCCGGGACATGGGAAGGAGCTCTGGCCAGAGCCTTCAAGGGAACTAATTTTGTGGATTCACCCCCTACACTCTCAATTTTTACCCCCAGCTCCCTCAACAACTACAGGAAGCCACAAAGTTTCTTCACAGAGGCTGAGCTTACGCAGAGAGATGCCTAAAGCTATTTTCTTACAGGCCTTTGCTTATGGAAAAAAAGAGGAGCACCAATGAAGCCAGAGSCCAGGATGCAAAGCGAAAGCTGAATCCATGCAAGTTGTTGATCTCATGCACTGTTGTGGATCTAACAAAATAAATATTTGTGTGGGGACCACCCTTAAGCAGAGCAGCTCTTAAGGAGTGGTARTAATGACTGTACTGACTTCCAGCCATGCTGGCAAAAATATTTATGTTAACTGTATGCTTTTAGAGGGAGTGGGTCTCTGTCTCTCTGTCTGCAGGACAGGCAGCCTCGCACACAGATGCAGATGACAAACACTCACAATCTGTTTGCTCCCTCAGTTGTCTCTGAGTGACATTATCTTGGTTTCAAGACATGGATTTTGCCAAACTTGAACAGGGATAAAAGTCGGTGAGGGAAAAATGTCATGCGMTAGTCAAGCAACCTGCATCAAGATGGCATTTTATTGTTAAATTCAGATTTCTCCAGTGGAGTTTAGAGGGGGGAAAAAGTACATAGATATAATCTACTTGCATATCTATCTGGGAAATAACATGCACTTCATATACCAGTGCAGCACTTCTGCCACAACAGCAYYGAGGTTTTAAAACAAACAAAAAGGMCAAGAGGAAAGATGACAATTGCTTTAAGTCAGGGCTTTAGGATACTCTATATCCACAATCAGACTAGTCTGACCTGATCTGTTCTTCTATAAAGAATGAATACTGACTGGTAAGTCAGGCCTGTGTGCAGGAAGACAGCAGCCAGACAGTAAAAATGAACAGTGCAATTCYCTGGAAACGGCACACAACTCACACAGCCTGGGCTACTTTAGGGTCTCTGAGAATTGCATATGATTTTGATTTTAGGGAGATGCTTTAAAAAGGGATTCCACATCACTTGTACAAAGTAAGAGAGAACACACCTACACCAAGTAAARCAGTTCACCGGTGTCTCTGCATGCACAGGGCTGTGTTGCTACAGAACGTCAACATAATCCAAAGAAAGTGCAGTTGTATGTGCCATTTCCATGCACTGCTGAACCTCAGCCATTTGCTGCCAGCTTAGTAAGAACTCCAGTGGCATTAACTCCACCTCTTCTGGGCTGTGCTCTATTCACATTAGCTCATAAAAATAAAGTTTAAATGCTTGCTCTCTCAAGATTGACTTGTCTGTTCTTTCATGGATGGTGGACTCCATCCATGTGGCACCAGAAAASGAGGCACATCTTCCTCGTCCTCTCCTTTGCTTACAGAAAAACAAGCAGCAGACCAATAGCTTCCAGAGCCAAAATCCAGCACCTGGACCAACAGCTTTCCCCTGAATCAACAAATCTGTASCACTGATTTACTATTTAAGTGCCATGTACATCCAATGCCACAATTAGCATGTTACTTCTTACTTAGCATGTTTCTACCTTACATCTGATTTTAAAAAAATGCAAGAGAAGGAGCTTATACATGCATCATTTTGTCACAGTGCACAGTGTCCAACATGCCAGCTAAACCATTGGACCACTGTTTGAAAAGGTAAAAATCAGAAGCCTCATTCTGTATTTAAAATCAGAAGTCTCCTGTATTTAACAACTCCACAGACTGTGGTGGGGCTGGAAGCAGCAGCAATTTCTTTTTTTTACTTTTAAAGCAATGGCAGTGTAGAAGCCAGAAAGAAGATGGTTCAGCCTGCAGTCAGTCTTTGTTCCACAGMACGGATCTGTGAATCTGGCAAGTATTTTTATTTGTAACCCAGACAAATTTTAAACTGAAGTCAATGAAATGAAATAAATATGGAAATGCTTGAGGCCACTTCTSCATCTCTTTTCAGGCTGTGACCATGCATTTACAGTCAGCACACTCACACATTATTGCCATATGACATTTGTACTCTCTGTTACTKCATTTCCAATCTACAAAGAGACAGTAGGAAACAACTGCTTTTAAAGAGGCTGCAGCCGACCACATGAAACCTCCTTTTTTTCCTGTCTGGAATCAAGAAGAATGCTCCACGTACCATTAGTCAAAAAATACTTGGTAGCTACCAGAACTGCTTGCCATTTTGCTAGAAAAGGCCCTTTTGTTCTGTTGCACACCACACCTCTTAACTCTTGCTCTAAGAAAAACTACCTTAACTCTTGCTCTAAGAAGAACTACCTGGTCTCACTCTGTTTCTTTCACTGCACAGACATGCAGTGAGTCAAAAGCAGCATCTGAATTTAACATCCATTTCCTACCAGTTCAGCTCATAAGTATTTGGTTTGGTTTGTTTTTTAGGCATCTTTTAATTCACTGTACAAACTTGATGTTATGGAGAACATCAGGCATTGACTCCTGATCCTCTGCTTGAGATTTAAGGAACTCATTTGCAAGCTAAGAGAAACATTCCAGACAGACACRATCCTTGGCTTGAAAAAGTTTCAATTATAAAAACAAAAAAAAGAAACATGCCCATAGAAACATGCACTTGGTATTCTCTGTCTACAAAATGGTTGTTTATCTGCATTTATATGGGCAGCAGACCAAACCCACCTCTTTAAAGAGATACTACTTAACATAAAATACCAGTTATTTGTATCCCTGGATCTTTTCTAGACRCAGCTTCAGAACTGTTACTTGAACACTCAAAAGCAGATAAAGGACACACGGCTCATACCTGTATCAGGCATTTACTGACGTCGCTGGCACAGAGTGCCTTATTGCAGCCCATTGATGAGGGGATCCACAGCAGGAACAGAAGGACCGTGACTGTAGGTGCTGTGATGTACTGTGACCTCATGTTTCCTGAAGGYGAGCAATTTTCACAAGTTCTTCAACCAGCACTGAAATAAAAACCAGCCACTGAAAAAACTATTGGAACACAAATTCCATTCTATTCCCGCCTTGCAATTCCTTCAATAAATATGAATATTTTTTAAAAAAGATCAAATTGGGGTACTTAACAACAAACTCAGCCCCTTCTCCTTCAGCTAACTTGTTTATACAAAGCTTCCTGCTATTGCACTTTTGGATTAAAACTGCAATAAACTTGAGGCGAGCAATCTCAAGTTTGCACTATCAGACATGATATTCCATAAGCAGYGATGATAAAAAACCACCTGGGATGAGAAAACCCACTAAAGAAGATCTAATTTTGCAAATGCCAAAGTAGAGGGATGAGTTTTGTGTAGGATCTCCTCAGGCTCAGGTACACACAGGTCTGTAGGACCAAGGCCATATAGCAACCTTTTACAAGGTAAATTGCCCCTGTCATCTTTAATGCAGTTGTTTTCACACCAACCCTCAGATGCCACACTGGCTTCCAACTCAATCACAAAGTTGTAAACTTTAAAAACAAAATGGACACCAACATTACAAAAAAAAAGGACCAGACACTTTGAACAACGTAACTTTCAAGAGTCAAGCAAGTGTCTGAGGTCAGCAAGAGACAACGAGCATCTGCTACTTCAGAGGAACCGAGTTTGTTCAAAGCATTCCACCTTTCTCCCTTTGTGAAAACCCAGCCTGCTGGCAGGTGGTATTTGTGACAAATATATCACGATTAGCAGTGTCCCCCTGAGTTTTTACTTGTGCTCTGCATATGAACGGGGCCAAAAAGAGGACCTATTGCACCAGGCACTGTACCAATATATAATAAAAGGCAGCCCATGTTTGGGCAAGCATACAGTGAGCCTGTATTGTTCTCCTAAGAGTGAAAGAATGCTAATGGAGCACTGGATTGCTTTCTTTTGGTATCTAAAGATGTTTTTCTGTTTTACGAACTACAAAACCCAACATCCTCAATGAGCAAAAAAGTGGARAATACGTAAAGAAGGCACGATCTGGACACTGAAAGTCTGCGACCGATTAGTCGTTTTTATACAATGGTTATTAAATGCCTCTGAATCTCGCTGTGCTGGGCACACCGCCATGTGTACCCRGCAGGGCTGGGGAGACCCCTGCACGCACGGAGAACACGGGATCTTTTCCCTCAGCTGGGGGTCACCGCTTTCCCTCGCTGCTATCCGGAGCCAGGAACGCTTCCTTCCAGCAGCACRGCCCCGGCGGGTGCCGCATCCCAGCGCGGGAGCCGAGGCGAGCACGCTGCCTGGCGAGGGGAGCGATCCGGGCGTGCTCCCGCCGGGCACGGGCCGGGGCTGCGTTACACAAAGCGCCCCGAGGAGCGGGGCCGGAGCGATGCCGCTTCCACACGCACCCCTCGGATGCGCTCCGGGCTCCGGGTGCCCCTTCCCCGGCCTCCCCCGCCGCTCCAGTTCCGATTCACCGACCGCTGCTTTCCCACATTTTATCCGGCGTGGCGCCCCCGCGGAGCAGGACCTCCACCCGCCGCCGCTCCTCTCCCGCAGCCACCCCGGCRGCACCGGCTCAGCATCGCTCTCCGCTCCGCCGGGATCGCACCCGGGCAGCAAAACACCCCCAAAACCCTTCCGAAAGATCGACCCGCGCTCGGCTCCCCGTCCCCGCCGCGGCTCCCGAGAGGCCCGGGCCCCAAAGATGGCACTGCCAGGGGCCGGGACCCGGTGACAGGGAGGGACACGGGGGGGAACGACCCCCCTGCCGAAGTGGCCGGGGCAGGCGGGGCCCCGCACGGAGAGCGGGTCTCCTCCTCCTCCTCCGGCAGGCACGCAGGCAGCGGGGCGGCCGCACCGAAACTTTCCTGCCACAAAGAAGCAGCCACGGCTCCGCCGCCTTCTCCACCTCCTCCTCCCCGGCCACCGGCTCCGTCCCTGCGCGCCCCTCGCCCCCTCCCCCGGCGGCGCTCACCGGGCGGCCCCGGGCCGGGCACCCCGCGCTCCGCAGGCGGCTCTCGCTGCTCTGGAGGCGGCGACGGCGGCGGCAGCAACCCCGCGCCTCGTCCCACTGCTCCCCCCTCGGCCGCAGGCAGCGCGGAGGCGGCGGCTTCGCATCATCGCCCCGCCTCGGGGCACCGTCAGGCGCCGGGACCCTCCCCCCGGGACCCTCCGCCCCGGCGGGCGGCGGCTGCGCGGAGCCGGGCGGGAGGAGACGGGCGAAGGAGGCGGAGGCAGGGGCCGGTGGATGGGAGCTGCCGCCGGACCGTGCCTAGCGGGACGGGACTGGGGACACGGCCGGACGGCTGCCTCGGGAGGGGCTTGTTCAGGGGAGAACGGGGGAACAGCCCCCCGCAGCCCGAGTGCGAGCAGGGAGCAACTGCGGGGTCCTGCGGGCGGCAAAGGCAGCCCGGGGAAGCCGGGGCGAGCGGAGGAGACGCGGGGGTCGCGCCGAGTGGCGCTGCGGGGAGCGGAGGGCGCCCGGGGCAGCGCCTCCCCCGATGGCTGCGGGCAGGGCGGGAGACGAGACCAAGGGAACCGGGGGAAGCGCCAGCGATGAACTTCCCCGAAGGCTGAGAAGGTGCAGGTGCCCGAGGGAGGGCAGGGGCCGCCTGCCATGGGAAGGACCCTGGGCTTCCGGACAGCCTCTCCCTAGACCTCTAAAACACGGCTGGGGGGCGGCTTTATCCTCCTACGTGCCAGGCTCCAAGGGACCATGGTAACAAGTTTGATCCCTAGAAGAAAAACACAGGAGGATACAGAAACTCAAGAGTAGCTCTGGGGCTTCCTAGGAGACAGCTAGAGCCTGGAGAGGGAAAGTAGGGCCATCGCCGCAACTAGTAGAGAGAGTTATTACTGTATTTCGTCTCATCCCTTTTCCCAGCTCCCGCCACTCTGTTGAAGGAAATCCACAGCACGATRTCCTTAAACAACACGAGCTATCATCCCTCTGAGTAAACTCGGTGGGAAGAAGACCGGAACAAACCCTGGATTTAAATCAGAGAAGCAAGAAATCATTATCTATGGGACTGAAACATTTGGAGCAACAAAACTTCCTTCAGTAACAAGTTGCAATTGAAAGAACTGTCCACAGACCCCGGCACTGGGAAATCGTCTCTCTTTGTGAAGACGACAAAGGCTAATGCTAAGAAAATATGTCTTCAGATCTCCTTATAAGATATGGTACTGCCAAAATATTTTTCGATTCCTGCGTCCCAAGTATTTTTGTCACACACTTTTCTAAGACAGCCAAGACTTCTGCAAYCCAGTTTATCTTTTCTGTTCTTTCTGCTAGCCTCTTAATGACTGCTGTCTCTCATACTTCTGCCACTTCCAGTCATGTCTGTTACATTTTACTACTTTAAGTAACGTGTACCCACTTACTAGTCGTTAACACCTTGCAGCTTTATCCATTTTTCCTGGTCTTTTCAAGAAGGTAATACAGATTTCTGTAGCATTCAAAAATTTTACAGCTGCCTTCAGAAGAATATTTAACTTTCAGAAGAAATTTGCTTTTTTCTCAACATATTTTCAATTCCGAGTGAGGTCAGGAAGATACTCCTGTAACAAAAGCACTAACAGCTTCTCCTTCGACAAGTACCTGACAAATTAAMCGTGGAAAAAAAAGTTACAGGGCAGGAACTACATATTAATTGACTTTACCGTGCCTGAGTTACTATTTATTCTTAACTGGCACTAGCAGCGATGTGCAGATGGAAGGAGCCTGCTGTCCAGAGTCTCTTGGTCATTTCTCTGTAGTAGCTCACCTGGTCAAGAAAAATCAGTTCAAATCAAGGATTTAAAATCTCTTATTCTGAGTAATCAGGTCTCCTGGCCAAGCCTCATTTCTTTCAGAAATGATTTCACAGACATCAGATCCCAAGCATTCTTGAATAGTTTATGGCCTGGAGGGTAACAAATCTTTTTCATGAATATCTGTAACCTCCTACTAATAAATAATTAACTGTCTGCTCATTAACAGTACTAAGAATAAAAAGGCATTAAATTTCACAACACAGGGAATTTACCTTTTCCATTGAGCCTCCTTATATTCCTCGGGGAATGAGAAGGATTGTATATCAAGTGTTCCAATATTAAGAAATTCCAACTAATAACATGACCAATAAAATTTATTAAATATTATATTTACAACTATTTACATATCCCTTCCATAGATTAATATTAAAATAGACAATATACAATTTAAGAATTTTAATTCAAAGGCATTTTGTTGGAAAAAATAGGCTCTATTACGAGACCACCATATAAGAGCAAAAGGGTTTTTTTTYGTTTTACACAAAAATATTTTCAATATAGGAAGTCATAGGTATGGCATTACAACAGCAGACTAATATGAAGTATGATTTTGTAAGTATTACAATAGTTTAGGTATCAGTTATTGAAGGGGAGGAGTTCAGGGTCCTGTGGAGCATGCAATACAGTTCAATCCTTTTACAGTTATGGTGATGAAACAAGCAGCTAAATCAAACGCATGCCATACAAAAAGGAACTGCCAACCAGGAACACACTACACTTAATAAAAACAAATTACAACAACTTTGGTCCAAGAAAACATTAGACAAAAAACAGTTTTACAGTTAAAATATCTATTTTATACAGGTTTGAACATTAATTACAGGACTATTTACATTTGCACAATATGTATAAAATAAATTATTTAAAAATGAAGACAATATTACATCTTTTTCCAAAAAGAAATCTGTACAGTAATTTACAAAACATAATAAGATTAATTGACTATTTTCCTCCAAGTCTGACATTTTCTTCCACAGGTTTTCTCATCATTTTTCTGTGGGAGTTCAACTGTTACTGAAAATYCATAATACAAAGCTTTATAGCAGATTTTAGGTATCATTTGCTTTTTGGTGGATGTTTTAGTTATTAACAGCTTCCAGCGCTGTAAACTCACCAGGTTTTGTCATCTTTTTAAGCAATAAAGCTACAGGCAATTTTAAAATACAGATAACAGCAGTTAACTGGGAATCCGAATTTAAAATTTGCATCCGTCTTCCATGTTTGAACAAGAGTCTGTGCCACACTTCTCTCTAGTATTCCACAGAATGAAGTGCTCTGTCTCAAAAGAAAAATACCTTTGTGTATCACTGCACCTTAGTATCTAGCTGTCCATGGGGAAGGACGAGCCAGATGGTGCTGGTTGTCATATGGGCGTCAATTCAAAGTCATCATTAACATCAACAAGAGGAACGTAAAACTCCTGAATTTCATAAATGCTGATGGATTTGTATGTAGCAGGATCAAGCTCTTGCAGTTTAAGCTGCCACTCCAGTCTCTGCACCGCATTTAGCGCCGCTGCCTCGTGCTGCTGCCTCATCAAAAGGCACGTCTGGTTTGAAATTGAGAAAGAAGTTATTGAAATATTTATTTCAATAAATAAAAAAATATTACTGCAACATGTCTGAACACAGGAAATACATCTCAGAGCCTCTCTGGTGATAGTAAATAATTCCACCAATAGTGTAATAYCTAGAAATTTACAATTATTCCATTACACTACATGGCAACAAAAGTTAGGGCTTTTTTATACTGACAGACCTTCCTTTGGGTTACCTCCACAAAAACCTGTGATACTGCACACAAATCTACTATTTATTCATCTCATCTTCATAGTGACTTTTTTTTTAAAGGAAAGACAAAGGAATGTACCTTTAATTTGTCAAACTTATCATCAACRTCCTGTAGCCATGACATGAACTGTCTTGCATTAAATCGATCCCTCACCGATGTTTTGCTGTCATCAGTCTGCAAAAAAAACACATTTATTCAAACTCTAAGTTATTTRATGGTTCAATCTTAAACATACTTTAAAATATAAAACCTACTCTATGAGATGTAAATATACAATCCTACAAACACTGCTTCTGATGGAAAAACAGATTCAAAGTACAAAGGTATATGTAAGCACAAATGTTGACCAACACTTCCASTGCAAGCCAGCTGCTCACTAAATTGGCTATTTTTGGATTCCCTCAGGCTATTTACTGTACTGTTTTTAAAATTTAGAGTGGGAGGTTTAAAGATTTATTCCTTGAAGTCTTAACTAATACTACACAGATCCTTCCACAAAATTATGGTATCTCTTTTTAAAGTTCAAGAAGAAATTAAATCAATATTCCCTCAGGGAAAAGCAAAAATATTAACAAAGAAAAACATAAGCATCTTGATTTAACTGAACTAACCAAGTACTGAATACACAAATGAAAAATACTTTTATCATCACAATCCCCAAAAGGAGATTAAAAAAAGTGAGCAGACGTGCCTTATGTCCTGCTTATTTTTTTATAATTCAAACAATTTTGTAAGAATCTCAAATGTCACATCTGCCGAATGTGAGAAATTAGATTTACTCTATACGTAGTCCAAAATCCAGACCATGCCAATATAACATTTAAATAATAGCCACTAAATACAACAAGCTGCTGTTACTCTTTGAGGGAGAAAAAAAGACACTACAAGAATTTTTATTGTAGTAGAAGAAACAAAAAGCAGCCCAGCCAAATCTGCAAACACTGACCATTCTGGAGAACAAAATCAAGATTTGCTAACGGGAAACAGGAAAATGGCAGAATGCATTACAAGACAATGTTTTCTTAAGCATCTACATTCTTCCCATTAAAAAAAGTTTAAATCAAACCACCAAATTGGTACTATAAACTCTGACTGCAATTAAATTCAAGATTTATTTAWTAATTTGCTGAATGTTATATGCCATACCATTTCATAAGAAAAATTACAACAAACTGAAACACTTTGAATTGAAGTAGTGAGGGGGAAGGAGAGGCATTTTATTGCTGCTCTTGTTGCTATATAGATGGTAAAGAAAAAAAACAATACTTGGGGGGCACACCACCTCAACAACTCCCCCAGCAAAGATACCTTTTGTTTCACAAAACTCAAATATAGAATCAGATTCCTTAACATGAGCAAAGGACACCTGGAACTTCGGAAAAGWAAAACCTCATTTTTACCCTATCAGTTAGATTAACTAAGGAAATGATGGTTTAAAAATTTATCTGTATGAAAATAAAATGAAACAACAATACAGTCTCCATAAACTGCTATCTCCTGCTGAATCACTTTGTTGGGCATAGCTCTACCTCTTTAAAGACTAGGAAAAAATGTAGTAACTGACTGAAGAAACACTGGAAGCTGTTAGGGCTTTCTGTAAAGGGCCCCAGAACAAATGTAAAATCTACCATATGTTGGAAATGTATGTGTTTCATTTTAAAATGCCCAACATCCAATGCATCCACACTTTTATTACACCCAAAGCACCAGCATTTCCTCCTTGCATTATGTACTCCTCACATATGTTGAATGCCAGTTCCATCCAGTTAGCTGGATAAACTATCAACAAAATACTAACACCATGAGATTATTTTCTCTTAGAGATACAGCTGCAGCCAACTTTTGAGTGGCAGYCCATACAACATAAACAGATTATGAAGCACATTGTTTATTCCGTGTTTTAATCAGGACTAAATACCCACACTGTACACGTAAATAACAAGGCATAAGTAAGTCATATGGAGCCTGAAGTCATTTTGAAAAAGGTTATTTCATCTGGTAGCCTTCAACATTTCACTGCTGGTCATCTGTTTTTTATGGAACAGTTCTAGTGACTGCCTTATACAGAGGAGGAAAGTATAACGTCGGTACGTCCACACAACATTTCCAAATTTCATAAACCAATTTCATCCCCTCACACACTACTGCATTACAATTATCTGAATTACTGACAGAAATTATCTTCTATGCTGATAATTTCTCTATTCTTGTTTAAGCTATGTTTATAAGCTTCCATAACATATTCTGTTTATGACCAAAATCTGTTTTTATAACAAAATCAGCAGAAGCATATTCTTATTTTATCCATCTCCTGATTTTTGGAGGTGAAAGAAAACCAGAYATGGTACAAAACAGAAAAGCCATGTACATCCTCCTATTACTGCACAGCCAATTCAGGCCCAATGTAAGCAACAACCTATAGTGACCAAAATCTTAATTCCACGCAAATCAGTGACAATTTTGCTGTGGAACAGAGTTATCTCTGAATGCTTCATTTGATTCAGGCTGGAACAACCTCTTTGTCTGAAACTGTGAAGGACACATCTTTACCTGAGCATCCAGAGGCACGTTGTACACCTCAGCATCCAGCAGMACAGTGCAGGCACTGAAGGGCAGAGTTTGATTAGCCAAGGTCCTCGCTGCACGGTAGTGAACACGCAAAACCTCTTGCTCGTTAGAGACAATGAGCTTTTCCTAATTAAGATAACATACAAATAAACATTTAGTAAATTAAGCACTCATAGAAATGCCCACTAATTTAAAGATTTCTTTTCACTAATTTAAAGATTTCTTTCTAGGGCTTACACTTTTGAATAGTGTGAGAAATGGGCTGCTGAAGGTAGGAGGGGTTGTTGCTCTAATCAAATCCAAAATTTCAATTTAATGAAGCAAAAAGTACCCCATGGATGTCAGAACTGAACACACCTCCTTAGCCCAGCCTCCACTGATGGCTGAATGTTTCCACTTACTGAGGCAAGTTCTAGTTAATGAGGGTGGTGGAAGACGAAAGGGAGGAGGAGCACAGGGCTGGGATRTAAGTTTATGAGTGTTGACTGTATGAAGACTTTTGTCTCTCTAGCCACAGTGGCCAAGCAAACTGAAGCATAATTTTCAGGATAATTTTTTTTTTTAAACAACATGCAGAAACTCCCTGAATTCATATCTGGATAAATATTCTTTCCTAAACTGAGACAAGAAAAATATAACTCACTTGACAAAGCTTGACTTACAGTTGTGCAAAGTGGATTTCATGTGAAGAATAGCCTATACGAGCAAAATATGCATAAAAATTATGCATAATAAATATGCATAATTTTTTAAGAAAGAATGTATGTATGTGTTTACTGCTCCGCAATATAATGGCTCTAATTTTTATCAAGATAAAAGCAGGTAGATTATATTATGATGTATTTTGTGTTCTTCAGATAACAGGAAAAGGAGCATCTTTCCTTTGGTTAGGATCATAAAGTCTGGATTGGAAGGGACCTTAAAGACCATCTTGTTCCAGCCCCCCCACTGTGGGCAAGAACACCTTCCACTCCACCACGCTGCCACCCTGCCCTTGAACACTGTCAGGGATGGGGCATCCACACCTTCTCTTGGCAACCCAYTCCAGGTCCTCACCATCCTCACAGTGAAGAATTTCTTGCCAATATCCAATCTATCTCCCTCTTTTGGTTTACAACTGTACCTCCCCTGTACTATCACTATTATTTGCCTGTGTTAAAAGTCACTTTTATAAGCCCCTTTAATGAAATGTCCCAATGAGGTCTCCCTGGAGCCTTCTCCCCTCGAGGCTGAACAAAACTAGTGCTCTCAGCCTGCCTCCAAAGGAGAGGTGGCTCATGAGTTTCATGGCCTCCTCTGGACTTACTCCAACAGGTCCATGTAATTCCTGTGCTGGGCACCCCAGAGCTGGATGCAGCACTCCAGATGTGATTTCACCAGAGCAGAGGGACAGAATCCCCTCTCTTGCCCTGCCTGCCACATTTTTTTTTTAGTTACAACTGATTTCAGTCAAAATTTGAACCATGTTTACAACCTTGGTGCTTAGTTTATAGTTAACTTTACACTGAAATACTTGAAAAAATTCAAGTAAAACCCCTTCCTCAACTAGGTTTGTTAAACCACACTGAAATCGTCAATTGAAAAAGCATCACACTGGGTTTTGATAAAGCAGCTCCTGGTATAACTATATGGAAATCCATTTGTGTCAGAAAGGGGTCCTGCCTGTGCCCACAAGCAATCTGGCTCACAATACTGGCACCTAAAAGCTGCCAAGGAAAAAGGGCAACCTAAAAATAAAAAATACTCCTAAACCAGGAATATTYTCTCTATTTCTGCACTCAAATTCAGTGATGCCTACAGACGTAGTTCTAATATAATTTTAGGCAGTTTTTGCCAGCAGAATACTGCAAAAAATGTTTCAGTCTTGAGCCACACGTGTCTTCTCTCAATACAGAAYTTACTATTTCTTCAATTMTTTTAACTYAGTCAATYTKGTTCTGAAGCCTACAACCCATCATWAGCTTTMAAAACCACAGTGTGAAGCTGAAGCTTTCTTACCACTGCCTCTACGACAAATCTGGGACACAACTTAGATCAATTAACAGGAAAAAGCTGCTATCTTACCAACTTCAGCATTCTACTAACAACTGTCCAAAAARTTTCTTCCCCTCTTACAAGTTTCTCCAATTCAAAAATTTGGATAAAAAGAAGATTACTTCTAAAGATTGTTAAATTGAGACAAATGTAGCCTGCTCATTGAAAAAGAAAATATCCTAAAGCTTAAATCTGGGAAATAAAAAAATAAATTAGTCTTACCCTTTCAATACTATGCTGTAAACGTAGTTTCATCCTTACAACCTCCTGTTGTTTAAATAGTTCCTTAAGTGGATCCGACAGAGATGGAGGTGGTGTAATCTGTGGAAGAAGTTTTATAAAAAAGTATTCTGAATATGTATTTAACATGTTTAGCATTGCTTATGYGATCTATTTAAAAAGACCCAAGAAACAATAAGCAAGGAATTTTTAAAGAAAAATAGGAGATTTTTACTTTCAATTAATTATGTGAATTCAATGTGTTCGCAATAAAAGGTTTTAAGGATTACATGCCATAAAATTGAAAAACTCAAGTGAAAGTAGCATTTCAAGCTGTATAGTGCTTTTACCAGTCATTATCAGAATTCTATGGCTGTTCTTTCTAAATGACTATACAGTAGAACATAGTAAAAATACGACTTGTTTTCAGTTTTAAAGACTCATTAAAGCACAGCTGTTCATTCTGAGAAGATAAAAACTACCTAGCAAAATACAAGAGCAAAGCAAAAAAAGAAAAGTATTGCAAAATAAAAAAAAAACACTTAATGTAACAACATTTTATAATGCACAAAAGATAACCAACCATACTCCTAATCTCCCAATCACGAAGAACAAAAGCAAGCACAAAAAGTAGACTAGAGCCCTGGTGGCTTGAAGAAGTGTTTCTTCCTGTCAGTTATCCAAGTAAGTTTCTTTTTTAACTCATTCCTTAAAAAGAAAATTAATTTTTTTAAAAAACCAAATAGACTTTAGAGACATATCAATGCTGTAACTGATTTGGTACACCAGAAACATTTTGCAACTTTAGTCAATTATAGTAAATAAGCAGCATTACTGTCTGGATCTGGATCTACATCTGAGCTGGATGGCAAACACGGACAAGGCACCTGGAGCCATCCTGGCAAACGCAGAAATCAGATGCTTTTTGAGAAGTAACTAATAAACATTTTGGGAGTTTTAAAGCTCCACACTTTACTTTTCTTTATGCCATTTCTGTCTGACAGTTCAGCATGGGTTTTAACAACTGATCTAGGAGCACTGATACTGCTTTAGAAAGACCCATTTAAACTAAATGAAACACTGCTACCTACTATCACTGACACTCCAAAAACACACCTCAAATACATACCTACAGTTACCACACCCTCCCGTGTACCCAACACAAACATAAATGATTCTCTTCAATAAAACAGATTTTTCAACTGACAAGAAGTAATAAATCCCTTATGGAAATACAGACACACTGTGGATTAAATTAGATTATTAGTATCAATGTTGCATCTGTACATTCCAGTAACAAGTGATTTATCTACCAGAAATGACTGAATTATTATTATAYTRGAAAATTATTTTAKGACAATTTTTTCCCCAACTGGAAGTTTGCCAATGTCTTTGGAATGAAAGAACGTAACAAATAACAAATTGCAGTTCATTCCTTAAGTTATTATTTGGTATRAAAGGTCATTCAACTTCTTCATGTTTCAAACTCCTAAGCAGGATGCATTTACTTTTTCTTAGTGAAAACAGCTGGACTCTAAAACCAGAAATGTTTATGGTATATGCCATTTTGTGCAAGTATTAAAAACAAATATAAACAACCCCCTCCTCCCAAAAAACCACAAACATTGTACTGGAACAACCTRTCCAATCATAATGGGTATCAGTGTGTTTTAGCTTAGCCTAAGACACACTGTAATCTAGTTTTTYTGAAAACTTTGCATTCATGGTATAGTACAACTGTGCTGTCACAGTCTTTCAATAAAATAAGACAACATGCTTGTAAATAATATCAAGCTTTAATTGTAATAAACCCAAAAACATCTCTCAAGATCCCCACCGTTTTGCTTACAGAGAAGTATAGACAGCAAGAAGCAAGACACTCTGCCTATAAACAAGCTTTAGGTTTATGCACCTAAATCTTCCAGAAATAGAAAGTTCAGAGTTGGCAAAGCATCTATATCACCTGCACAATTTCACAGAATGGCCTGGGTAGGATGGGACTTTAGGGGTCATATAAATCCAATCCCCCTGCTGTGTGCAGGGATGCCTCCAATTAGACCAGGTTACTCAAAGCCCCATCCAACTGGGCCTTGAACACTTCCAGGGATGGGGCATCCACAGCTTCTCTTGGCAACCTGCTCGCATGCTTTATCACTCTCACAATGAACCATTTTTTTTCTAATACTAATCTAAACGTCCCCTCTCTTAGTCTGAAGCCATTCACTCTTGCCCTGTCACTACATTTCAAATATTGTTGCAATACTGTTACTCCCCTAAATTTACAGACTGTTTAATTTCACAAAGAAATAAGAATCAATACCAGAAAAAACCTGACAAGGAGTTGATCATCTGGACAGCAGACTTGTATGGTCTTTTATTTAAATGTGTAGAACTCTGTTGCAGCAGATTATGCTCTGCCCTAAATACAGATTAAATTCAGACTTGTGTGACACCAACAGGTCTCTGTGATYCCAGACATCTCTACTGCCACTGGATACATCCATAAACTCTTCACGCCCACCCAGCCCTGCCTGCCAAAATGTACAGCTCTACACAGGGCTAGGTTTGGTTACAGTCATTTATGGGATGATCAGTTTTTTCCTCTCTTCTTGAAAACTTGGGAAGAGTGAGCCTCAGATCCTTAGAGTATGAAAACAGGATTTGGGTAGTTGAACACCACCTGCTGGAAATCCCAGCCTGTGAACCAGCACTGGATTCAGACAAAGGAAATGGGTTTCTTTGAGGCCAGGRAGTCTAACTTAAAAGGTTTTGAGGCAGGAACAGCCAGAGAGCCTCTTGGACCTTCTAGTCAAAGAGACTATTAGTAAAGAGAACACAGAAACTGTGTAGGGAAAATACACATAGGTTGGACTGCCTGCATGGAGCACGAAACTGAACACCACAAAAAAAAAACAAGTGCCCTCTATTTTTTGKATAACCAAAATATCCAACTAGTTTCTTAAGGGCCCAAACTCTGTACAGAAGAGAGGGAAACAAGGGGGCCCTGCCTACTTCAGAGTATTCTCTGCTCCCAGTCTGAGAAATGACCCAGAAAAGCCAGACAGAACTTGGCCTTGAGCCTCTGCTCCACCTCAGCTGGAGCCAGCCATTAGAGCAGGTTTGTTTGGCAAGAACTCAGGTTCAAGACATGCCCTCCCTATCTCCAACACATGAAAATCCAGCAGTAACTTTCCTGCATGCCTTGCATCCTTCAAAACAACTACAACAAGAATGTTAACTCTTCATTCTATGAACCTTAAGTCCTTATTTGTGCCTGCTACAAACCTCCACTCTTCTATGCMATTCAAAAAACTGGCCTGCTCTAATGCTGTATTTCATGCATTTTGAAAACAAGTTTCTGGTAACACCCCTAAAATTACATTTTACCACTTAAGTATCTACAGCAATGCCAGGGAAACTGAGCAGTAACCCTTTTACTAGAAACACATCTGCTATATGGCCACTGGAAGCTGGCAGTGAATTGTCCTGGTGCCTCCTCTCAGGAGACAATCTGGGTAAAGACAACTAAACTCTGTAGAACACATGGATGGAACGATCTGAAAGGCAACAGACCAAGCACAATTTAAATTACTCTATCAGAAGATTCAGATTTTGTTTCATTTTATTTTGACCTGACCTGATGTCTCCTCCTTCATGTTTTGTATTTGTACTGGTGAGAGGGAAGCCACATTCGTACGTGAATACCCCCACAGCCTGAGGTGATCAGGGCTATAAATTACAATATATAAACAAGACTGTGGAAATAAGAGTTTCAGCACACCATCTCCTGGTTCCCACCTAGAGCTCGTTTGAAGTTCATCAGATAAACTACAGTGCATCATTAAAATTACAGTGCTGAGAACASTATGTTGCATTAACTATTCCAAGTGTCAGAGCTAAATATATGGTCTTCACATACAACTACACCAAGGGATATCTGTAACACAGGAATATTTTAAGAAAGAGTATCTACTTTCTTTCTATGTAAATTGATGAGGCAAAAATTTGGTTAATAGAGAATCATTAGACAATTGAAGGAAAAAGCTGTAAAACAAAAACTCATCAAAAAGGTAATTTTACAGTTGCTTATTAAATTGCACATTATAGGCATAACAATACATGCTATTAATATTTCACCATTTCAGAGAGACTAGGCATAACCTTTATTTTTACTTTGTTGGACATTGGGTATAAAAAACAGACGCTCATTTCTGAGAATGAAATGATCCTTGATTTAGCAATACTCCATTCTAYGGTATTTGTAACAGGAACTATTATGATTGTGCTTTCCAATGGTGACAAAATTATTAAATTACTGAATTGTGTACACAAGCAAGCTCTGCCAATAAGTTAAGTGTGAACTACTACTAATTTTTTAAACAGTATCATTTTTTCAGAAAAAAACATGAAGTTTTATCAAAATTGTACATTTAAACAAGTGACAGTAATTAAATCAAGCAGTTCACTTTTGGTTGAAAAACCTCCAGTGCAACTAAGTGCTTTGAGTATCTTCTTATTTACAGTAAAACTCGTGCTTTTTCTTACACTTTAATGCTAATGAAAGTAAGTACCGATTTCRTAATAAATTATTTTGGCATCTAAGAACTTATCTTCTTCCTTTTTGCTTCTAACTGCTTGGATCAAAAAGTTAGAAGATTAACAGGATCAAAGTGTATACAAAACAATTACTTGTTCAAAACATCATTATCATGAGAGCATCTCTGTGCAGGGAAGCAAACCAGAAATATAAATGAGACAAAAATCAGTAACTGTAATCCTTCAATTACATATTTACATTTTTATCAAATTTTTTTTGGAAGAAGTTTTTTTTTCAACAGCAAAGCCATTGAGAATAGGGAGGACACATTGATCTCTAATATTTTCTGAAACTCTTACCTGAGATTTTGGTCTCCAATACCTAAATTTATTTTCATTAACTGCAGAGTCCCTATTATACACAGCAACAGAGACATAAMGGATTTATAAGGCAGTGCTACATCTACACACATTGCCATTTATGACGGAATTGAATTCTATTGCGCAGGTAGGATACGGGAAAAATATAYGCCATGCTTCTCTACTTTCCACTTATCTGAAATTAAGTACTGAAGTGTGATGCCAAAGCAGTAAGCTACAGCTTGGAAACAGGACGTCCATGGCTAGCAGCAGCTCTAGGAAAAAAGATAAAATCTATGCCTCCAGTGATAAAGATGTTACAGAAGCTGCAAGAGCTACTGAGAAAGATTTGCAGACCTGGAAAGGCTGACAGCCTGGTACACTGTGGCAAAGGTTACCATACACCCTGGTTCATTATGGACCAAGTTAAAGGCTCATCTTACCCASATCTTTCCTCAGACTATAACTGGCCCACTAGTTCCAAAAATGAGAACAAACAACTTGTCCACAGAATTATGACTATCCCAGTAATGAAGCAAGAATTTTTAAATTTAYACATTAAATTTCTTTCATTGCCTCATCAAGAAAATCTTCAACTCTGTCAGAAAAAAAATAAAGCTTTTTTACTCTCAAGTAAGGGTGAGTTATCTCAGATGAGCTGACATAACAAGTCCATTCAGAAATACAAAGCCTAGAACTAAAGAATGACAGATGTCTTCAGTAAACAGGAAAAAAACCTTCACTTTAGATTGGTGGATTGTAAAAGTCAGGACAGAGCAGATTACATCTGCTGCTTTTGAGATAGCTGGCAGGCACTGTCATACTTAAAACGTTTGGTGATGGACTTAGTATTTGGAAGCACTGCACATCCATCCCCCTCCAAATGAAACAGCTTTGAGTAATTAGTTTTAACCAAATTATTGACAGCAGAAGTTCACAGAAGCTCTCAATAACTGGCTTCAYTTTTCAAAGAGTAGGCTTTACATAGTTTGAAACACAGTATTTGTTGGTGTGCCTTTGACAGGTGTCATACATGRCTTTGTCTTACAATGACTGTGAAAYCACTGTTTRTATTTCCACTGAATGGGGCTTTTAAATATTATGCTATTAGTCAATATTAATTTGACATACGCTAACTTACTGTTTTTAGCAGAACACTCAGCAGCAAATTAGGAAGAATATGGAAGTTCCAAAAATAAAACCAAAACACGCTTTTCATTGTACTGTACATTTAAAGGCCATATTACTTACGGTTGGGATGCAGATCTTGCTCAAGGGATTGCCATCCAACAGGTAGGAACCATTGAAGGTCACATATTCATCGTAATATTGAGGCGCCTGAGGAATAACACTGCACAGCAGTTTACGCTTCTCTTCTATTTTCTTCCGTATGTGCAAGTATTCAAAATAGGGATTTGCTCTCTCAGAACTGTATGGCTGAATCTCTTCAAGTTTCAAAGAATCAACAATAGCTGCCAGCGACTGCTGCGTCTTCTCCTTGGCCTGCAGCAAAGAAGGGTTYGCTTGCACAGGCTGAGGCACACGTGACACCTTCCTTTTACGTGGATGATGCACCTGAGCATCATCCTCTTCAGTTAATCTAATTCTTGCCTTCAGAGATGCCGATGATTCCGACTCTTTTTCTGATGTCTGTGTGCAGCCAAGAGGATTCTGCTTGCCCTGGTTAGCAAGCAAATTTGCTCTGTTCCTCGTGATTCTCTGAGGTACTTCTTGCTGTTCCATCTTCTGATCCTCAGCAACTTCTTCTTCTACTTTAACYACGTGGCTGTATTTATGCACCTCTTCCTGTGTAATCCGTTGTGAACTATTTTCCAAGTTGGATAGAGAGGAGTACTGTGGTGGATCATCTGCCAACACATTTTCTCTGTATGCAGTGCAGGGGCTTTTATTAACTGATTCATTTGTAATTCCTTTTGAAATTCCTGAACTTAGTTCACAGAGATCAGCATTGGCTTTACTATCAACAACATGCACAGAGATCAACTTTTCCTGCTGGTCTTTTTCATTTCTAATATCTGAAGTATCTGCTGTGTTATCATCCACTTCACTCAGGGCATTCTTACTAACAACTTTACTGAATGTGTATGAACTCACATTTAACTGTGAACTGCTATCACTYTCAGAAGTATCTTTCTCTAATGGTACCACTGGTAAATCATTCACCCTTTCACAGCTCTGAGAAATGTCCTTTGCAGAGCTCTCAGAATATACAGCAATGGATGTCTCAGACTTCTTAATGTTTGAAGCGAAGAAAGCATTTTCCAGCTCTCTGGTACTAGTAGCATCTGTATCCAAAGGAGAAGTGGTAGTGTGAATTTGATTTTGCTGCTGTACAAATGATGAATCTTGACTGCTAATCCCTGGTAAAGAAACATGTTTTGACACAACTGGAAGWGGCTGGATAGTTAAAGAACAAGGCGACTGTGAAGGCAAAAATGATGCAGATTCTTGAGAACTGGAACTTCCCTTAATTTCAGCATGCTGAGGCAAAAATTCAGACACTTGTTGCTCTTTTAAAGTCATGCTTTCAGAATTGTGTATTGCTGTAACACTTTTAGTATCTTGCTCTGATACATCACAACCTGAGCTATTAAACTCATTGTTTAATGAATTAAGTCTGTCAAAAGGCACATCCCATGGTTTGGTTTGCTGAGTCACACCACTTTGACTACATGGCTCTAAATGCATGTTGGAGTCTTCTGCAGGGCTACTTGTTCCCGTTGTTGCCTGCTTGTTGCTAACAGCTCCACTGGAAGACAATGTGAAGTTTGACTGAAGAACAGTCACACTACTTTGAAAATCTCTTTCAAGTGTGCTACATGGTAGTTCTGGTTTAGGAGAAGTGCTACTGTAAGTCTGAACTGACGGCAGAGCGTTCTGGTTATTTTCTTCTGATAGTCGAGTCTGTTTGCTGTGTTCAGAAACTGCAGCAGGCATGCTGCATCTTCGAACCTCTATGACAGGCCTACACTCATTTAAAACCAACTTAACATCTTCAACAGAYGCTGATCTAACATACATTTGTGGAAGCCTGCTTGTGAAAGATGGCTTAATGCGATCTGGCAACTCAGCAAGACCATCGGGCTCTTTTTCGACAAGGGCTGGTGATCTGGCACTTGCTAAAAATGGTGACTGCGAAAAAGACATTTGGGAATCAGAACCTTCTGGCATAAAATCTGAATCATATTCAATCACAGGCCTTGGAGTAGTTACTGTGGTATGGCAAGAATCCTCAGAGCTGGCAACAGAAACCATGGACACTGACCTGGAGCTCAGCCCCATCTTTTCACTTTCTGATTTWGGGGATCTATTTAAATTATCTAAAGCCAATGAAGGCTTTGCAACATTGACACTTCTTGTATCTACTGACTGCGATCTATTACTGGTAGCATCTTTCTGCTGTTTTTCCTTCATACAAACATCTGGCAACTCRGAACTTTTTGAGCGAATCAGTTCTTTGCCTTTTACTTCAGCTAATGAGTGTTTGGGTTTTTCCTTCATTTTGTTATGTTCTAAACAAGTGCGGTTTCTTAAACGTTCCTTCTCTTTCTGTTTTATTTTTTCTTTATGCTTTCTGTGCCACTGCTCTATTTCCAGATCTTTAAGGCTAAGCATTCTTTCAAAACTAGTTTGCATTAAATCATCATTGACTAATCTTTTTTCTTTAGGCCGAGCATCCTTYGGTGCAGGAGCTGGTTTGGGCTTAAGTTTCTCATGTTCAAGTTTTGGTTTRAGCAAACTACTTTGATGCAGTTTATCTTTATGCTTGTCCCTCTCTTTGTATCGGTCTATATCTTTATCTTTTTTATCTTTTTCTCTACCATCTGGAGTTTTCAACAAATCATCTTTTGGTTTTTCTTTCAAAGATGACAGTTTGTCATGAACTGTTTTATTACTTTCTGTAACACTGCATCTCCTTTCCTCCTGCATGTGTTTTGAGTTTGCCAATGATGACGTCTCCTTGTCTTTGGATTTGTCTTTTTTTTCAAATTCCTTTTCTTTAGTTCTATTTTTTTCCCATTTAGCATATTCAGATTCTTTTTCAGACTGTTTCACTTTTCTTTCAGTACACTGTTTTTCTTTGCTTTCAGCCCAATGTCTGTCTTTATCGGCCTTTTCTTTATCATGCTTCTTATCAGTTTTTTCTTTATTTCTYTCCTTGTCATCAACTTTTTTAAGAGTAGCCATGCTTTTTAGTTTATCATTTTCCTTATGGCATCTTTCTGCTTGCTGCAAAGTGGACTTCTCCTTTACTTTCTCTGTATTTTCATTTACTTCTGCTTTYTCTTTCTCCATCTTATATTCATGCTTTAACTTTTTCTCTTTTTCTCCATGTTTTCTTTCTGTCTTTTCAACATCTTTTTCTTTGGCTGAGGATCGCTTTTCTGTCTTTTCTTTACTTTCCTTGAAATTCTTCTGCTTTTCAGTATCTGTGTCTCTTTCTATTACATGCACACTGGTTGCCTCATCTTTAACACCRAAAGAGAACAATTCAATTTCTTTATCTGCAAGCGTATCTTTTTCTTCTTTTGAATCTTTTGTTTTTTCATCCTTGAGAAGCTTCTCATGTTCCTTTTTGTTCTTCTCTTTTTCTCTCTCATCTTTAGTACTTCTCTCTTTCTGGAACAGTTTCTCCTTAACTAATTTATCTTCTTTTGCCACAGCTTTTTCTAGCTTTGATTTTCTGTCTGAAGAAAGAGATTCATGTTCTGTATTTAACAATGTATCATCATTTTCATCACTTTTGAAAAAGTTCTCTTTCCAAAATTCTCTGTCAAACTCAATACTTCTTTGAACATCTTTAACATTATCTTTATGTTTGTGTTTCTCCCTCTCCCCATCCTGTTCCTTTTTGTGCTTTTCTTTTTCTCTTTCTTTGTGCTTTAATTTATGCTTTTTAAGTGTTTTACCTTCCTTGTCAATTTTTCTCAAAGTATATTCTGAATTCTCAAATGTTGAGCTATTATCTTCCTCTTTAATTTTGGGACTAGATTTCTCACCAAATTCCAAGTGAAAATCCTTTTGATGATGCTTGCTTTTTTCTTTGTGCTTGCAAGATTTGCCACTAGAACTTTCTACTAGATAATCAGAATCAGTGGTGTGATCATACCGAACTAATTCGGACTGCAATGTTATTTCAGAACCCCCTGGCRATAAGCAACTTTTGATGTTTTCTTGTTTTAATGGTGTTGACTGCTTTTCACTTAACCCACAGGGATGCTTGGGAGATTTTCCTGCAGTGATATGAAATAGATGTAAAGAAGAATCTTCTTTTGAGGTGAAAGACTTCTTAAAGGTTTCTTCCTCTCTAGCTTTATCTAAGGCATCTAACCCAGAAGTAGCTATATTTGTTACTCTAGCATTTTCTTTTTCTTGCTTTACTTCTTGGTTCTCTTTATTTTTGCTCTGATTTTTTACTTTCCTTTTAACTTTGCCCTTTTGCTTGTGTTCGTTGGTAACCATRTATTCTTTCTTCACTCTGACATCAGAATTTGATGTCTCYGAAACAGAGCAAGGAGAGACTATCTTCTTGTCCTGARGTATTTCTTCATCAGAACTTTCAGAACTTGAATACAGAACTCTAGATGGTTTCTGCTTTTTGCTTTTGAATGATTTTGAAAAGACAACTTTTTCTTGTTTCACAAATAAGCTGGTCTTGTCAACTTCCGTCTCATCCTCTTTTCTTGGGTCTTTTCTAAGAATATGTTTGTCATCGATCATTTTTTTCATTTCATCCTCATCATCATCTTTAAACTCATACTCATCCAGAGCAGATGGAGGTGGTGCCTTACTAGGGACCGTTTGTTTGCTGTTGTTGGCCACAGAGTCCTTTTCTGCTTCTGAATCAACATTCCCATCTACACTGGAAGGGTTTACAGATGGAGCTTCTTCAGAATCTAGAGTAAGGAAACCAAAAAAATTAATGGAATACAGATAAGACACTTATCATACTTCAGGACAAAATAACTCAGTTCCGCAGTTACTTCTTTACAAATGAAAAAAGAAAAAAACCTACCTTCGACACACAACAAACCTCATTAGAATCAAGCTTTATAAGAGAAAACAAAAGGTCATGAAATCAAAGTTCTCCCCTCCCTTTACAGCTCTCACCTATCCATGTAAAAATACTAATTAATATTTATAGCTAACAAAACCAATGCACTTTAAATTTTGGAAACCTCAGCTATTGTGTATAATTCTTGTAAAAACTGACTCTTTCTCAAGGCCATCTTACTATGACAACTCATTCCTCTAGGAATACRTCAACTCTTACATTCTGTAACAACTAAGCCATACTCCTCCATATGAACTATTCAGTCATGTTTTAACAGCAGATGAGCTTTTATAACACGAAGAGCTGCTCATGTAAAGCAATTCCCACATGAATCTTAATGCACCTGATACAAAGAGGCAAAAGCAGACTATAATTACATATAAATCCCTATATATAAAAATTATATTGTATTATAAATGTTATAATTCACTGCAATTGGTCTCTGCTATTGCATGGAACAAGCATGTTGTACTGCGTGTCCTGGATTTGCAAGTCCAAAATATAAGACTCTCAGRTGTTCCTAAAATCAGGCTTCAGAAAACATATGGAGTGTTATCACAACCTGTTCATATGAAAATCTAGAACTCAAAAAATGCTTACAAAGTCTTTCTGGATGTACTGTGCCCTCCCAGTAAGGTTCCAAGCCAAGCCTCTTCAGCTCCAGAATCTATCAGTTTGCTTTTTAAAAARAACTAAATATTGTAATATTCAGTACTGTGGACTAGAGATTTGACATCCTGAATAAAATGTAACAGAAAAAWTTGAAATCATGGTGTAAGGAAAGTGATGAAGCAGCTTCGATACATTAGAAATCTAAATGAGAAAGAAAGTAGTTCTGCTGCAAAATTCCCCCTCATTTTCAGTAGTACCCTCTGTGCACCAACCGCCAGCACACAATGTTTAAGACTCATACCTTGCCAGCAGGCTTTTCAGGTGCTTTGTATTCAACCATGCAGCAAAATAGACCCCACAAGTGCCTATTATGTCCCATATTAACTACAGCACGCAGAATTACTAGTTCTGTGCTAAGAGCTTCTAATACCTTCCCCCTCTCACCCACACATACATTCCATCACCTTCTTGCCTTAACTCTAACCACTCCTTGTAGCTTATTCTTCATGCTTCTCCTGCAAAGCAGTTGCTGTTCTCTCTTCCATGCATCTATTTGCTTCAGTACTGAAAATCTCACCCCATTCCAAACACATCAGAGCTTACTCCTTAATGAGCAGTAAASCAATGGAAGTACAGGAGATGGATCACCTATTCTCCAGTACTGACTCCTTGAGAAACTGCAGAGAACATTCTACTCCTCTTGGCAACCATCCTGTGGGAACTAAGCAATAYCCTGCACAAACAGACTGTTGAGGAATCAATTGCTAAATAGTCACAAGTTTCTATTACACATGTGTAAAAATATTTGTCTTAAAATTAATGATTTCACTAAACTGAAGTTGATTCTGTGAAGTGATGTCACAACTGTCCCTTAAAACAAAAGGACCACGCACTGTATTTCAGGTTACTCTAATGCCAAAAGAGTTAACACTACATCAGAACAGAGGGCAATACAGCTTTTTTTTTACTTGAAGTATAGGGAAAATTGGAATAGAAAACATTCCTAAAGAAGTAGCTTTTATTAATTTGTCTGGGAAAGAAAAAACAACTTTTACAGTCATGTGACATGATGTTTCTTCATGTGCTTTTCAAAGATCCCAGGACGGTTGAGACTGGAAGGGACCTCTGGMGAGCATCTCACTCAACCTGCCCTACTCAAGCAGACACACCCAGAGCTGGTTGCCCAAGACCATGCCSAGAAGGCTTTTTAATATCTCCAAGGACAGAGACTCCACAGCCTCCCTGGACAAACTGTGCCACTGCTTGGTCACCCTCACAGTGAAAAAAATGTTTCCTGCTGTTCAGAGGRAACTTCATGTGTTTGACCGAGTGCCAGCTGCCTCTGGTCCCGTCACTGGGCACAGCTGGGCACAGCTCTGTCCTCTTGAACCTGCCCCTCACGTATTTGTACACGTCAACAAGATCCCCCTGAGCCTTTGCTTTTCCAGACTCTTTGTCATGTTCCTGGCCCTTCCCTGGACTCTCTCCAGTATGTCAATGTCTCTCTTGTACTGGGGAGCCCAGAACTGAAGCCAGCACTCCAGCTGGCCTCACCAGTGCTGAGCAGAGGGGAAGGATCACCTCCCTCCACTTTCCAGCAACGCTCCTCCTAACAAAGCCCAGCATACCACTGGCCTTCTTTGTAGCAAGGCCACATTGCTGGCTCATGGTCAACYGGTTGGCCACCAGGACCCCCAGGGCAATTTCTGCAACTTTCCTAGTTGGTCAGATCCCAGCCTGCACTGGTACTTGGATGGTTGTTTCTTCCCACTGCAGGAAGAAACATTTTCCCTTGTTGAAATACAAGAGATTTCCATGAGCCTATTTCTCCAACATGATGAGGTTCCTCTGGATGGCAGCACAACCCTCTAGTGCTCCACTCACTCCTCCTTAGTTTTGTGTCACTAGGAAACTTCCTTATGGTACACTACACCAACCCTTAACAAAGGTGTTAAACAGGAGTGTATCCAGTACTGATCCAAAGTAMAAAGCTAGTTACTGGCTTCCAAATAAACTTTGTGCCATTAATCACCACCCTTCTGGCCTAAGTATTTAGCCAGTTTTCAATCCACCTCATTTTTTTTTACCTGAAAGATTCTGAATTGTTGACGATTCTATGAAAACCAAACGAAAAGTTCCTGTCTGGCACCTAAGTAAGTTACTTATGGTCAAGAATCTTTTGCTTTTGAGGAGACAACAGTTATTTCTATGCTCCAAGGGTTATTATGTACTCCTCAAATGGCAGAAATACAGGAGGGGCCAAGAATTACTGCCTCCGCTTCAGCAAGTTACCTGTCTGGTCGCCTTCAGAAACCATCGGTTGCCCCACTGGGAGGGCCTTCTCTKTACTGAGAACCTAAGTTACACCCATATGAGGCACAGACTCCTGATTAACCTACTAACAGTGGGAAATAACTGACTTTTGGGGTATTTTCCCCCAAAGAAGTTATCTCAGAAAACACACTGTATCATCACAAATGTGGTATTTTGTTCCATATCTTTCTCAGGTAAAACCATCATTCTGATACAGGTTTGATTTATGGAATAGGAAGGGCTTAATTAAGACTGAGAGAAAGGTTAAAAGAAAGTCAGAATACATATTTCAGATAATTAAATTGAAAAATCTAACAAACTACTCTAAAAATGAAAGTGGAAAACAGCCTTAGCACTATCAATTGCTACCTGCAGCAAGTCTTAACAGCTACCACTATGCAAAAGCCACCTAACCTCAGGTGAAATGATGCATTTAAATATGCAATTAAATAACTACTTTTACCTGAGCAACTGTCCTCATCATCAGAGATGGGCACCTCCCTTTTCAACAGCATTTCCAACTCTTCAGTTTCGGCAACATCAACAGGTCTCTCCCCATGCTTATTGGCTTGAAATGGATTTCCACCATGTCGAAGCAGCAGCTTCACAATCTGCAGCATTAAATAAATTAATTGTTAGGTTTTCCATAACATATTATTTGACCCACATAAAAATCTTCTGTTGCACACAAAATGTGAGCCACATGATATGCAATCCTAACTCCTTACTATGAAACTGAGACTGGAAAGCAAGTCTTCAGCAAGCAGAATGCAAAATCCAGGTAGTATACACACAATCTGCTCTTTCAACGATGTGAAGGAGAAGACTATAGACAGCTATCCTCTGTTACACAGACACAACASTCATTTTAAAGGAATGCAACAGCGGCCTTTTGTTCTTGCTGTTCTAGCATTTCGTCCCACCCATCAGGTTCTCTGCTCCTCTGCACTTGATTYACCCTCTCACTCCAAATTTTATTTCACTTAAATAAGAAGCAGGGAAAGTTTCACAAGTAGTAGTGCTACTGGTTTCCACAGCATTTCCAAAAAGCCATGAGAGAGACCCAATTATTTTGCCGGAGGAACAAACTACCCCCACCTGCAACTTCATGATATACCAAAATCATCAATTTCTCCATCATCAAGGGTATCAACTTGTTAATATTCCAGTGATACCAAGGCCATTTCCAGCACAGTGTCCAGTATTAATTAGTTTTCCCCCCGCTAGGTGTTAAGAATGGGGAAATTYAGCAGACAGCGATACCTTAACAGGAAGCTTAAGAATTATTCTGGTACATAATGTCAGTGAGATGGTCACAGGTAYCTGTCCTGAGATCAAAAAAGCAAGACATCCCATTTTCCAAGACTTTACTACAGCTTTAGGAAAGCTTGATCTAATGACCCAAGATCTTTGTTTGGATACCTATAAGAAGCAGCTACTAAACAACTAGTAAAAATTTCACAACACATTATCATAATTAATTTCTCTAGCTTTTCCAGAAAAACATTTCAAACTGAACATCTTGTTTGGAAGGTGTACTTAAATTAAAGGATGTATTCTATTTTTTGCCTTATAGAACAGATTGCACACATATGTGCAGTAATGAAATAATAGAGACATAAATGGAAAGCAGAGTAATTTCTACATCTTATTTGCAGAAATCAWGAACAAATTTCAAAGTTAATGTAAAATACCTACAAAACTCCACTTATCTTCTCCCACTAAGTGCTGATTGGTAAATTAAAAAAATACTAATAATATATATATATATATTTCTGTGTTTCAATGCTATAAATATATAAAAAGAAATATAAGATATATACCTTTAAATGTTTATAAACATATATGTATAATAAACAGAAATCCACAGTATACTGTTAGGAGACATTTAGCTTTTGAGAATTCTATACAGCAAATTKTTCTCAAAAAAAAATCATTAAAATGCTTATTTACTGAGAAAGCAAAGGTAAAAGTTTCAAATATTGAAGCAAACAGATACTGGTAGAAGATATTAGGCAATAGAAGTCAGATGAAACAAAGACAAGCAAAACAACTCTAGGATGCTCCCAAAACAGCAGAAGCAGAACTGCAAGACCATGATTGCAATGAGCACAGTTAGGATTTGTTCTCAAGGTTCAGCATTTCAAACCACGCATTTATTGCCCTCCCACTCTCCCAGAACACTCACGTTTCTATGCCCACTGCTAGCAGAATCATGAAGTGGGGTATCATCATCCAAGCCCTGTGTGTTCACGTCGGCTCCTGCCGCTATCAGGACTTTAGCAACATCGTAGTAACCAACATTACAAGCTTCATGCAGTGGTGTCCACCCTAGAGTGAAGAATGGTAGGTTTAAGACTGAAAGATCAAATATTTGSTTTTTTCCTCCTGTGTTATAGATCTCTATTGCCTCCAAAGATTTCAAAACACACTTTCACAMACAGTACTTGGCAGGACAACAATGCCGTCCAGCTGATGAACAACACATGCTTTATCAACTTTAAACCTCATGCCAAGTTCTAAATTTTTCTGAGATTAAACTGAAAACTAGAATAATTAATCAAATAGTAAAAGACAAAATCTGGCACAAAATCCCCAGGCTAAGCATGCTGGAGATTCTTTGACTGGTAAACATTTGAACTGTGTTAWGTGTATATATATATAGATAATATTATTCTATATGGAAACAGTTTGAAAGCCACACTATTGGAAAAAATAAGTATGGCAAATTACCATAACCAGTGCTCCTTTAGAGCTACTGGACCTGTACTAGGAATCATTAACAACATTTAGCAGCTAGGTAAAAAGCTATTAATAACACGTGGCAGAGAACTTATTCCTGATATTTTCCAAAAGATTGGTTATTTTTTGCAATTTTGATTTCCACAAGTTCAGTGCTCATTTTCTGTAGCAGAGTGTCAACTGAAGATGACAACCCACACATGCTATATTCCTTATCTCAATTTCCTCTCCCCAACTTGATGACTTCCACTTCATAGCTGACCTGAACTGCTGTGGATGCCTTCTCAAAGCCAAGTTCTGGGGAGGCATTCAATTTCTGTTTCCAACATAAACAGTAAAGTCTGGAACAGTTTATTCATGTGAACTCTGTGTCTAATCAGTAGCAGTCTTGTACACTCATGAAGTGGACGTACAAGAAACCCCTGACTTATCTAATCCCTCAGTAATGGGATTTCTCACCTTCATCTTTCACTCAACTTCCAAGCTGCCACTCATCTAAATTTTTAAAAAAGCTAAAAAAGAAAAAAAAAAAGGGGAAAAAAGAAAAAAAGCTTCTAAGTTATTCTACAGCAAAACACTTCTTTCTGTTCTTCATAGACTWAATTTCCTCTCCAATTATCACCTGGGTCACTCACTTCCAACACTGTCTGGCTACCACATCCTTCTTTCCATTTTTTCGTCATTTGCCCTTTTCACATTYACCCAATATGATAACACTCTTCTGCTCTTAGCCCTCTGATCCCTGTTTTTTTTTCCCTCTGTATTAATTCTCTCTGTATTTTATTTTTCTCTATGTTTGACTGCTTTGCTTTTCCATCCTATCACAGTGTCCAGCCTGCCAACTCCAGTCCTGGCTTGATGTCAATATCTTTCCTTTACTCTTGTTCTCACACRGCAGTATCATTCTGGCAGATATCCCATGAGCAGGGTTACTTCCTCCATTACTAATTCATTTTCTGCTCCTTTAGTTCTGCCAAATCCTTAGCTAAAAAACTCTAATTCTCTAAACYACACTGCATCCTAAATTCCTACTTTTCTCCACTCATGACTCACCGCTTCAGTCTTCCCCCTCTTCTTGACTTCTCCCTCTACACAGTATTTTGAAGTTCAGCCATCTCTGCTTCTCACTTTGGATTACCAAAGGAAAAATATCTCACTTGATCCCAAATATCTCCTCCAGAATTTTGAATGAAGTCTCCAATGACTTGCTTCCAACTGATTCTCAGAACCAGCTCTCAGCCATTGTCCTCTTCCTTTCATCTGCCTTTAAAATTAAGTATTTGGACTAGGTCAGACTGGATAAAGCTCCTAAGTTAACTTCCTTTACAGCAGCCCATACAGTGCTGTGCACTGCTTTTGGGGCTACACCAGTACTCACAGCACACCGGTGTTTTGGCTACTGCTGAACAGGGCTTGTGAATTGTCACAGTTTTCTCTCTCTCTCCTCCTGCACAAGAGGCTGRGAGGGGACAAGGCCAGGACAGCTGACACAAATGTATACTCCATACCACAGGATGTGATGCCATAAAAGCTCAGTAAAAGGAGAAGGAAGGAGGGTTGTTTGTACATACTGGCATTTACCTTTCCAAGTATCTGTTATACCTGCTGAGGCCCTGCTTCCTGGGAAGTGACTRAACATTTGCCTGACAATGGGAAGTAGTGAATGAATTCCTCTTCTTCCTTTGCYTGCACATGSAGCTTTTGCTTTTCTTAYTAAAAGSTCTTTAACTTGACCCACAATGTATTTTTTCTCTTTTTCTCCCCACACCTTGCTGAGGAAGGGAAGTAAGAGAGCAGCTGGGTGGGYRTCTGGCAGCCAGCCAAGGTTAACCCACTACATCTCTTCTTGAAGTGTTTCTATTATTCTCCCTGTGATTTCTATGGGCCTGTMTTCCCCTGAACCTCCCCCTCTTTTTCTAAAATTGTTCTTGTCAACAAGTTCTTCTCATCTCCCCTCTCAACTTCTTTGAAGATCTCACAGTGTTCAACTTCTGCTTTTCTTCTCTTCCTCTACATGCCAGTCCTGGATAGCTTCATGCTCAAATACAAATTCAGCTACCCTCTGCAAAGCAAGAGATTACCAATCTATTTCCTACCTAAAATCAAGATTTCAGTCCATCTCATTAATATCTTCTCTTGATGACAACTAACTGTGCTACAGTTTCTCCCACAGGGGCCTGATACCCAACTCCTCTCAACCATTCCCACTGGGAACATAACTCAGACTCATAAACCAAAACCCATAAACCTAAAAACACTGCTTATGTTACAACTGTTACATCTTAACAAAGCTCATCAATCATTGCTGAAATCATAGCAAATACTGACATATCATTAATTCARAGGGATGAGATGGCAAGTGCAAACTATACCACTCTCATCTGCCTTGGTGTGTATCAGCTGTCCCAGTGCGAAGACAGCGTACATCACAGTGCCACCACCTTCACTGWTACTAAACTTTGCATCTCCTCACAYAGTCCACAGTCTCATCATTTGACTCTGCCCAGCATAATGGCACAAGCTTGCATATATTTCTGTAAATAACAACTGTGCAAAGGTCCTGGACACAACTGCAACCTCTGGATGTTAATATACTGTTCTAATAACAGACTGTGTACTACAGTGTCCCAGTACTACCACTGCCATTGGAAATGAAAATCACATTTGAGAATTTCTGTGATGTTACATTTTTCATTTGCATACAACATAAAAAAAAAGGGAAAACCCTGTTAACAACTTCAGTGTTACTTTCAATTTATACAGTCAAGAGAACTCATATCAACTTACCTGCAAAATCTTTTACATTTACATTTGCACCTAATCTGATTAGCTCCTTGACCTGTTTAACATCCCCTCGAATAGCTGCCATATGTAGAGGGGTTTCCCCTCGTTCGTTCCTTTTGTTAACTTTGTCTTTTTGTCTTGAAGAAGAGGTTGGAGTTTTCTTTTGTGTTGGTGTTGCTTGCAAGGAATGATTTAAGGTGGAATCTATAAAACAAGTTTTTAAATGGTCACCGTTAATTAAAATAAGGTGAAGTTTAAGAGTGTCAACACTTGGCTTCAAAGATGACAATAACCAGTGAATAATTACATTTAAGACTTTTTCATCCTTCACATGTATCAACACAATGCTGATTTTCAATGTGAAAGATTCTAGGACAGATGAAGTCTATCCATACTACAGGTTTCATATACTTTGATACAAATGCTGCTGAATCAAACACAAAAGTGTGATCATGCAAAGATTAATATCTACCTTGCTTCCCTTTCCTCCAGCAAAATTCCACTACAGTATTATGTAGTGGGATGTCCGTTTAAGGAATTAGAATCTGTGTATTGTACTACATACAAATCCTCAGATGTGCCAACACAGCTGGGTGGACTGGATAGTTCCTTAAGGAAACACAGCCACTTGCTTTTAAATAGCAATTTTGTAAAAACTTCACATCTGTAGAACATATATACATATTTTTTTTTAAATACAGCTGGACGAAGGGCACTTTAAAATGGTGAATTAAAAACAAGATGTCTCCCCTCTCCCATTAAATCCTAAGGAAATGGTCCCATTTCCTCCTAAACTAAAATTCTGCTCCAAAGCAAGACAAAGAGATAATGGCTAAGTTTCAGTTGAAAAAAAGAAAATATTTCCACTTTTAAATAATCCATACAGAACAGTACCTGGGAAGGAAAAATAATCAAAGGAAGAAAAGAATTTTCCAGTTTTTACAGCTATCAGAGTGCAAATCTTTGCACTGCAACACAGAAGATCAAGAATCTTTCATCAAATTACTCATCCRTGTGAAGTTTTAACAGAAGTATTGATTTAAAATCCATGAAAGAATTCAGATACCATTGAAAAACATCGGAGTTCAGAATATTCTGACAAGGACAGAATTAAAAAGGCAGAAGGCAGAAAACTGTTAACTTTGTAARATCACCTGGACTGTTGTCTCTTGCTGTCATCTGCATGAGAAGTGCCATCTGTTTGCGCTCTGACAGAGGGTAACCAAATAGAATGCTAACCGGTGCTGATTTCTTATTTCCAGCATCCTTCTTCATTTTCTTTTTCTCTGGACCTTCCTTCTCTAGAAATAGGAATATTTAAAAACTCAAACTGATGCCACATCAGGGTATTTTTCTAGAAATAAAACCATCCTCTTAAGTTCAGTTAACTCAYGATTGGTGACAGGAGATGAAATACACAAATTACACCTCTAATTTACTGCATTTGCATTAGCATTGGTTACCTGCTCTAATCATGTTAGGGTAATAAGCTACTGAGATAAAGCACTTAAAGCTATAAGCAGGATTACTAAAAAATTCTGTAAGATGAAAAACCCATTTCAGAGCAGGAATGCTGTGTATGTTACAACTTTCATTTTCAGAGATTGAATTGAGGCACTTAAAAATTCTGTAAGATGAGCTGGTCAGCTTTCAGCACTGAATACAGATCTGAGACTACACTCTTTTCTACTTCTCTCAAGACTAAAACCATGCTAAAAATTAGGAAAAGACTATTTAATACTGGTATCTGCTAAGTAATTGGTTAAAATTTTTATTATTTATTTAGAAGTTTCTCTCAAACTCATTTCTTCTCCAAAATTCATATCCTTCAAAAACATACAGCTATTTCATATACATAGCTTCTTTCCTTTTATCAATATTTACAGAAGCTGTTTAATATTTCATCTCCAAGTTTTAAACCATGAGCTAAAATTACACATCCAAATAAACACATCAAAAACAAAACAAAAAAATCCTCCCACCAAAACCAAGAARCCTGTCACCTGCAAAAGCAGAAAACCTTAAACCAGAAGAATCCACTGAGGAAAATTTAATTGACCTCATGCAGAGAAGTAAAAATGAGAAACTTAAGTTCCTTTGAGTTCCTAGTTATCTTTTCACTTTCTACRATTCTGCCTTCTTTCTTATTTCATTTGTTTCCTCTCAACTCATTTTCTGCCTTCCTAGCCTTCTCTAAATCTCATTTTCTAGGCCTGATTACAGACACAAGCTCTAGTAATGCAATGCCCTTGAGACACAGGAAGGCATAGAAACAATTCTTATCTTGAATTCCATGCTGAYTGGCATTAAATACATGATTTTCCAGGTTAAACAACTGCAAGCAATAGCATTTTAAGAATCGAAAGTTATGCATGTAGCTTTGTATGTATTTTAAAAACCTCTACAAATGTATCCATGATGTTTAAAAAGGAAACAAGATCCCTTTTGCAGCACCAAATGATGKTTTTTTTCCTAAAATGCACCTCACAGTCTTGAATATCGACAAAATTAATTCAATATCCAAATAAACACTATTTGTGTTGTACCATATGGGTAAAAACATCTGCATAGAAAAATTTAAAAAAACCCTTACAACAAATCTCTACTTTCTACTTTTCACTGAAAGTATGCTGTTTTCTGTACAAGGATCATGTACAACAGTACTCAGTAGTACCAGCAAAATAACACATTTCAGATTGACAAGCATAATCAGATGCTTCTTAGTGCATACTCATGAATTCTTTCCTTAAAAAACACATATATCTTCATTTGGAATTATTCCTTAACAATTTTATAGCTATTTTCAGCTTGAGGAAATTATATATCGAAACAAATTAAATAAAACATTTGATCGTCTAGCTTTTTGTCCAATTGGGATTGGACAATCCATTGGGACTGTTCATATTTTTTGGGAATTGCCTTTTTTTTTCTTAAAATCAGCATAATTTATTCCTGTCTCTTGTTCAGTGCTGCATTTCAGYAGTGGGGTAAATTACTCTCCTATTACACTTCATTAACACAGAGTTTGCAAAACATTTCTAAATGTTACCAATTTGAAGCACCGAATAAGAATACAACTGTTCTCACCAAGCGAAACTGGAATTATGCACTCACCACTCAAAAAGAGACACGATTTTATTAAAATGGATATGGAACTTCATATCTGTTTTCAGTAAGTCTGAACAGTTCAATAAACAAAAATCAGTATGATCAACAATAAATCTAAAAACGTCTCAAGACTATAGCAGGTGCACCTGATCATCCATTTACTGGAGTATGTTCTGTACAAGGATATCGTTTTTCCCCCCAAAGATCTCATGGATGTGGCCTGGTTCTGAGTGCACAAGGTAAAACAAAAAAAAAAAAGAGGGGTGGAAAAAAAAAAAAAAAAAAAAAAAAAAAAAAAAAAGGAGGGAAGTAGGGCATATAAAATAGAAAGTTTTATACTTAAAAAAAACAAAAAACAAGTCTGTGCTCTAAGAATACCATCATATAGTACACTACACTTTAACTGGAAGAGACCAACTTGAYATTTAGGAACTGAACTTTTTAGCTWTTCTTTATCTTGTGGTAACAGAAAACCTTTCACTGCTGTGAACTTGATGTTTCTGTAATTTGAACWGCAATAGCTTTCCTAATAGAGGAATAGAATATGTTCAAGATAACAAGTTTACGTAGAATTTCATGCATAAAATTGACTGCTAAACTCAATTAGTTGGTTTGGGTTTCAGCTTCCTTTTTTTTTTTGTTTTCCTGGGCTTTTTTTTTTTTTTTTTTTTTTTTAGATTTTGAGCATTTTGTTTTCAGATTTTGTGGAATACAAGTATCTTCTCTTACATTCACATTTTCATCACTTTCTGGTGTTCTTCAGCAGTTAGAAATAGAACATAAGAGTTGGAAATAGAACATAAGGGAATTTTAAACTTTTTATTACAGAAATAAAAACAAGAGCTCTTCAAGTGGCTTCATGTTCAATCACCTTTAGGAAATAAACTTCTTAATACACAGCCAAATCCACCTGGAGAACATATTTTTAAGGTTTTTCCCTTTGCAACACAGGCTTTTCACATAACACTTAAAAGAATTATTTCAAAATAGGCAAGTTATGTGAAACAGCAATTTAGGAGCATTTGAGCCCTTATTTTGTACAGGGGCTTCATGAAATCCCCTCAGAGCACTTAAATGTACTGGCACGAGGAATCTCTGGCAATTACTTTAGGATAACTTATGCATGACAGATTATGTGACAACCATGATAACCATTAATGTATGTTTGTTTGCTTGGTTTTTTAAATTGGAAAAATTACAAATACCCACTCAAGTAATTTTAAATGGTTTAGAAAATTAAATTATTAAGTAATGTAATATGTGGTTTCTCGAAACAAACCATGCCAAACTAACACAGTATTTAATTTGGTAAAATAATCACCTTAGTAGATAAAGGAAATGAAGCAAAAAAAACCCCTTAAATTCAAACTTCAGGGCTCACCATAGTCCGTTTTTAYGAAAAAGATTCCCATCATAGTCCAAACAGTAAAGAATAAGARGTTCAAAAAATAGGACCATGCTTGAAATAAAAGCTATGAAGGAAGTTAAGAGRCTGAATATTAGCAATTTCATTGCTAATGACTGTGGAAGACAGATCAAGATCAACTCTGCAGATGAAATTCAGAGCTACTGAGCTCTGCGTGATCATAGCAACCTGACTGAAGTTATTTCCAAGAGAAACACATCGTGACTGGCTGTGTTTCCTGTCCTCAGGGAAACAGAAAGTTTTGAATGTGATGAAGAGACCTCATAACACACTTAACAATGTAGAGATTTCAAGGTATTGAAATTAGATATTGTGATACCTAATGAATAAAGTTTACAACATATTTTTTTAATGAAATCAACATACAAACACAAAAACTCCTCCCCTTTCCTGCCCCTAGCCCAAACAGTTAAATAAACTTGATGTGGTTGAACAATTAGCCCAAATCAAGCAAGCAGTGTGTGAAGAGCCCTTTCAACAGCCSCACTGTAACAGACCTCTGTAACTASGGGAAGCACGGGCACAGAAATTGTGTTGCTGTGATGTACCCATGCAACATGAAGAGGTCAGCTGATCTGCTCTTCTGGATGTCAACTAAGTGCTACAAGAAGTGTGATTGTCTTGTTTGAATTACTTTGAAGACTGAAATTGAAGGGGTCAGAACATAAAACCAAGATGCTACTACAAATAGAAAATCTGTGAAGAACAGTTCCCAAGAAAGATCAACAAATTACCACATTCAGTGTACTTGTAAGTCACTGTTCTTCCTGAATAAYCAGCTAGGCAACAAGACTATCATTACAATGAAAAGATTTTTATGATCTGCAACTATGTTCAATTATGATGGAAAATTCAAACTTGTCTCTTCAAACTTGTAAGGTAGAGAAAGCAAACAAATTTGACCTCTGCAAAATCAACAYCTGCCTGTTGTTTCTATTCCAATAACAACATCAGAGGTTATTTAAATTAACCAGATTATTTAAATAAATACTAATTTATTGTAGCATTTTCTTAGGAAAAAATAATTAAATTTAAATTCAGATAAAGAGGTGGKCTATAATTGTTCTACATTCTACAGCACTCTACAAATGCTGTTTGGTTTCAATCTTGCCAAAACTGACTGACTGACYATAAAATGTATTTTATGAATAGTGTTGTAGAAATGAAATGGAAAAAATCCCCAAAACATTTCCATGTTAAGTTAACATTCATTTTGGCTACCCACATTCATTATCACTTGTAATATTTAGACAATACGTGAAACAAATGAGAAAAAAAAGCCCACGGAAAATGGAGCAAAGGAGCAATTTTCCAAAAGTCAGTAAAAAAAAGGACAAAATTTTAGTTTATGGAAGACCCTGGAGATAGAATCAAGAAAGCCCTAACGATGTAAAGCCCTAAAGATTAAATACCCCCATTCTTTGACACATTTACATGCCTAAGCAGGATGAAATCCAATTATCATGGCATTTCTACAATCAGCTATTGACCCTACCACGTATCTTGAGGATAAACCATTTATGAAACCATTCAATTAAATTTTTTATCCTCTGGCCACTTTTATGGCAGAATTTTTTTTTTTTTTTTTTTACTCAAGACACATTTTTAAAGATCTTAMAACTGGTAAGAAGATTTTCATCACCTCTTCTTTTTCCCCCTCTGCCTCCGATTACACAGTCATTTCCAAAAACTTACTTTCTTCCTTCTCAACATTTCCCATTCTCYGTACACAGTTATCAGGGAGACACTTCTGTCAGAGGCAACAGTTTAGCTCAGTGGGAGCAAACCTTTTCCAAGTATAATGCCAAGTTTGTGTCAGAAGCAGAACTGCGTTTCATGATCACTGATGTCAGTCCTAATCCATGTCAGTGACAAACTTGGCACCAATGTAAGTGTCTAATTCCCAGCGATCTAATCTAATTGGTTAGGCACAGAAGCAGCATTATAGCAACAGTTTTTTCACCCTAGCAATGCTCCTGCTCTAAAGTTTATGGAGGGCTGATGTACCAAGCTTCCCACCTGCAAAAGGGCAATTGTCCCTTACCTCCTTATCTCTGCAGAAATTAAATGTTCACCAAGCTGTGATGTTTGCTGCTGTAGTTAAGAGCCACGTGCCTTCCACTTTTATGTTAAATATTTCCTGCCCCTACTTGAACTGTTCATCTACCTGCTACAACTTGTGACAAAAAGATTTTGTAGTGTAAGCAATGTCTTATTGTGCATTTCAAAGTGCCTGAAGTAACCAATCTTGTTTGTGGCAACTGTGACATTAGATGCTATAGCAGAAGACACACAAAAAGCTCTGCTTTACAAGATGCTTGTGACAATGACTTATTTAAAGTTGATGGGGGTGGAGAGACATGATAAAACATTTTCAACATAGAAAACTTTTGATGAATGCTAAATATTACATCTACATACATTTACTTCCATTATGAAAGAACAGTTACGGTCTAATATCAAGCAAAAAAAAATTAATGAAGCAGATGCTGGGAGCATACTTCTAATTTAGACATGGTCTTTTCAGAATGAAGTGGCATTATGAACAGTGTAAGACTCAAGAATGCTGAAAAACCACTGAAAACAGAACTAAAGCCAAGAGCATTGTTTTGTATTGTGACTATTTCAAACATGGAATTCATACTACAATCTCTTTAGAGTAATAAAAACATGTATGTAATATCAAGGAACCAAATCTTCTGCATTAAATCAATCCKGAACAAAAATTGAACATGTACTGAAATTAAACATACACTTCTGTCTTGCATTTWAATCCAAGCTTATTAAGGGAATTACCTGGTCATGAAAATATTCAAATGTACAATATGCAATGTATAAAAAGCTGTAGCACTGAGCCTTTGAGAAATTTGAGAAACATGCATTCTGCTGGCCTTCCAGAGGGCATGGATACTGTTTGGTTATTAAMCAAACTATTATTGAACTATTATTGCACAATTACATAGATAATTAATTGCCTAAACCCAGAGATAACTGTATCGCTTGGAATGTATCCACATCCCTCCATCTTGATTTGAAAAGAACTGCGTTACAAATGCTAGTTTGAAGCCTTGAAATAATTTCTAATAGAATATGCTTAAACTGGAAAGAACTACTTAGCCCATGCAGAAAAGGTACAGATCATAGGAACTTAAACTGAAAGGATAGTGTGTTTTCCATGACTTGTTTATTTAGCTCTGTCACCTCAGCAACCTTTCCTTTTATATGAAKGACAGTACAACTACCAATCTATCTGATGCTCCCTCCCAAAAAAGGCTATGAAAGGCTGACAGCTGTGTCTCAAATCAAGGCATTTACAGGGTTTTTCATCCGTTTACTTGCTTTAACAAATGGACCTCTAGAGATGACAATACAAAGAAAGATTTGTTACTAAACCAGAAGGAAAGAACGAGGTTAGGAAACAACTGGAGAATGCAGATCAACAATGGTGGCATGCTGCCCATTGCTAATGACAGGATGAAAGCCGATCAGACTGAGATGCAACAATCACAAGCAAGCAAGCAAGCAACTTTTATACTTAGTATTCTTTTTAAAGAGAAAAAAAATCAATACAAAAACATAATATACAATTAATTAAGTTAGGACGTATTTTACGAACAAATAATTAGTTAAGGAAATAAAAAGGTTCTACCTGTGTCTGAATTGCGATCTTCATTTCTGGATGGACTAATAGTAAAAGGAAGTTTACGTTTCATGGAAGACTTTTCTTTCATCTCCTTCCCCACATCACTCCTATCCACTTTTGGAGTTTTGCTGTAGGATGCAATCTTGTCCTTGCTCTAATATAAATAAAAAGTATACTAAGTAATTTTTGCATAAAGCAGGATAATCTTATAACGTATACAGATGGAAAAGACTGATACGGGAGAATGTATGTGCATGTGTATAAGTATGTGTATTACAAAGTTTTTTTGAATAAACAGAATAATCAATGTAATTTCTTTTTAAAATTACTAACTTCTACCTTATTTCTACTTTCAGATACATCACTGTAGAAACGCTGTTCACTGTTAGAGCCTTAATTAATAAGCGAAGGAACAACACAGACTGAAAAAGAATTTTAAGTCTTCAGGACCATCCCCATTGCCTTCTCTGTCCTTAACACAACAATCTCACTAAAACCACATTAAAAGCCCACAGTGCAATTCAGACAGCATATTGTAAACCCCAAAGAATTCTCTACCTACCCGCCCATGCCTCCATTCCCACCCCGAAATTAACCCATACAGAACTCCCTTTCTATTTCAACAATAATAGTGTAGTGTTTCAAGAAAATCTATGAAGAAACTTCTAAAACTTGTATCAAATTTAGAAAAAACAGGTACAAACTATTTGTATAAATCTGGGGATTTTGGCTCATAAACCATATTTCAAATAAACAGGCCTAAAAGTAACTTACACGTGGTTACTTTACTAATATAGGAGCAAAGAATTGYAAGACATCAGTGTAAAGACTGCTTCAGAGAACCCTCTGCAAACCCCAACCTCGACCTACCAACTGARATGCAATACAGAGACATCACATTTTCTGTTCAATACATGCTGCAGAAACACGTTATCCAGCTGTGTCACCTATCATAACTCCACAGCTTTATGTCATTCTTAACRGATGATCAGATAAAAAACACTAACAGAGTAATTTTCTAAAGGTATAAGAACATACACTGCCTTGTCAATCACTGAAAACCAAAAGGCTGGTCTTTGGTTCTTCTGAAGACTTATTCTGATTGGAGGAAAATGAAAAAGATACTGTTCTCAAAGGCACCTTTCYGTTTTTTTAAAAAAGCCAAACTCAGGTAAGAAGTTATCATCTGAYATTCTGAATTTAAAATGTTGCCAAAAAGTTAGACAGAATTATTGGAAAAAGAACCTGCAAACAAACTCTACAGCCTTCAGAAGACAAATATCTGTACAAGGGAAATTATTAAGAAGACATTAGTCTCTGTCAACAGAATTTCTGAGGTATAAAGGTTGCTGCCCCCAGAGAATACCTAACTTCTTCACTCCAAGTTTAGAAACCCAAAAAACCAAAACCCCATAAAAAAAGGACAGAATAAAATCCACACACCAAAAACTAAGCCAACCCTCCTTCAAAACCCCAAAGGAAACACCACCCCCTACCACCCCCCCACCCCCCGATTTTTTTTTACATGCTAGAACAAGAAAATCTAAAAACCTGAAACTCTTAAGACTCGCCTAGGCCCTTGGGAGATACTGTCTGTGATATTACCCATGAAAGAAGTTAATCCATCCAACACAAGTCATCATTTGCAAATGCATCTGTAAGTTGGCAAGAACAGATCCAAACTCCATTAAGCCTTTTCTGATCTCTTCCACTAAACACACAAGTTTTCCACTCGACCCCAACCTCACCAAGAGCTTTCTAATCCTTTGTTTCAAAAAATCTATTTATTTCTTGTATCTATGTATGTGAATTTCYTGCAATAYGATAAAGYGGCAAAAATTAAAATTTTATTGCTTTCTCTAGAATATTAACTTATGTTAAGTACTACACAGTAGAAAGGATGAATTAAAAAGAATGCAAAATTCCTAAGCAAGAAACAYTGGTTTCAACTGTAGGAAAAAACCAAAACCAGAACCCCACAACTTTTCACATTAACTCTTAAAAAGAATCCCTTTTTAGGGGCACTCATCAGTAAAATACATTCATAGATGCTCGCAAAGAGACACAACCTGTTTACATAATTTGATAGCTTTACATTTATTCTCAAATTGCTTATGGGTATTATGTTAAATATTATGACTGATGCACCAGTTTTTGAATTATGACTGAAAACTAATTTTGTGATGATGTAATTAGGAGGAGMGACAGTTCAAAATGCATACTTTCAGATAAATAAAGCCACATTAAAAATGAAAAAAAAAAAAATACCCCGCTATACATAGAATACACAGGGACTGCAAAAATTAGAGTATTTTGTTCCTCAGCTACTGCAGAATTAAATATTCAGCCACCACCAGTGGTGGACTTTCCCATCCAAAAGATACAATTAACAGGGTGTTTGTGAATTCTGAACAAAGTTGATTCTGTTCAGTATTTTCGGTGACAATGCTGAAACAGAGATACWATCAGATATGCAGACATATCACAACTGAAAGAGAGGGAGAAGCAAAGASCCCTGGTAAGGGGAATGTAAAATGACTGACTGATTTGAAAAGCAGTCTCAAAACAAAAGAAAATAGGAAAAGTCAGGATAAAACCAAGGTTCTACAAACTGATAAAAATAATTAACTTTACAATCCCAAAATGCTGTGTTAAAAGATAGAAAACTCTTAATGGCATTCTGGATTCAACTTCAAGTAAAGAAGGTAAGAGGAAGYAGAAACCCTGCAGGTTAGACCAGGCATTCCATTTTAAAGGGTGGGCATTCACTGGTGCAGTTTTTCCTGGTCACTGAAAGAACATGAACATCTCTTTTTCAGGGTCCAAGGCAAGGATCAAAAYTCAGCATCAACAGGTCTGTGCATTAATTTGATGTGATCCATGGAAGCAATCTAAAATGAAGTTGACAGTTTTTGTCAAATAACCTTTAAGCCCTGTGGACTTTCTAAAGAGGTTAATTAATCTAAGGTGAAAACTGCTAATTAGATAAAACATTGAAGACATGTTGATGTTCAAAAAACTAAACTAGTGCTGCAAGATGAAAAGAATTACATACTTTCCATGTCCACTACAGTTAGAGAACATTTAATGGCTTTCGACTGCAACAGGAGACCAACAAAGGTTATTTATCCTACTAAGTATCTAACTCTATGCCAGTCAGCATAATTACCTATCAGAATAAACTGCCCAAGGAGACAGGAATTTCCATCAGGCAAGCCTTAAAGTAAAGGTCTGGCAAACATCTGTCAAGAGCTGAGTACAGCTTATTCTACTCTGGGGCAAATGGATGAACTGGATCYGCACGTCTCAACATTTAATGCATGCCTCACTGGAGGATGTAGTAACAAGGAAGAATTTTCTCTGTCAACAAAACCATACTAGTGTGCTATGATGAGGAACATATTTTTAATCTGTTCAACAGGAACTGTCTCAGAAGTCTAACAAACAGCAGTCTGGACAAATTCTTGATATCCCATTCCAGCTCTATTGTCTGGTATGCTACAATCAATGACAGGACACAAAAGGAGACAACAGAGAGCCATATAATCTAGCAGATGTACTAAGCCTGGGGAGAACAAGCATTCTTTTTCTGCCTATCAAAGATAATTACATACTGAAGCATGTTCTGTGTGGTATTAAATGGTTTTGGGCACTGTTGTTGGAGTCTTCCAAGGAGAGAATTAATTCTTACAAACTCCAAATGTGTTTCTCCTCTGGATGACATATCCATCGTTTACYTTCTGAGTTTGGCTATATAAAGTATAAATTCAGATAAATTAAAATTTCATTATGGTTCATGTGTTTATAAAAGGCCTCATGCAAACATTAGATGGTCTAGGTGCTGTATACACTTTTACTGTTCTTTTTTTGCGTGCCAGATGAGCAACTGAAATAAAAATACATGTACCCTAAAGCATACATGATATAAACTCAGCTTATTAACAGGAATGTTATTTCTGATGGTTTTTTTTTTTTTAACTTCTTAGAAGACCTGACTGAACACAGCCGATTCACACAGCTATTCACAGGTTGTTAGGGCTACATAATAAGCACTAACTACTGGACAWATATGAAAGATTAGGTCTAATAGTAACAGTAACCTCACTGATTTCTCTGTCAACAGCTAAGAGTGCACAACCAGAACTAGCTAAACAGTATACCAGCTGTGAAGGGGAGACCATAAAGTGTTTGTGTATGGAGTACAGATTTGCGTTCAAGACTCTGTGTTGTTCAAACTCACACTTTACTMTTAGCCTATTGCCTGCCAAATTTTAAATAATTTTCTTGGCTGAATCCAAATTATGATATTTTTGCAATATTTTCTCTATTTTTTCTAACACACTCTGAAGAGTGCAGATTAGTCAAAGGCCAGCTGAACACTTCTAACAATTGTCCATATGTTAGAGAACAGGTATGTGACAGTTTAAGTGACTATTTAACATAACCATGTACTCAGTTATTCTCAAAATATGACAACTGTATTTATTGTGCTAAAAACCTGAATATAGGAATATTAACTGAAATACTTATACTCTCCATTAATAATGATAATTCTCCATTTTTATTAAAAATCTTATATTTTCAGTATTACATATCATTTTATATCATACAATTCTAAACCAAAATCCGATATTATTCTTATGTCAAACTGTACACTGTGCCAGGGTGGACAGCGAGCAACACTGGATAGAACAATCCAAGCAGTTTATCAACTTACTTTTCGGTATCAATCAGTCCATCACTGGCATTCCATATTCATAGCCTTTGTCAAACTTCCATTCCCTCCTCTTTACCTTAACTACTGAATGACACGTCAATTAAATTGACCATATCCCAAACAAGGACCAGAATAAAGAGAAAGAAAACCCAACATTATTTCAAACCTTTACTAGTAAGCCAATTTCCTATCCCCATTTCACTCTATCCTCCTCTTACTTAAGCAGTTCATCAGAGGGAGGAGAAAGAACTACCCTTGCCTCACTTTACTGGGAMCAATGAAACTGGAAAGAGACTAAAAGGTCTAAAGGTTTCTATGACTGTTTTTGGAGGACAAAAAGCTACAAGTAAATCCTGATTCTTCCAACCTTTTCCCATTTTTTAACCTCTTCCTGTCTGATATCCATTCACCAAATGGTCTTGCAGAGAATACAGATTTCAACAAAAGAGTAAGCATGACCACACATACACAYAAAATCATTTCTAGAGAAGACAGTTCTAAAGATTGTTGGGAGACAAACAGTTTCTCTTCTCCTTAGGGCAATATGCATGTAACTAATCATTCTCAATGCAGAGTATTATTCCAGCTTCTGTTATTCATTAGTAGTACAGATAAACCCGTGGTCTATTGTAAAAGYGTACTAGGCAGACAAATTGGAGAACTGGGTGATTTGCAACTTGGCTCCAGAGCTCTAAAAATTATGGGATACTTCACATTTAAAAACAACAAACCACCCTTCAGCATGACTAGACTTCCCATATACTTCATTCTCCAACACACAAAAAATGGATTGTACAATTATTAAATGGGACTACCTTGTACAGGAGCTACTCTTAAAATCCAAATGCTGCACAAAGCTTAAGCCCTCCTTAACAAAGGGAACAAGTCCCYRTRTTAAAAAGGAAGATAAGAAACCGGYGTTTTTCTTTGGTCTGTGCTCTGTCAYAGGCCTTCACAAATGTTTTGTGTGTTTGTTACAGTGAGTAATACACTGTAAAATAAAATACAATCTGGATAGTTGTTCTTGTGAACATATAAAGACTTCGTATTAGCTAAGATTTGGAGACTATACACTGACAGCAAATAAAACCAAAGCATACAGTTTCCTTTTAAATTAACTTGCAAGTTACAATAAAAGTAAACTCTGTCCCACAGTTTAACTTATAGTTAAAACAATGTAAAAATGTATAATTATTTTTTCAATACTCAAGATATCAGAACACAGATTCCTATTCCATTTTTCCCTTTACAGCAACAAAAATCATCAAAYATACTTTGTTTTACTGAAATTAAATGTGCATTGATATGATTTTGTTACCTTTCTTGCAGTTGTTTTTTCCACCATRGTGTTATTGCTGTCAGAATTTTCAACTTGAACTGTTTTTGTAGACCCAAATTTGGGCATTTTATAGCTGTTTAGCTAGCAGTATCTTGTATCAGTGGGTTCATCCTGTGTCTGAAAAACAAACAAACAACATTACATAAATATACACACTGCCGTGTCATCTCAGGACAAATGTTACTGCAGATGGTAGCAGAGMTGAATAGTACCCCAAAAAAGATTACTAATAATGACACCTGGCTTCCAGCATCCTCCTCAGATGCAACTCAATCCCTGGGGCAAAACCCCAAAAGGTCTAACATGGCTGTTGCTGGAGATGGTGTCAGGAAAAAAAACACCGAGTCAGCTGCTGAACTGCCTCATCCCTCTAGCTTACCGTTTTGGAAGACTTAAATTTTTTTGCTGTTTAAATAGGTCCATAGGTCCAGTATCTCACTTCATGTTAAATGCACTAAGGCTAAGATGCACAAGATTTCTAGCAACACTGGGAAAAGAAATTAAGCTTTCCAGCCTAAGAAACRGAAATTTTGTATATTCAAAGTCGTAAGAAAAGAAAGTCAAGTCTTACTATCCTTTGTGCTGGATCAAGAAAAGCCTGTTAGAAGAAAAATCTTTTAAAACTCAAGACCTGGATCTAGAAACCTTAAATTCCATTATCAAAATAATTACACAAGTCACCACTATATATATATATATATATATGTATCTATGAAAAGCGCCAAGAGCTGTGTAGTTTTTCATCTCCACAGTACTCTCCAAACAAGTGTCATTACAGATTCACGTAATGGAAGAGGTCCCACTTGCCTCTTCCACAGAAGGAAGAGCCACCCTTTTTGTAAGAATGCCTGAGAGGAAAGGTCACACAGAAGGCAAAACTGCATTAGACAGCACTTTAACACTGCTGACTTTTTGTAGGGTTTTTTTTCAGTTGATGYATTTTGCTGCAAGTATTTACATGATCACAATCTTACTGAGCTGTAGTTATTTTACACCTGAAAAAGTCATCATTTTGGGTGCAACACTCCTATTGTTGCTTTACCATTATCATTTTGGGATCATCMCATAGAGAATCTGTTACTGTTTTAGGACCATGGCCACTATTTTGCTTTGACACAGTTAACTGATAACAAATCTGGAGCAGATGACTTCAAGAAAACAATTTTGCACACTAGACCTGACACACAAGATGYTGATATTCAAACAAATTTCTGCAACCCACCCACCCATCCATCCCCTACAAGATTAGACTATGGAAATTCTGAGTATTTGTTTAAGATTAATACTGTTGTATACAACCATGTAACATGCTACTTTTTTAATCTTCCAGAATGGGAGGGAAAGAAAAGTTCAAAATTTCAATCCTAAATCAGAGAAGTAGAAAATGTTGCCCTAAGGTCTGCTCTTTTCCTCCCTTTCCCCTACACCTGAGTAGGGATTTTTTGGTTGGGTTTTTTTTTTTTTTTGAACATTAACCATAAGCTTACGGAAAACAGGAAGAGCTTAATTAGAAACAATCTCACATTTAATAACCAGAACCTTGTCTCCCCTGTGATACAAGATGTAATATTGTGAAATTCCTACTGTTTCTACTCTTATGTAAAACAAAATAAACATTTGTGTATTCCCTTCATTTACAGAGTGTTAAMAGGATTTATGCAGCCCTACTGATACAGAGGGTAATTGTGCAATTTTAATGAACATCAAAGCACGTGGTTATCAGCCTTTTCTTTTTATTTGCTCTTTGTAACAGCTGCGGGAACAAAAAAAATGGTTATTGGCTCAAAGRAGAGAAAGAAACACTAGACTGAGTTTCCTGTAATTTACAAAAACTTTCCTTAATCCTAAAAGATGCAACAAGTTACTCTCCTCACAGAATACTGTGCTGATTAGAGCAAACATAGTGTATTACCATAGTAGCAAATACCTGTTTCCATGGGTTTTAAGAGCAACAAGTCATAAATCTGCTTTTGCTCATTTAGCCTTTCAAATCCTGTTTCATTTGTAACAATCCCCATTGTATATATCATTACAGCTACTTAAAAAATGATCAACATGTAAAACTTTATTATTTTAATAAAAATATTTCTCATTGTATATGCTGCTGTTTCTTTTCCTTCTTTTTTTCCTGCTACCTGGCTTCCTGAAACTACCTCTATTCCTGCTTTTGCTTTTCTTCCTTTCCTGGTTTTGTATCCCATTCCCTGGTGTATGACAGCAAGAAGCCAAACCGAACTTCATAAGCTTAGTAAATATTACTATCCTAGGTTTGGGTTCCTTGATCTCATTTGCCTCATTTAGCAGGGACTGAAACACATGAACTGAACAAGAGTTCCCCTTCACAAATGGCCTGGCCTCCCTGCAAGTCTTATCTGGACAGCAACAGTTTATTTTTTTACATGATAGGAAAACCCACCCCCCTAACCTCAAGGTACAGGTATTGTATAGGGGCAAGAAGATTATGAAGACATTTTCAAAACAGATTTCAAGTAAAGGTATTTTTAACAATACAGTTAGCTCAATACACACACAGAAGTAGATGAAAACAGAAAGTATAGGATGTTTCCATTTTCTTTCCCWGCTGATTACGAGGCAGAAGCAGAAGCACAGGAAGTTCCACCTGGGTATAAGGAAGAGCTTCTTTACCGTGCAGKTGACTGAGCACCGCGACACATYRCCCAGAGGGACGTGGAGTCTCCCTCACTGGAGATATTCGAGAAGCCTCTGGACACAATCCTGTGCCATGTGTTCTGGGATGGCCCTGCCTGAAGCAGGAGGATGGTCCAGATGACTCACTATTCTGTGATCAAAATTAAATGTGAATTCATTAAATTCTTGACCCAAGCCAAGTAYGTTTTGCTTTGTAAGTTCACTAAAACTGTGTGTCACATACTGGATTATTAAAGCAGAACCACGACACTGAAAGACTAACAAACAGCAGTATTTTAATTAAGTGTTTCAAGTAACAGATTGCTATTGCACAATTGCTGTGCAAAATTTAAAACAGACATAAGTGCTTCAAATATTTGAGAAAAMATACTTTTCATAAAGGGTGGAAGTTTGAAAATTATTAAGGTATCACTATGAACGAGAAATTAGGCCAACTATTTAACCTGTGATTACGTACTATATACAACAATAAAATTTTCTCCTGAAAACGTGATTTTACTGACATTTAAAATTTTATTTCCATTTTTCTGGAGTTCAATGCCATTTCAACTCAAGTTCTAAACACAAACATTTGCATTCATAGTGAAAATGTAGAACATTAACAGGGTCTTCCAGGGAAGCTTAGATCTGTCTGTTTTGAGTTTCCCTCAGGGCCATTTCTTAATGCAGTTACTGGTTTATTAGGCAATCTTGATGGCACGTTTTAAATCATCAGAACCCTAAATTAAAAGTTAAACTCTTTACATTCTCCTCTGTGCGAATTATCCTCCTCTGTCACAACAAGCAGGGCCATCATTTTGCATCTGACACACACACAGGCACAGCTGTGTTTTCTCTCCAACAAACCAATTTCAAGCTTTTCAATATAACAGAATCTGCTTCCTACTAAAGAAACTTCTCTGTATGTAACAAAATCAGATCTTTTTTCATGTTTGGACATCTTTCCTACATATTCATTACCAATCATCCATCATACTACTGGAAATACTGTTAAACTCTTCTCAATCATTTTTCAACTAAGGAACTAAAAATTCTATTTTTTCCATGAAGTAACAAAGGTAAGCCTTAAAACACATCTACAAGCATTGACATAAAAAACCTAGGATTGTTTCATATAAAAAACCCTGGACAAAAAACGCAGCCAAACAAAAAATCCCACCAACCACCAGAATTTCAAATAATTAGCTACACAAAATTAGCTATATAATAAATCTCTAACACCACCAAGCTACTGTATTAATTTGTATAAGCTTACATGTAGCACCAATGAAAAAGCTTGTCTTTACCTACATTAAAAACCAGAATTTATGCAGTACTACAACTGTGCTGCTGCCACTGTCAATCAATCCCTCTACATCTTTCAGCCTGGTCTTCTGAGAAACTAAGGCCCATGTGTTTGTGTTGGATGCCTATGTATGATTCACTAATGACTTCCAAGCCTGTAAATGGATTTTCTTTAAATGTGACAGCAGCAGAAATTTTCAAATATATTAAGGACTCATAAATTTCCTCAGAAAAGGTGGTCAGTGGATAATAAGAGTAACAATAATAATCCATCCCTGTTTTTTGCAAGGGAAGGTTTCAATATGGGCTTCATTACATACTGCCTGTAAGAAAACTCCACATGAGATGGCATTTATAAACCACTTTCCTTTTTTTCCCCCCTTCGTTACTGGGGATGTTTCAGTTGAGACCTGCACATCACCAGTCAATCAACCACAAGACACAAACTGCTAAGAAATTAAGCATCATTAGTTCTGGTGCTCACAGAACTACTTGTTTCCTTTCTGTTTTATTGTATATGCTTTTCTCCTTACTCCTGCATGTCTCCCGCATAACACCTACGGCAAAACATTAYAGGATGCTTTGGGAAGGTTTTGTTTGGTAGCCCCTGTATAGCTGATCTTGAAGGTTAGCTGACTGCTAGTACAACATCAAATCAAGGGGTCACAAGGCTGAACTTCTGTGAGAATATTAGTAGTAGATGAGTTAATTTCTAAGATACTGCATTTACCCTCATGCTCTAGAAAGCATTTGTRTTTAAAAAACAGGGGGTCTAGAGTAATGCAATCTGCTCAACTACTGCTTTCCTGTATTTCCCATATTTTATTTCATCTGCAGAGAAGAAAAAAAAAAAAAAAAAAAAAAAAAAAAAAAAAAATAATAAATAAAAAAAAAAAAAAAAAAAAAAAAAAAAAAAAAAAAAAAAAAAAAAAAAAACACAAAAAAAAAACAACCCAAACACAAGAAAACCCCAAAACTCAAAAAAAAACCTCTCTTCCAGTAAGGATTTACTCCAGACTGGGAAACAGTGAATCCACTACACCAAATTTCTGCTACAAATGGTGACAGGAATGCTTCAGAATGTTTTAGTAAAATTAACCTGAAAATGACAATTACAGCTACATCTTCATTAGCAACAAGTAAAGAATTATCAAGAGCGGATCTGTAGAGTGGAACAGGCAGTAATAAAAATCCCAAATTTACACCAGCCACATTTAGCAGATTTGSTCTGGACTACTTCTAGTGCAGTTCTGTGTATTAAATACACATTAAAGGTTGRAGCACATTCAGCCAATTCCTAAACACATCTCTCAGCTTAAAACAGGAGGAATCAAGCTTTGAAATCACTACACAGGGGAAACTGAACCACAGTGAGGAGAGAGGATAGTCACTGATTTAAACTAAGACTGACCTGATTATCTCCTCCTTTCCACCCCTAGAAATTCGTCTCCTGCGAGGTTTTTTTTTAAATGACTGGTATCTTCCAGATCGCAGGGCTATTAAGAGTCCATGGAAAGGGAACAAAAAAAAAGTTTGTGGATGAGTGTAAGAGAGATGTCTAAGAACAGCTGATCTGAGGGAAAGGCAGGCAAAAGCCAACATTACATATTCTGTTCAGAGAAAGCCAGCTGGCCAACCCGTATGTACACACTGGCTAATTAAGAAATATGTAGGTAGCTCACGCCTAGCCATACCAAATGTTATCTGCATTCTGGTGGGAGTGTGTCAAAGACAGATGAGGTTAACACACTGGGAGAAAGGCAATGGGTATAGYACAAAGACCAAAAATCTACAGAAAACTGGTATTTTTAAATCCTGTAAGGAGCAGAGTTTTAGCAAAAAGATGTTCATTTAACTAAGTTTAACACTCTGTGTTCTTTTTTCTTCTTATCAGGAAAGTGCAAATGACTTCTGTATTTTATTTCACAACAAAAGCATCCTTCAGCAAACAGCTCAGAGAAGTGATTTCTATCCAAGAGAGGTTAACTAAGTTCAGCATTATTAATGCTAAATGAAATGTGTGATGGGAGATGTAACAGCATTGCCAATTATTTTCTTCTTATGGAACTCAATGCTTCTACACAGTTGCTACACAATGAAATGGCTCCCGGTAAACGAACAAATTATCAGATCAGCATCYACCTTTTCACCTACAGTGTCCAGGAAGAAAAAAGGGGGAACAAGAGATTATTTAGGGTATCTTGGTTAGAGGCTGGGGATSTGCTAAGAGGCACAACATCAGCAATTTGAGACTGTGGGGAAAGAGACCATTCAGGTTACAACATAGAGTTGGAGGGCACTGAAGTCCAGTAGTGCAGGACTTTTCTGGGTTTGCAATTTAAACACCATGCCTAAAAAAAKAATGTCTGTCTGTATTTTAACCTGATATTTTCTACACAGAAATATGTCTAAAGCTTCAGATTAGCCAAATGACAAGAATGTGACTGTGATGAGGAGGCAGAAGAGAGAGAGACTTGAGAGGACAAGGCTAAAAAGGGATTGTGCCTGGAAGTAAAGCACAGGAGACTCCATGATCAATAATATTTTTTCCCCAGAATACTTTTTCCTGGGTTACACAAACCACAAGTCTTTAGTCTTGCTATTCCAATGACCTTGTAAAAAAGCACAAGTGTTCCATATCCTTTCCATTTAAATGGAGAACAAGCTTATCCCTGAGGTCCGTTTTCCACTACCTCCTTGGACAGACATACTTGCAAAGATGAAGTCTCTAACACTGCTGAAGTCACATGAAAATGTCAAAATTATGGTAAAGAATGGGAAACTGATGAAAAAAAAATCTCATCAGAACATTATACAAAATACTGTTTTGAAAGGTCAAAATTTCAGAGCGACTGCAATCACAAATATATTTGTACCAACATCTTCATTGCAGAGAACTGTATCACTACAGCTGTTCTGTAATCATTAAAGCAGTTTATTTTATTTTTGCAATGAAGACACTGAAAAGGTTATTGAAAACTTTATTTGAGCAAAAATAGTTTTAAGTTTCTTGTGCAAGTCCTATGAAAAGWGTGTTACATGGATCCCCCCAAAAAATACTTCCTCTCAGTCATTTAGCAACTGAGGGTGCTGCTGTAGTTCAGCACATATGTTACTACTAAATAGGATTATGGAACATTTTAACTCTCTGTACACTAAAGTCAAATTTGAATAGGTTTGAGAATTAGAGAGTAAAACATCTTTTYCAAAAAGCTGATAGTATGTTAGACATATGCAGCTATAATAGACTAAATATATATTGCAGTACATCCCTACTGGCAAGCCTGCCTCCTGCTGCAGGCTAGAACAGTATAATCCCCTAAAAGCTCAAAGGAAAACATATTCTGCATAAGAAAAGATGAAATAAAAGGCTATTTATGTACAGTGTACTATTTGAGACTGTATTTTTACCATCACCGCTTCCTGTATGTAKTGTACACTATAATACCTTCAAATATAATGAACGGAACAATTTACCAGGTCCTTTTTGCCCTGCACTCCATGGTGTCTCATTGTACTCACAATTCAGTTCAAATGAATTTCTAACCACTACTGGCTTTAGGTAGCACAGCAATTTAGTATGTTAGAGAGAACACTGCCTGAATGATACATGCTGMGGGTTTTGCAGATGAAAGGTGACAAGAACATTTTTATTTGGAAAATATTCACAAGGTCTTTTCACACAATTGCGACGGTTCAGTGCATGCACATTCCAGTGTCAGGGTCATGATGAAAGAACTAAGCTCCAACACAGTCTCAAACTAATGTGCCTGAGGCAACAGTCTGTTGCTGTATTAAGTGCAAATGCAGTACCCAGYACGGACATGAGTCACAAATTTGGCAGATTTTACAGCATTTGACAATAAAAATATGACAGAACACTCTTGGTTCAGAAGTGAGACATTCTTTTTTATTACAATTTTTCTTTAAGATWTGCACAATATTTGAGACAATGTTGTGGCTAGAACATGCAATGCTGGGATTAGTTCTACTCCTTTCCTATACCTATYGTGCAATCTCAGAAACAGTGCCTTACCTCTCCCCTGCAGTTTTCCCTACCWRATTTTAGASKGTATATAAAGAAACTGAAGAAAACRAAACATYAGCTGAATAAACATACATTTCAGACATATGTGTCATGAGATAAATTGGACATAATATTTTTGGAGACTCCTCAGATACTAGGTAATAGAWGGAACAGATTCATTGYCCTATTAGAGAGAATTTCTAMATTTTAATTTGAAAKRTTCAGATACCTGCRATCCAWAGATAWAAGAATTGCACAAACCTTTCTGCAATAAGCAAAAYAAACTATTTGAACTTCATTTTATAAATGTGTCCTTTTATAAAAYAAAGTAGAGCAGTAAAACAAGCATGGGCAGTGACTACTCACAACCTCCAGAACAGCTTTTAATATAATCCAAAGTATCTACTCATCGCATGCCAGACTATACTACACATGGATAGGATGAAGTCCCCAAAAAACAGCCAATGCTCAGGCAGCARGAAAGATTTTCCAATACTTCAGCTGGAACTCACCACTACTTCCTACCAAAATAAGGAATGTATCTCATAGTCTAGGAATTTCTGCTAGGAAGAGAAAAAAAAATGAGAGGACATACAACTCTTTCCTATGCAGAAAACAAACAAAACCTTTGCAGGGATTTTGCACTTGCCTAYACAGGACCTTGGGCTCCTACCCATAATCCCTATTTTAAGTGCCTGTGCTTGGTTTCAGCTGTCAAGTCCCACAGATTTCAGAACTCTCTTCAATGGATTTCTGTGGTAATGGTACCTGGACTTCTTTACAACAAATATGCTCTATTAAAGAGCATGACTGAGACTATAATTTCCCAATTAAGCTTTAGTAAGGTTTTCCATTTTTTTAACTAAATGTGCTTATCAGAGAATACAAGAACTTCATTGCACATAGAATTAAAGAAAAGTTAAGGTGAAGAGACATTTAGAGGTCCATTTAAGTCTCTCAGTTATCTAGTCAAGTCAGACATTTTCAGCTTTAGTCATATTTTACACAGACTAGGCTGGGTTTGTTACTTGAGCAGGAAAACGCAGTAAAAGAAATAATGAGAAGTATAACACTTTCTCACTGTATGCACCTATAAATCATGTAGTGGCACTTTACAAGCTGCACACTGTGGAGGAAGCAAAAACTTTAGCCCAAAATTTAGTTTACAAAATCCTATTCGCTGATTGAAAACATCACATTCCAGTATGTCTTTGAGATGTGTTACATGGACTGACTTGAAGTTTAAATTTATGGATTCATAAATTAGAGAGGTCATTCTTCAGTAACAGCTGTATCTGACCAAGAGACAGCTCCTCTTTCACGTCACAGCTTGTCATCAGAAATACACTTGCACCTCTTCCCAAAGGTTTTCTTGCAACTACATTAAATGTCAAGCAAGTAAGGACTGAAACTCTTACTGGAGTAAGTTGGACATCCTGCCTCACAAATGCTTAACTAAAACAAAATCCACCTGTTATAATAAAACCAATATGCTGATAACCTGATGAATGACCATAAACAGCTGCAGCAAGTGGCCTCACCTGCTCTCTCTAAACATGATTCCTGCTATTTCAGCTTGTCTTGATTTTTGCCTTCTTAAAGGGCAGAAAATGTCTACCACACTTTAAAAAAAAAACAAACAAAAAAAACCACCAAACCCCAGCATCCTAAACAGAAAGCAGGACCTATCCTGGACAACTCCAAAGAAATTACTATTCTTAAATCARAACTGGGAATGCTCCCTCTCCCTTCACAAATACGAATTTATTTTCACAGTATTCCTGGTAGATTAAAATGCATTATTTCCCTCATTTTACAGATGGCAACGTAAGTTGATAGAAATAATSAGGTGAGGAGTTTGACCAATTTGCCTTACCTGTAACATCAAGGACTTTATTTTTCAGATTATTTTGCATCAGTTAGTAGTTTATTCTTGGTTAGACCATGGCTAATCTTGACTTAATTTTCAACTTCTGCAAGCAACCACTCTTTCCTACCACTGCTGAAGGAAAAAGGTAAAACAATCTCAAAGCAGATATTCCCCATGTGAGGAAAACACTTGGCATGYATTCATAAAAAGCCTGCATTTCACACAAATTCCAAAAGAGACTGAAAATTTTCAGGGTCAGTGTTCAAATTCCCTCAACATAGGATCCTCTTTTCCTAAGTAAGAGAACTTATTCCAGCTTCTGCCACACAAATCTTTTTGGAGCAGTAACCTAAACTGCACAAATGCATTTAACCCCAGAGATTCATAYAGTTCATTTAAAGTGGAATATAAAAAAAAAACCCATCAAACTAATGATGCAATTCTGCTGTGTGCAGCAGGGCAAATGAGCAGCACAGCTCTAATACAGGGCAGACAGCATTTCCGGCACAGCAGAAGGTAAAGGTCAGCCACACTGTAGAACACAGCAAGAAGTCATGCAAATACAGACAAGAAGCACTCGTTTCACTTCTTTTGCAACACACTCCTCCCATTTCCTTCCTTGACTTTCTCTGAAGTTTCCAGTCTCAAACAAATTCTGAGATCCTCCTACTGCAAATGTCACTCCACACATCAAGATTATGAAAAAAAAAAAAAAATCAAAGCAGTTTGTTGGTATCACACTTCCAGACTCATATGGAATTAATTACTGYTTATGTCTTTCCAAGGCACTGCAAAAAAACCCATAAAAATGAACATTTTGTCAAAATATCCTTGCAGGTGCTATGTCAACCAATCAAATATTGCTTGGTATGTCAGACTTAAAAATTACTAGCAGAGCATGACAGTGGAAAAAAAAAAAGAATCCAAGGTATCTATAAATGACCTTTAATGTTCTTCCACATGGAAAACTGAACAGGGAAGAACTAAAGAAAATGAGTATGSTAGGCTCTCCTTCTACTTGAACATCTCACAGCAGTGTAATGAGTATTGAAGACCAAGTATCCACAAAGGTAATTTTCAAAGGATGGGACACTCTCAAATAATTATTTATATTCATGGACCCTAAACCTAGGTAAACCCATCTGCATCAAGATTCATCCAAAAGAAGAAACCAAGAGAYTGCTACTAAAGCCCTWAGATGCTGAAAAAAGGTAGAAAGCAAAAGAAGGAGGGAGGAGATGAATTCTTTTCCCAGCTGACTTTTGTACAACTCCCTTCCAGGATGCTCAACTCCTTCCTGACTAAAAAAAGCCTTAGGAATTAATCTGTTTACATAATGTTATTTAGGGTGAAAAAACAATGTTGACAAATACAGCCTAAACARACAGCATGGCACAACTCTGAAATTAGGAGAGTGGGGAAGATGGGACTTTGCAACAGCGATACCTAAAGATGATTTGATATAAACAGAGAGTTGAAACAGGAATGCACTGAATGTAAAAATGCAAAGGTACCTGAAGGAATCAACTACTATGAACTTCTTCTTTTATAATTTTTGAACAGAAATAGTTTCACAAGTCTGAAATGCTGAATATTAGTTGTTTAATAAAAGGAACATACAGGGCCAAAGAACTGTCTTTATAATAAATACTCTCTGATTTACACAAGAATAGTGCARATTTCTTTATTCAGAATAAATTTTCAGAACAGAAGTTCTACCTGTTTAAGGTTATGGAATTCTCCATTATTTCAGGGAAGTTTTTGAAGAGCTGTGAGTTTGCTTAATAGTGAAGCCTGGAGACTGGATATATATATATTACAAGCAAACTTGCAAAAACAGAAACTTAGGTAATTAGTAACTTTCTCAACAGCTTGGAAAAAGGCTACTTTTTCTAGAAAATCATAAAACAGTAGGTCGCTTGATACCACAAGGGCATCCCAGATTGCACTGGAATGGCAGAATCTTTATTTATAGCCAATATTACCTTGCAAAAAAAGGCAAGATCATTCTCTCACCATTATCTATTTAATCATATAATTTCCTCTCAATAACCAAGAAAAGTGCTGCATTGAAAGAATTTACATTTTATAAAAAAACTTACTTTAAACTGAACAGCTTAAACTTCAAAAGCTGAAAGTCTGTAGAACTTGCATAACATAAACCAGATCATATTTTCATTAAAGAATGGTTAGGAATTATTTAAAAGCAGAAACTCTACCCTGATTGAGACTTGTGTTGAAGCTTCTCTTTATGCATACAGGTACACACCTCCTACCACAAAATGTGAGGGATAAGCTGTAAGTGATGACTATTTAAGAATAGAGTTATCTCTGGTTATCTCCTGGCATTAGAAACAAACAAACAAACAAAAGCACTGCATCTCCCCAGAATGGTGACAAATCTTCCTTTCAGAAGTCAGACATCAGCGCCCATTTCAGTGTGGAGTGGCTYCCACATAGTGACAAGGGGCATCATTCCTTCTGAACCACTCTATTTCTACAGCATTCCTTCATGCAAGCCAGTAAGGAACTGAACCCGTGCCAGAACTCAAGATGAATCTGAAGGACACTTGTCAGTATTGTATTATTCTCAAGTGCATTTCTCTATTCTCAAATTAACCCTCTGTCTTTTCACGGAGCATACTAGCATTATTGTTCTTACACCGGCTGGCTGCTCTGCAAGGAAGCTTTGGAAAGAAATAAACAGAAGGAACCAGTACAAACAGAACAGCTTGAGTAAAGTTTTTCTTCTTTAAAAGATTCCAAAGGATCAAAAATATTAAGTTCCTTTGCAGATGTTATCAATATTCAAATAATAATTTCTGAATAAATTCTCTTATTACTAATTTATACTTCAGCTACTTTTCATATTTCTCCTTTGGCGACAGAAAAAAAGATTGTTTTACTTTCAGTTTCTCACTCACAAGCTCACTCAGAGTCAAGCACCGGAAGAGACTTTTTTCCAGTAAGTTATAGCACAAATAACGTACAGAAGACATATATGGATTTGTGTTTCTTTAAAAAGAAATTTCAAAACTGCATTTTTAACCGGMGAAATGAAGTGCAAAGAAGTCTTACTTACGCAACCAGTCAATTAGTCATCCAAATAAATGTTTTAAATTACTTAGGAATCTGTATAGCAGAACTTGGTAGAATGTACCACAGCTTTACAAGACTACCACACACAGGCAGCATAAGAAGAATGCATCCTTTGACTATTAAAAACCAAATTAGTAGGAGAAAAGTTATCTACAACAGCTGAAAGAAAAGTTCTATTACATATTTAAACAAGAAAAAAGTTTGAGTTTTATAATTTATCAAGCCTTCAACAGTAAGTTCAGCAAGGAATCCCAACAGACTAAAATTAGAACGTAATATTTTACTTGCACTGTTGGGCCAAATTCCAAGTTCAACTGGACACAACCATGAGCACATTGCTCTAGCTGAGCCTGCAGGGAGCCTGGAGTGGACTAGATGACCGCCAGAGGGGACTTCTGACCTCAGTTACTTTGTAACTCTGTCCCATGAATCAGAAATACTGATGTTCTTCACCTCAGCAGCAGGCTATCTACGGGCAGTTCTCTCCTCCTGCTGATATGCTCAACACAGGACAAGGTTTGTATCTTCTAAATTCTCCAGAAACTTACACTATGCTGTCAGGACAGCATTTATTCCAGAAATACTTACACAAGTGCCAGAAGAACCTGTGTAGCTTGTGAGTATGGGTGTGTAGAACGCAACCATGACATTCCTACTGAGGCAAATTCCTAGCTGTTAGAATAAACACTTACATGGAAAAACAACCTCATCCCTTAGAATCAGACACAGGTAAATTTCTGGAGCACCTGAAAGGATTGCCCTTTATTCTCAATAGTCTCTCAAAATAAAGGAGATCCTTGATTCTACAAAGAAGAATTATTTCTCCAGGGAAATAAAAGAATATGCCATCCCAAGAACTCTGGCGCTTAGGAGCTGACGACACCTATTGCAAAATCCATTAGTCCTCCCCTTTAATCTACAAGTCTAAAATCTTGTATGTTCACAGGTGCTTCCTCTTGGGTCTTTTTTAGGATGAGCTATGGGTTCAAAGGAAACACCTGCACAGTTTAGCTTAATATAATACTCTCTTTAAACTACATGGAGAAATGGAGTTATAAACATCAGGTTTGATCTACTGGTTATTCCTTAAAGACGTAGCTAAGTAAATACTTTTCAATTAAGAAAGACTATTGCATATGCAGAATCTACCAACATAAAACTTGAAAGCCTTTCTATCAGYACTTTGAGMAACACAAGATAAGCAAACCTACTGCCAAACAATATWCAACTCCTTGTACAGGAATCTCCCTCTGGAAATCTACAGATCTCCAAGTCAAGAGATTTCATAACTACACCATACATTATTGCTAGAACCTCAATAATTTCTATTTAAATCTTCATAAACTAATGATAATTTGCCAATCTAAAACCAAGAAAAGCCACAACTTAATCTGAAACACCACCATAAAGAACTTTACTTAAAACACACACACAAAGGCCCTTCACAAGCTAAAAACAGATGAACTGCCAACACCTACTCACAGTCCTTCAACTCTAGCAGGGTTCAGGACAGGTAAAGCAGGTAGCTGGAGTGCTATCACTCATAAGAAGAATCTAAARCAGTAAATGCAGGACAGAAAGCAATCTTGGCTTACTCACAGGTTCCCAACTGGGTAACAGAGGTTTCTGTCCAGGCTAAATTGTGAAGACATGCAAAATATTCAACAGTCTTCATTGCCATCTCTTGGCCATCACCAAATCTCACAGAATAACAACAAAATCATCTGTCAGCTCCTTTATGGAAATAATCTTTTTTCGAGGGAAAAGAGATGGCGAGGGAACAGATGGAGTGGAAACAGAACAAGCAGAATACTGTTTGCAGACAAGTATAACTATTTAGGGCTGTAAAACTACAGTGAGTGCTGCAATTAACCTTCTTTAAAAGTTTTACTGTGTCATCTGGGGAACCAAAGGGACTGGAAAGCAAAGAACCAGTTATTTTCAAGACAAAAGACGGGTTTATTTGCTTAAAAAAAGTAAAACAGGTGTCAAGACACCTGTTTCATCTTCGTTGAGTCAAAAGATGAATAGATTAGCATTACCTACACAAGAAAGAGAGTAATACTAAATGAAAGGTCTATTATCTCTTTATCATTGAACTAGTAGTAAGAACCCAGATTAGTGGGTTGCTGAAGAATACAGAGTACCACAAAAAGTTGGTTTCTCTCTGTTAGTTGTTCGTTGCACATAGTATTGAAGGAAACAAAAAAGAAGGCATTTCCACAAACCAGCTAGGAAAGTTATCCAGCTAACAGAGCTTAAAAGGTTTCATAGCCAGACACCTCTAAAGTAGGACTAATCCAAAAGGCTTTGAAAGAGAAGGGAAATGTCTTCACACACAAGCTTATTTCTGCTGTCATCAAACATTGGAACTTTCTAAAATCTACCACAGCATGCATGGAAATGTGTAAGAGTTATCACAGGTTTGTTGCACWGAATACATGCTGAAACCTGGGGGATGGAGGGGAAGTGCTTTCTACCTCTGATGCTTTCCAGCCTCATGAGTCTAAGACATAAAGCAAGGGAAGAGTTGCTCCAATACTCTCCATCTCCAGCAAGACACTCACAAGTAGAAAGCAGATGACAGGACCAGAGAAGAAAATATAGGAAGTTTTCCTCCACACTGTGCATTTTTAGTTTTTGACTCTAATATAATCCATAATCTTGTCTTTAATGTTGCTAATGGCTTTTCTTAACTTAAATCATTGCGAAGTCAATCTTCTTGTTACATTATCATGACCTACAGCACTCTGAGTAGAAGCCATAAAACTGAGGAACAYTTATTCATTTGTTGCTTGCTAAAGATAAAAGCAGTTGCAGCAGACTTAAGGATGCTTAAGATCCAGAGAAATAATCTAAAATAAACCAAGGCAAAGTCATACTCGCAAGGGCTTTGTGTCACTACGTGGATGTCTAGTCTTTAAGCAAGGTGGCAATAAAGGTCCTCAATTGCCTCCAAAGAAGAACTTCTAAGACTTCTCTAGGTTCTGGAATAATAGCGAACTGACAAGAAAAAAACCTAAAGATGTTAGCAGAGCTCTGACTTTTGTTATTCTGTTAATAAAATCATTCAGTGTAATAGCACAAAATGCAAGACTGAGTTTGTGCTAATATTTATTTCATACCATCTGTCACTAGAGTCTAAGTAGAGTCTAATTATACAGTTAAAAAATAGTTTGATTTAGAGACTAAATGACCAATCAACATTTATAATACTCCATCTGCAATAGAACATAGAAGAGAAGAAACACCAAACATTCCTGCCTGACCCATCACTTTGTAAGATAARATCCAAAAAATGTCAAAAGTAGGTTGTTCTGAGTGTGCACATTAACAGTGTGGTAGCAGGTTAATCACTACATATTTTGTGACCAATAGTTTTTTCCAATTTTAAAGAGGACCAAGTGCACTAGTCTCCCAGGCATTTCTAGGAGCCCACATTCCCACTAAAAAGGATATCCAGAACCTTCAACCTAGTTAAAACTGYAACAGCTTATGGAGTTTCTAGCAGTTTAAACAGACACCTAAGGGTGCAGAGAACCTGTTGTCTGAGACTATGATTCGTGACCACTAATTTATRAACACAGGTATTCAACTTTCAATGTATGCTTTTAATCCTAAGGTTAAATGGTAACATTGCAGTACCTCCAGCAACTAATGCCAAGCAAACACGGAAGCTTCATACAAGCACTCACTTAGCCTGCTTATTAAAAGGCCCTTTCCTCTAAGAAGTCACCTATTGTGCAAGCCTGTTGGAAGAAACTGTACACAGACTTCAGTTTGTGGCACGGCACTTGCTTTCTTACACAACATCTGTCCTAAGCTTTAATGTCTGTAGTATTCTGAGTTCACAAATYATTTTGAATAATCCTCTGAGTGAGAGAAGAACACACAAAGAGATGGCAATAGAAAGGCAGAAATATTTATATTTTAAAGATTGAGTGGTCATCTTGGTGAAAGAACCAAAGGCTCTCTGATCAATTGACTGCACTCAATGATTACTACAGAAAAGCCAGGAAATAGGAGAAGGGACTCACACACCCCACACTAAAAAACTGGCAAGAAACCCATGGTCCTCAGGGTGCCAAGAAAAACAYTGCTACTCCTTGACATTTTAGCTTGCAAGATACACACAGAACAGCAGAACCATTAAAGGYGAGCTGGGCTGTAAAAAGACACAGACATTCAATGGGTTCACCATTACCTTCCCAAAGAAATATTCTGCTTTACCTCACATCCTGCAATTTTAGTTTTTCAAGCTTGCATAGAAACCTACTAAATTCACAGAGAGTGAAATTAAGGTCCCCAGCAGAACAAGTCACAAGGTCACCAGGGAGTCTGAATGTCCAACTTAAAGAATGAAAAAAAGCACAAACCCAACACCTCACAAACAACACCCAAACACCTCACAAACCTCAAATAATAAGAACAGCTGAAATACCTTGACATCTCAGATAATTTTGAGTATCTGTWGCTCTGGGGACTTTTACCCACCAAACTATAGCAAAGGATTACAGCAGAAGGACAGAATGCTTGGCTCCTTGAAGCTGCACAGCACCTGTGAGTAGCCCACCATGTCCCTACTTACAATAATCAAGATTTGAGGACAATCATGCTACCATCAACTTGCATATTGAAAAACACCCAAACCCTCGGTGTTTCAAAATTAGAGAGAAGAAAGTGCCCCCAACCTCCAAATCATGGCTTGTCAACAAACATGAATTATTTTAATAATAGTTAATGATTTCTTATAGACATGATGATCTCACCTTTTCCTACCTAGCATTCCAAGACTGGACCATTTTTTTTTTCCTGGAACATTAAGTACATTTGAACTGCTCCACATCTGTCCAATATCTTTTTGTWCCTAAAATCATCAGCACTCACTCAATTTTGTCCATTAAAGCTTTGTTTTATCCCATGAGGTACCTTGCAATTCAGAGGAATAAGATTGCCTTTCTTCTGTATCTCATGGCCCGCAGAAGAAAGGCACGGAACACAGTGACAGTGTCCAGGCAATTYGCATGGGAGCTCTAGCTAATAATACTGATATTAAAAAATAATAGTGATATTGGAATGTGCTGCCCAGGGAGGTGGTGGAATCAATGACCCTGGAGGTGTTTAAGGAAAGACAGGACATGGCACTTAGTGCCACAGTCTACTTGACACCATGGTGTTTGGCCACAGGTTGGACTCAACAGACTCTTTTAAAACCTAATTGATTCTGCAAAATACTCATTTTATTTCTGAGTTTAAAGTAAAAAAAAAAAAAAAACCTTTCATTTCTTATCGGATACATAGCCTTTAGGGAAAAAAAAGAGACCCAACCCTCCCTCCAAAATAACCCCACCAAAACAAAAAAAAAACCCAACCACACAGGACAGAATATTATCAATGGTACCTCGAGAGTCTGACAGGAACTAGAATGAAGAACTGAGCAACTGAGCCTGGCATTCTCTCATTCCTTGCCCTTCCTTTGTTGCCTGCTGTCACCTGTGCAGCGCGAGTTGCCGCGCTCCATCCACATCGGCGGCTGCCTGGCGCTGGCAGGGAAGGCAGGGAATGCGTTATCCTGCCGAGCAGCCAGGCAGCCTCAGCGGGGTCAGCACCAGCGGAGCAACTCCTGAGGCTGCAGGGAGCAGCCGAAATTCCCGACACGGAGGCGGGGCGTGTGTGTTATGTGCGTGTGTGTGTCTGTGTGTTATGTGTGCCGTGTGTGTGTACACTGCCATGCCGCGCTCGGCACCCGCGCCCCGCTCGCCCGTGCCGCCTCCCTCCCGTCCCCACACATTCCCGGCCCTGCCTCCCGCGGGAACCTCCCGTGGGCGGCGGGGCCCCCCACGCCGGGCGCGGGGCAGGGGCCGGGCTCGGCGGGCCAGGCGGTGACAGCGGCAGCCATGGCTCCCGCCGCGGCGCTGACGGGCTGACAGCGGCGGCCGGACGGAGCCGGGCGGGAGGCGCGGTGCCCGCTGCCCGGGGGGACGCGGCGGCAGCGTTGACACCGCCGCAGCGGGCACCGGGTGGGCTCTCCCCGGGCTCAGGGACAAGGGGGCGGCACCCCGCAGGCACCGGGTGGGGCCGGGGGTCCTCGCCGGGCGCCGCGAAGGTGCGCTTCAGTCCTTACCTTCTCCCGGGAGCGCGGCAGCGGGACGCGTCCTCCTCCTTCTGCTCCTCCTGTCTCTGTGGACGGCGCGGCCGCGGGGAATAGGGCAGGGCAGCGGGTGCCGCCCGCAGTGCCCACGGGCTGGGGCTCAGCCGCGGCTCCGAGCGCTGGGGCTGCCGGGGATTGCAAACACCCCGCCCGCCCTTCTTCCTTCCTTCCCTCCCTCCTTTTTCCCTCCCTCTCTCTCCCTCGTTCCCTCTCTCCCTCCCTCCTTTCCTCACACCCCGCGCTGCCGCTCGACTCCCCCCGCCCCCCTCCCAGCGGCGCTCCCATTGGCCGCGCGCCGCCCACGTGGGCCTCGCGCAGGGCACGGGACGCGGGCGAGCGGCTTCGCTGCCAACGACACAGCGCTCGGGGCGGGGGCGACACCGCACCTCTTCTCTCCCGGTTCCGGCCCCATCCCGAAGGAGACGGGCACGGACACCCGCAGAGCGACGGGAAATAACGGGCTCGCAGCGTGCCACAGGCGGACGGGGCTGGGATGGGGAATAGGGCGCGAGTATTGCGCATGCGCGGGGGGGGTGGGGGGGGTGGTGTTTGCCGGGGGCAGCCGCGCATCCTCTTGGGCCGCGGCCGCTGGAACCTTCTGGAAATGGCGGCGGCGGCTCCAGAGGGTCACGGGGCGAGGTAGAGGACGAGAGTTTTTCCGGTCCTCGCCGCGGGACGGGAGCCGACCTACAGCCAMCAGCGCGCCCCGCCTCGCCCCATCCTGCCGCTGCCGCCCCCTCCCCGGGGAAGGGTTTTTCCGGCGGTGATGGCGCAGTGAGTTTTAACTGTCTGGTGCAGTGCGCGTGCGCGGCGGGCGTAACCCATCCTATTCCATCCTAGCCCATTCCATCTCATCGCCGGTCAATTGCGGGGCCGGAGGGACTAAAGGCACGCCGTTTTTGGGAGAAGCTCCCGGACGCAGGTGTGTGTGGCGCGGTGCCGGAAAGCCCGGGGTGGCCGTTCGCCTTCGGGAAAACCTGTGGGATACCGATCCCGCTGCGCCTGAGGGTCTGGTCAGTGCTGCATCACACCCYCCCCATCCCACGCGCCGCTCCATCCCGTCGGGAGCAGACAAGGAGCTGCAGGGCAAGACAACTTGGAGGTTCCAAACTAGTTTTTTGGGAATGTCCTGCTTGCACAGATGAGCCAGACGTCATACACAGACATCGGAAGGGTTACAGAAGCTGACTATTTAGTCCTAGTTGCAGCCTTGGAAAAATGTCATTCATCTGCACTCYTGAAAGGTTTTGCATCTGCTTGTARAAATAGTATTATGTGGCGGAACTTAAGGAACTTCTCTGGTGCTTCACTCGCGGGTTCTCGAGTAATGCTCTCCAGATTGCTTCTGAGAGATGCTGAAGGGCTGCCAGGGGTAGTATTTTGACAAAGCAACTAAACAAAGCCCTTTAACGTAGTCTTAATTGCCGTGGTCACTCTGCTACTGGATTATTTTCACCCGTTGCTGGGTAGAAATTCCTTAATATTTCCTATTCATCAGAAAAGTGATTTTTTTTTTCAGAATTAAAAGATTACTTTGATTGAGACCACCTATTGTGTGGCCTTGCTGTATATTCTGGTCCCCACCCATGATGCACCAGCATGGGTAGAGGATGGCATCACAAATCTCTCATATTCCCATGCTGCACAGCTTACTGTTTAGACATACTTCTCTCATTTGCYTTCACAATCTTTCTGTACAAATATTGGTCATTTTTGATCATTTGTGTTCTAAAGCAAYTRCCTTCACTTTCATTTGATTCTTTTAGTGTACAATGAGTACTGTCCAGTGGCCAGGAACAACTCTGCTGGCATCAGTGACCATGTAACAAAGGGAGTTGCCGTTTTTTTGTGTTAGGTTGATGGCAGAGCCTATCACCAGAAGCAYTGAAGAGCAGACAGCCTCTGGAATGTCAGAATAAGTGGAGTAGGAGCAGCTTCCAAAGGCAGAATAATTTTTCTTCTCATGATATTACACTGGAATTCACACTGTAAACGTGACAGTTAGAGGAGTGGCCTGCACTGCGCTACTGCATTTTGATCCTTGTGCATGAGTATCGTGCAGTTTCAGGAGTTTGGTGTGTGTTGGGAGGTGTTCACGACCAGCAGCTGAGATAAAAGGGAAGGAGTCTCATGAGCAACATTTGCAGCAGCAGATGTTAACATCTGATAATAGTATCTATCAGTAACTGGAAAAAATACAGTTCCTTAAGCCTTTTGTAAGAATTACTGTTTGGACTAMAGAAAAGCATCAGTCAGTTGACTGCTAATTGCTACCCTTACATTCATTTCTTCCCCTTGTTTCCAGCAGCCCCTCCCTTTTACATCCAGCACAGCTGCAAGATGCTTTTGTAGCTGCACTGTGTTGGTGTACATTGTACTTCCCTTGATCTGCCCTCACCAGTGGAACATCTGTTACCAGCSCTGTCAACTACTGGTGAACTACTAGAAACTATACTGGTCTTAAGACAAACAGGTCCARCATCTGCACTGTGTTATTGCTGAATTCATTCTAGTAACTGAAGGACTGAAAATTTCAGACCACAGTACAAAAATCTAATTTGAGAACTGGAAGGATGTCACAAAGGTGGAAGCACATGCACCAGTCTCTAGGAGACAACTGGTAGGTCAGCCCGTGGGGCCAGCAAACATCCTGCACAGGTGGAATGGGATTTCACTGCTTCTTCTTATTTGATGACAGAACACTGTTCCAGGTAACATTTTTCTAGCAGTGTGTGGTGGTCATGGAAATCCCTTCTGTTATCCAACATGAACCACATCATTGGGTATCTAGAATTTCCTATTACTCCACACTTCCTTCTGTCTTCACCAAAGGAAAGAACCATTACCTCCCACTCTCACAGTCCAGTGGATTCTTTGAGTGTCTTCTGCTTGTGTCCTAAATCRCATTTCCTTCCTCAAGACTGTCTTTTTTAAAATCTTCTCAATATAGTCGTCCTTTTTTTTTTCTTCCTCAATTACTTTTACTTCTTTTCCCACCACTTTTAGGGAATGTAGTGAGTTCTTTAATTTTTCCCTCATTCAAGGAAAGGCAAACAAGACCACTGAAAACACAGAAACTGTTCTGTTGATGCTGCAATACCATTTTCAGGAATGTGTTGACTGTTGCTGTAGTTGATTCATTTTTTAACTCACCACCCACTACTCTTACAAACCCCGATTATTAACTGGTAGATTGAAACTTAAGAATTTCAAGTAAGTATTGACAGGTTAGTGCAGTATACTGCCTAGAATCAATACTACTGAGGATAAGGAAAATTATGTCCTGTTAATATTTGTTACCTAAAATGTTCTGCTAGTAGTAAAATATACTTTATTACTATAAGTAAAAGCAAACGTGAACTATTATCTGCAGCTGTTCAAAAACAGAAAAGAGAACTTGGATATAGCAATTCTAGCACTATTCTGTAACTCTTTCGTAATGATCACCTTGTTAATTCTTATCACAATCCTGCACAAGTTACCACTGTGAAAATAATTTATTGTATATAGTAAACATCTGTWACAAATAATGCAGAATATGTAGTTCTAATATAAATGTCTGAAATGCTCAAATTTCAACAAAACCTGAAATAACACAAGATGTGATTTTYTTTTTAACCATTTCTCTTAAAAATTTGGACACTCATTGCATTGAGGAGAAAGCAGGACCATAAAGCCTCATGTAATTGATGAAGGAAGTGGRTAAGAGGAGAGAGAAGAGTAATGGTTATTTTCTTATTTCTCTTCAATTTTTTCCACAGTCCTTAGCTGCCTTACAATACTTGAAGAGTGATCTATCGGACTCGTGCCATGCAATAAAGATAATATAAATTATCCTATTCTAGTCAAGTRATTGGCAGTCTTTTACATGTTCCATCAGAATGACTGGCAGCTTGTCTGTGGAACATCACTAACAATCTCCAGTGAATGGCAAACTGTTGAGGTCTATGTTCTGCTCATGAGACAGACATCAAAATTGTCATGTGCAGATGCAATAAATTGGTAATGAAAAGTGGGATAAGACCACAAATTCTGTCTGGCTTTATGAATGTATGGAGTCTGGYATTCTAGAGCTTTGTTTTTATGTATTTGGGAGTTGCAAGCATGGCAGGTTCAAAACTATTGTTTCCCTTCAGCATAATTATGCAATACCGTGGGATTTCATACATACAAAACCACGAATAACTGTAGCACAGCATAGTTCCACAGGTTAGGATAAGATATGGCTGTATGAGGTTGAATACAGTTTTCTTGTCTTAATTGAACAAACAGTTTAGTCAGACTGGGGTACTAAAATGAGTCTGTCTTTACATCAAGATGTAATATGCCATTTGCCTTATTTCATGTCTCTAGGGAAGTGCCAGACAGTGCCAGATGCCAGGCCTGTTACAAGGCCTGTGGCTATTACAAACATGGAATGACCTTTCAGAAGAGCATTCAGGAACTTGAAATGACAGATAAGATTTCAATCCATGTACTATTTTCTCCTACTACTTCTACATGACATTTTTTTTTCATGCTTGTTTGGAAACTGCTTCACTTACAAGTTATATATATATATATATATATTCATTGAATTTACTTTTCCATTTGTATGCAATTATATTATAAACAGTAATATAGAAGAGATAGCAAGTTTTTCATACAAATGATTTAGGGATATTGTACTGTTAGTACAAGAAGTACTAATAGTAATACTGCTTTTTTAACAGTGTGTGAAGAAACTTCACAGCGCCTATTGAAATAAAAGTGGTGCATGAACAGACTATATGAGATAGCCATCATGCAGGTAATCTGTAAAAACAAAATTTAACTTGGGGGAGAACAGACTAGGATTAATCAGATTATCAAAACAAACATAATATCGAATAAAATTAGAAATGACACAATTAAACTCTATCCATCTCGTCAATTGTAACAAGAATGTAAGTTCCATGGCAGATTTTAGAAGAGACAGATACAATATTGTCTCTCACAATGTGATGTGCCTGTATTTTATAGTTTACATGGAAATGTATGTCTGTATAGCTAAAGCATTTGCCCAGTTTTATAAGCATAGGTATTAAGTGTCAATAGGCCATAAATTTTGAAAAAATTATCTTCAACTTTTTTTATATTGAAAGAAATTCCTCAATTTCACAATAGTGAAATAGTTCTTGAAAATAGCTGGTACACAGTAGTAAAGTCAAAGAATGTCACTGATCCAGTRTCAGATATTACTACCCTTAGGCACACATTGAACTATTCCAGTATATTCTGTCTTCCCCCAACTCCATACCTTGTCTGTACTAAATAAACTTGCACAGGAAGTTGGGTTTTGTTGCTATTCATTCTTTAGGAGTAAAGTACTACTGCTGCTTGGAGYTTGACATTTTTCCTGATTACTGAATGATAATAAGAATTAAGCAATAATAAGTACCACTTCTTACTGAACCTATGAGATTTTTTACACAACACTGCTCAGATAACCTTTCCTGTTTGTGTGTGTTTGTTTATAAATTGTAAATAAAAGTAACACAAYGAAGTTTTGTCAGCTAATCTCCTTTCAGTTTGGTTCCTTGTGCATTTGCCAGATGTGTAACTTAGTTTTATTGCTTGTACAAAGAACTTCAAAAAAGCTGAAAGAATTTTCAATGACAGATAAATAGATGCAACGTTTCACCTGTCGTTGACTGTTAGGCGCACTCTTTCAGTGAGTCATTTTACAGTCTACAGAACCACTTTGCTTACAGTGTGAAAATTATGATTAAACTGTGCTGTAATTAAAACCATATTAAGTTAAATAGTCTAATTACTGAGGTTTTTTTAAACCAAAACATTAGAATAATTTTACTGAGATTGAAGATACTTTATTCTTTTCAGATAGTTCATCTTATATTACAAAAATCGTTAGAGGTCATCTCGAACTCCAAAACCTGGTCCTTTGGGTGGTTCAGTCAGAGAAGTAAGACCACCAGCTGGCTCACAAGAAAAGCGTCCACTCCTGAAAAATGAAAGCAGTTTTATTTATTGCTGGTATTGATAAAAACTCAGATTCTGTTCMATCGTTGGATAGAAGACAGTCACAAATCTTGACTTAAGGGTGAGGCTACTATTTTCTTTGCTCTTGCCACTCAACCATCAAAAAATGTGTGATGTTAAAGTGAAAGGATTCCAAATTCAAGTAGTGGCAAATAATTTTGTAACTGAAATGCAAGCTAGGACCACTTGTTTTCTCTTACATTAGTTTATAGGCTGGCCAGGCAGCATCAAATTTTATCAATCATAGCTTTGTTACATACGCTTCCCTGTGCTTTTTTGAAACKATAACGGTTTTAAGATTATTTTTCTTGTATTCAAAACATCTTTATAGGATCAATAGAAGTAAGTAACACCCAAGTCAAATTAATTTCCCCATTGACATAGGTAGGCTAACAAAGGACAGTAGGAGATAACAGATAACAGTCATGACACTCTCACAAACGTACARTCTTTTTCATCAGAAATCAGAAAAAACAACCCAACCAGCCAGCCAACCAACAGGCATTTGTTGGTTTAAAATGATCTAGACAAAAATTCTAACAGGTGACACCATTCACCTATTAAGTACTAAGACAGATCAGAATTCATTTCATGCTCCTCTGGTCATCAGGAACATGCAAATTCTCAGTTCTTTGCAACTTGTTTGAGCTTTGAATGTATGCACTTCTATTCAGTAAATTTAATTAATACTTTTTAGATGTACACTGTGAACTCAAAGCAATGAAAAAGTTAGTTTCTCAGAAGGATCATCCTTCATGTAGGTGACCAATATAAAAAATACAATATATAAATACAGGATATTATATATTATAGCTTATTATAAATAYAGCATACCTTGGGCCTGGTTTGGGAACTTTGCCAGCCTTTAGCTCATCAATTATGTCTTCAATATCTTTGGGTGTCAAATCTTCCTGTAAAAAAAAAAATCATTGACRAACCTGAAAAAGTCCTTAGTTATGCTGTTTACAGCACTTCAAATTYATCAGATCAGTGACTCTGCAGTGTGTCTCTTGCACAGGTAATTTTGATCCTATCCATTAACAAACACACTGGCCTAAAGAACGAGAAAAACTGAAAAGTCTACTGTCGTTTTAACGCTGAGATTTTTGTTTCATGTGTAGTTGCAGAAATTATGTTCAAACAAACAGTGCTGATGCGGGCCATGTACAAGGGTTTGTGTTTTCAACTTCCTGGTATTAGGGAGTTGGATCTTTGCCTACCCACACACTATGACACACACTGCAGAATGGTGTTGGCTGCAGCAAAAAGATTTTGGGTACAGTTCAAGACAACATTTCTTGAACTACTTCTGCTACTACTTCTTCTAATACTACTTCTACAACACTTCTACTACTAGTCCGTACTTTCCAACAGACTACTTTAAAGTGCTTTCAAAAGCTCCTCAAATACCTATTTAAAAATACCAGATTTATGGAAAGACCACAATCACAAAAATCCATCACTCCTCTTGTATGATCAAGACAGTAACTGAAATGAAAAATACTCTGATGCACCTCATACAGACAATACAAATTAGATGTGTTCTAGGAAGAGGCCAAGAAACTAAAAGATGTTGTAGGTAATAAGTTGTCCCTGCCAATACAAATCAGAAAACCTGACCACAACTTGAGAATCTGGAACAACTGGAAAATACAGGTAAGCCAGCAAAAAAGCTTAATCTTTTCAAAGGGAGTGTAGTACTTACATAGTAATTGTCATTTATTTGTACCATTGGTGCGTTTACACAAGCACCTAAACATTCCACTTCTATCAGCGTGAAGAGCTTATCAGGTGTCGTTTCTCCAACTTTAATACCTAAACCAATAAATTAATTACACTCAGCAATGGTTACGAACAAGAGTAATAAAAGCATTAATCTAAGTACTCCATGGACAATGCATTACTTACATTTTGGCCTTGAAAACATCTGCAAAGTTAAACCCCCTTAAATGAGTCCAAAATGTTTCCATTAAACAATTTTCTAATAAACCATAAAGTCAATTTTCAGATTTTTGAGATCTTGTTTACAGGTATGATTCACTGAAAAATAATTATGAAATTACAATTCTACAAAACACAACAGATCTACTCAAGAACATTTTTAGTAATATAATGGAAAAATAAGGAAACAGTTTTTATATGCTGATAGGAAATGGATTAGTACAGAATGTTGAATATTCAGCTTTTATATGCTGGTAGGAAATGCATTAATATAGAATATTGAATATTCCCAAACTAAACAAGATCCATACACTGTTAGCTACAAATTMATAAACAACTTCCAAGTTTATACACAAAGGATGGTTTATTGAACTGTACACATACTAGGCATGTTACTGTTCTACGCTAGAGATACACTTTCCCCAGAGATAAGTCAGTCCAAATAACATGTCAAGAGTCTGATCTCTACAAAATACTCCATGGAAAGAAAAATGCTGAAAAGCAGTTTTCCTCCATTTGTTAGTARGAAGGGGTGGGAAATAATAAAAGTTGTAAGGTCTGTCTCAGTAAAAACTACAGAATCATTTTGCTGCTTTGATTTCTGAAGCTGAGAGTTTCAGTTGARATTAACTATCTTTGTAGTAACCAGACATTCCATCTAAATATGTGTTTTTCAGGCAACAGAGTATATGAAATGCCAGATAATACACAGCTGTTCTGCTGGTCTTATCACTGGTTCTCAGAAAAACTTAACAGCTTTTCCTATAAGGGGAAGAGTTATTAGTCGATCTTACCCTCTCTTCTCCCCATAACCACCCAAAAAGAAAAACTCCAACCCACACACAAAAGSCATGAGTACTTCTTACATCCCATATGATGTACCCTTCTCAACTGACCTTCTCCAAGGACATTTTATAAATTATRTTAATATCATGTTATCATCCAGAGGGTCCTTGGCAGGTTAAAGAGGTGGGCCCATGTGAACCTTAGGAAGTTGAACAAGTCCAGTTTTTTCTTCCGCCATATGAAGAATTTTACTTCAGTACCATTAAACAAAGGTAAAAAAAAAGTGTATTACAAATTTGTATCATACCAAGTTTCTTCTTAATGGCTTCTAAAATGCTGTCAGAGTCTCGCAGCATGCATGGTGTGGTGGTGCAGACCTGAATGTGGTATTTTCCAACAGGTTTGCGATTGTACATGGTGTAGAAMGTTGCTACTTCATAGACTCTCATGGGAGGCATTTCTAAAACTTCAGCAACCTGTGACAAGGGGAAAACATGCTATATTGAATTCTCAGAAGGCAGCAGTAAAGGCATTTAGCAGACCATTTCAGTCCTGTTTGCAGTAACAGATAAGTAAGAGGGTGGGGATGGGTATCAAAGCACAAACACGTTTTAAGTGCCAAGATTGGACACCTGAGTTTCTGAATGGTGCCACCCTGCACGACAAACTCCACTAAGATATRGATTAGCACAGTGAGGAACTCAAGTCAGCTCCCCTCCAGGATCTATTGTCAGAAAGGGGATGTGAGGAGTCAGCTGGGCTTGGGTTTTCATTGTCAGTTCCAGCTCACATGGCACTTGTGCTGTGTGAATAAACAAACCTTTATGAGCCTGCCCACACTAATCCACAGAAGCCTTTTGGTAAGGAATACTTTTAAGCTGGTACTATGCTCACCTAATTCATACAGAGCAGGTCCCCCTCAGGTTCTGTGACACAGCAGGGCTACATCTGCAGATTCCTGTCACAGCTAGTAAGTAGAGAGTGAAGCATGATCTCCATGGAGTTCTGGTGCAAGTATCCCTGACCTCATTAACYGGGAACCCTGGCAAACTGTTCAAGTTGAGAACTGGCTCTGGTTTCAATAGTGTAACTGTTTTATGTTCCAGTTTCTATACCAGGCAAGTATCAAATCATGGAAAAWATCTGTTCACTTAAAAGCCTTAAGATCATTTTAAGCACAGTATCAACCTAAARCTTAAATAAGCAAAAATACACTGACAGTATTAATGACAATTTGAGGCTTTATGTTATGCTGTATAAACTGCAGCAGATGTAAGTTGCCTTTCTTTAAATGCCCATTTAACTCCTTCAGTAATTTCTCTATGGCTCACAATCCTCACCTTACTGAATTTAAAACTTTACATTTTAAAATTGATGCTAGGCCAGATTGTAACACCAAGTACAACAGATTTATTYATATTAATATTAACAAGAATTTTTTTATTTCTTGGTATTTGGTTACTGTCATGCAGTCTCTCACTTTGGAGCAGTGTTTGCCTGCTWATTTTGAAACAATTTTAATAATTAACCTGACAAGTCTTCTGGGCACTTGCTGTGAGGTGTTACCCAACACTCCTGACATCTATTACACAAACACTGCTCTGCAGAATCTCTGGAGGCCTAGAGATTAAGTGTAATCCAGCCAATGTGTGACGTGCCATTAATCTGGAAGAAAGAAAAGTCCACTGACGTTACTTTTTTTTTCTTTCCCCAAATTCAGCAGTGAATCAAGGTTCTGTTCCTAATTCTAGGATCATTCTGGGAGAAGAGCCTATCTGAATAGTTTTTATTTAATTTATTTTGTTCTGTCTTTAGTTTCTAGCAATGGGATAATATTATGTAAACAGGGCCCTCAGTTTTCTGCATTAGTCTTCCTTTTTATTTTTAAAAATGTAGTCACACAGGGAATTCTCACAATTCTGTGCCATTGTAAATTCCCACATTAGTAAACTTTGATTAATTAATGTTAATATTCTAGTAAGATATTGAAAGAAATCAGCAAAATTATGCTTGAAAGATAATTAAGCACTAAATACCTTGTTCATAGCTGATATGGGCAGCCATCCGTGCTGCCTTTGGGCCAAATCCAGTACTGCCATGACAGCTGCAGACTTGTGTCCCTCTGGGTAGTTGTTTAGGATCGCTTCTATTCGCTTTTTAAAGGGCAAGAAGGAAAACACATCACTACTGATCTAAAGACAAAGTCTTTGTATTGAACTTTTTTTTTGTCTGCATACCTTTAGGTTTTCAGGTGTGAACTCAAATGGAGTATCTGGATTGTTTTCAGGACTATCTCTGTGCTTCAGGAAAAGAAAAAGAAAAACATGTAAAAATGGGTTGTTAGGAAATTATTCAGGCCATATTTAATGTTGTAAAATACCTTCTCATTAGACAGTTACAGTTSAGTTGCTTGAATAAAAATTATATATTCCAGTTAAAAAATGTCATAGGACTACAGGGATTAAATATATTTGGGAAAGGTATCAAAAATACTKATACTTATTTCATCACTCTTAAAAATCATTACCAATTTCTCTTCCTATTAAAAATTCTTTATTGAGAAATACATTAAATTGAGAAAATGTATGGTGTTGTTATCAAAATACGTAGTTTTATCACTGTTAATATAGTTTAACAATTATGTGCAAATTYGCAATAAGTAGAGTAAGAACACTCTGGTTAATACCTTAATAAACAAGAGACTAAAACAACACCCCATTTTTCCCTTTACCATGAAATACTAATTTAAAAGAACTTCAAAATTCATCAAGAAACTTGGTACAGAATTAAAACATTTGCACATTCAAATACATTAATTCATTTTAGCATGTCATTTTAATCTTTAATGGATTTCAACATTTGCATTTATTTTACAATCACGAATCAAAATGGAAGAAACAGAATTTTGAATCAGTATTTCCAAAAAAAGGTATCTATCAAGGTATTTCTAAAGTGGTCTTCTAGGGAGACATCCAATCTAAATTAATTCTTCTATTTTCAGAAAATACAAATATGGGAGTCTTGAAGAAAGTAACATTTTCCTATACTACAATCTTAGTTCTGATGAAAATCCTTTTCCACCAGAAAATGTTCCTGTGCAGAATTTTTAGTTGTCTCTAAGCAGCTCGTTATGGTTTCCTTTTAATACGTAAAGCTAAGTTTAATTCCAAACTTTATGCAGTTTTCAAACTGAGAAAGTTTCAAATTAAATGGAAAGTTTGTGGGAAAATGCTATACTTGAGGCTTGATATTAAAAGTAATCCACAGTAAGCTAATGAAAAAAGATTTAAAAGTGTATTTTGAACAAAGAAATCCCCTCCACTGACTTCCACTTTAATCATTTCCTCCAGTAACTGCAGGTGATTTTGCAGTTGCCACACTACACTCTTCTTACTAAGCAGCAAAGGATTTAATGAGAAGCCTTAACATTGCAAGACACTTGCAYACTGAAGTGAGTATATATCATCAGTGCACGACTTAGAACATGTGTGGTCCATAGCTATTCTTGGATTTAGTAATTTTAATATGGAAATATTGCAGGGGCAAATACTTCAATTACATCTGTTGATCTGTCCAGGGATTACCTTTGCTTATTCCACCTACATCCCAAAGCAAACAATATGTCTGTCACCATCAACCTGAAAGTGGGCCCTCATCACACATAAAACTACAGTCAATAAATATTTCTCCACCAAAGATGACTTTCCTTTCCTATAAGAACAGGAATTACAGAAAGATAACTGATTCCCTTTAACACGCTAATATTTTATTAAACATCAATTTCTTGCTTATTGTGTGGTTTAGAAAGTAACATAAAAGAGCTTTTATGAACATTATTCCCATTATTTCAGACTGACCATTCCAGATACAGGATTTGACGACTCACGTGTAGTGCAGGTGAGGGTTTTCTACCAATTTTAATAGAAACTCTCCAAAAGAGGCTGATGGAGGAAAAACTGATTGGAAATACTGTATAACTTTTATTATTTTTTTTCCTTTACAGACCTTTCCATGTTTTAGCTGCACAGATCATATCCATAAGTCACAGTATTTCCATAACTGAGCTTTYCTTTCTCCAGTCTGCAAGCCTATTTTGCTATTATTTTGACTTCTGTAACTATTTGACAGTTAACAATTGTACTTCATCTCAATTTCTTTTGCAAATAAATGTACTTGATTCATTAAAATCTCCCTCTTTGTCTAATGTATCATCTCTAAACTGATATCCTTAAATGTCCTACATGTGAATAGAARTAATAAAGACTTTATAATGGGAAGCTACATATGCAGCTGTAGTGAGGTTTCATGATATATTATAAAGGCTATAGCACAGGTGAGCACTAAATAAAATCATGCCACTTTTATGTTTTCCATTTTCCTGAAAGGGCTTAATCTAATTCTGTACCATGGAGAATCTGATAGTTTTCATCAGAGCTTACACAGTTCTAGGACTCCTGAGCAGTTAGTAATTTATCACATGTTCCCTAGCATTACATTTGTCTGACAATGTGCCATTTATCTGAAACTTGCATGCACTGACATGCTCCTAAATGACACAGGTGCATTTTCACATATTTAGGATACAAATTCWGGAGAGCAAGATCAGAAATTAGGACACATTATTGCAAAGAGTAGTACTATGTTAAATCACACACTGGTTGAATTTGGGAGTGACTGCTGGAAGTCATCTGGGTCAAACTACCCTGCTCAAGCAGGGACATCCAGAAATGCTTGCCCAGGACTGAGTCCAGATGGCTTCTTCTGAATATATCCAATAATGGAGACTTCAAAACCTCTTTGGGCAACCTGTGCCAGTGCTCTGTCACCCTCACAGTGAAAAAGTGTTTCCTGATGTTTCCTGAGGCCATTGCCTCTGGTCCTGTCACTGGATACCACTGAAATGTGCCAGGTACTGTYCTCTTTGCACTCTCCCTTCAGGTATTTGTACACATTGATAAGATYCTTCCCCAAGCCTTCTCTAGAAGTCCCATTCTTTTTTTGTATGCTCATGAGAAGAAACCACTATACTAAGGCTTCTTCCATACACAAAGTACAAACAATTAAAGTCTTTACCAACTACAGTAAATTGTTCAAAAGGAAGATCAAATGCTATCCATGCATTTTTYCAAGTCTCTTCTCATGACCCCCAATTTCCCCAAGTCTTACATTAAGTTTTCATTCCATTCATATGTTGACTATATCACATCTCTATTGCAGAATAGAGCCTATTTAAGTAGGAACATCTTTACAGCAAAGGCTACCCAAGTGACAGATGCCAGTGCACTACATGGAAGGCCCTAAGGCTGCTGAATGGTCACCTCACATTATTYTTGCTACACCAACCTGGCAGAGAAAATTTATTAAAGAGAACTGAAGACTTAMAACAGAATAATTAGAATAATTTAGTTTCCATGTATACTGCAAAAAAAGTTGGCCTGAAATTTGACCTGTGCCCTATAGTAAACACCAACCTAAAGCACTGTAAACCAAAAGGAGAGAATTGTGTGGTCTGCAGGGGAGATGTTTAGGGTAACAACTTSTTCAGAATTCAGATCAAATCAGCACTGAAAAAAAATTATTATTCTTCCTCTAAAGGGAAAGTACCCTACATTCACTACTCCAACAGAATTCAAGATACASACCCCTTTTAGTTTAAGAATGGTGGAAGTGCTCTCAGACCCAGTTRTTTCACTGACCATCTTCAGAAGTAACTAAAACTTGAATATGGCAATTCTTYAACCTTCTGTGCTGAATGCCCAGTGCAGCCCTATGACAAAGCCCACATTACGGCTAAGGACACTTACATTGATGTGCTAAGAAAACTCAGTCCATGTATTGAAAACAACAAAGAGCTAAGTTTTAGTTGTTAAGAAGGTAAGGTAAAAATCAAGTATAGAGAATGCAGATTTCAATGAAGATAGTTAATCATAGWAAATGTTTCTGGAATCAGGCCTTCCCTAGTCTTCAGAAATTACAGATTTGGAGCATCCCTCTTACATTCTTACAGGCAAACAATCTACCTCATTTTGTACCTGATATTCTCTCAGTGAAAGTGTGATGTAGATGCCTGTGATGGCACCTGGTTGAGTTTAGTGGTTGAGAGATGATAGGCTCTTTCTGAGTGCCTCAGAACACAAAGACATTTCAGTAGAAATTCTCTTATTTCTGTGTTTCTGCTAACATGTAACATGTTCGCAAAGAGCAGTATAGGCAAATCAAAAACGCCTCTTAATACTAGATTTTATGACAACTAGATTSCTTGCTGGCCTGCTATTACAAAACAAATACACAACATCCATTTCCSTTCCTCACACACAGATTTTATACATGGAAAGTGCAAGAAGAAAGAGCAGTAAGCTTTGTAAAATAAACCCAAGACGTATGTGTGTAAACTGACATAGAACAAAGACCACCATGACAGGATTGAGTTACTCCCAGGTAAGTCCATTATTCTTCCACAAGCAGTTTTAAAACAAACTTTTGACACTTCTTTTGCTTGTAACATTTTTAAAAAGAAAAAAAACCAAAAAACCAAAACCACCACCCAAAAAACTTTTAGTTTCTTTTTCCTCTAGAGAAATCCAGGGGAGCCTCATTTTCTGACTGTATATAAACACATGATGTTGATTAAAATAATGCCTTCGTCTCAAATCAGCAGGCCAAGTTTGCCATGAAATATGCCATTTTAAGTAACATCTGAAATTGAGTTAGAGCAAACAATTACATACACATACAGTGACATCCAACTGTCTTCTTCCCATTACCTTTTACTTCAGAGAAAAACASATACTATCCTATYAAAAAACAATGAGGGAAAAAAACWAATAAGGAAACAACCCCCCACAGAAMCAATTTCCTATGCTCCTCTAGTAAAAATTCTGCTGTGAAATAAYAGTAACTAATGATGCTATTAAATAAACAGCTGCAAAACATTCAGCTTTTCTACGTTCCTTTCTCTTTTATCAGACTCCTCCCTGCAGTAAGCAATTTAAACGATTACATAAATCTTGAAAAATACCTGTAGAATTTACAGAGTTATCTAACGTCATATGTCAGGCACCAATAGCCATTAGGGTGCCAAAGACACCTTTGGCCTATCTTCAACAACCTCCAATTACACTTTTTTTGGTTTCCTAAATTTCCAGACTACACCATTTCCTCTATTCTTTGAGTACCCACTCGCACCTTGTAAATCACCAATTCCTGTTCAGATTTCTGGAAAAGTATATGAAGCATATACTGTGATCCCATTAACTTCATTTTATGATTAAAGCTGTAGAGACAGCTGCAGAAAGGATAACAACGATGTGTCCAAAAATCCTGAGTACCTGTCTTCAACAGTGGTCCACTCTGYTGTAAAGGGCTGATTTTTAGAAAGTGTTGGGAAAATGCCAAGTTACTTAGCTGTTAAACTGCAGACCAGCTAAAGCTCTGAATGGACTAGAATGGGACAAAATATACCTCTCTTGAGATGCTTCAGGTTCTCTTCTGAGGTAGACAGACAACACAGCTACTTCATACACTTACATTCAAAGTTTTTTTAATTTTTGCAATACTACTACTGTTTATGCCTATCATGATAATGCCTAATGGCCTCAATTATGAGTTATTGTGCAACATATATATATATATATATATATAAAATATATATATAATATATATATAATATATATAATATATATTTATATATAATATATAATAATTATATATAATATATAAATATATATACATTATATAAATATATTATATATATATATATAATATAATTATATATATAATATATATATTGTTCAAACAGAACATGAACAAAAACTGTGCTTTTCAACTCCTGTAAAGACAGCTACGACCTGAGCCCATGGGTGATTTTGCAGCACATTTCAGAAATCAAGAAACTGCACCCACAAAAACTGTAACAAGCTTCAATTACACACTCAACTAAAATAAACAAAGAAAACAAGAACTGGTTTATAATGAAACAAAGTTTAAGCAAAGTCTCATCTGCAATCACACACAAATTACTGAGACTTTTTACTACATAAGGCAACAAAACACAAGGGCCAGAAATTAAAATAAAATCTTTTGATACTCCATTACAATTTTAGTGAAAGGTTCTACAAAAAAACACTCTTCTTTGAAAATGCCAGTGGGTTAATATAGCAAAGTTCTGCCCAYCAGAAGCTTTTAGGCAGATCTGAAAAAGCTCATTTTGAAAAAGCTCTTCTGACCCATCCCCCTCAAAGCAAATTACTTACCACAAATAAGGCTCCAGTAGCATTGCGTTCTGCTGTTCTATGCAAGTATCGGATCTGTTTTACCTACAAGCAAAATATAGTGCTAATAATTCACATACTGCTAGAGGCTGCTTTCAGAACAGTCTGATTTCCATTYTAACTGTAAACCATTAGCTCTACTGCCATTACTAATAATTTAAAAGAAGTCAAAAAGAGAATATTAAGGGCTCTCCTGTACTATTAGGAGAGTAAATCTCTTGACTCCCACATTGACCAATTCAAACAATGCAGAAATTAAAGGATTTAATTCTGCTACTGCCTAATTTAAGTGCCTTGAACACAAATTCTCATGCAACATTTCATGAGTAATTTCTCAATTTGTGACTATACATCCTAAATGCTTTAAAGTATGCCGAAACCACTATTACTACTGAAGTTCTTCTCCAGCAAGCATTTACATTTCACCTTTTATCGAACCAAACACTGAGAACTGGAGTAAGAGGATAAATGTAAACACGAACTTCAAGCATCAGCAGCACACAGACCCACATGCAAGTTCTGTTAAACTATTCTCTGCACTCTCAGACATGCCAGAACAAATCAAGATTTCTAGATTCTAGCCGGTATTTGTAGGACTTGATAATTTTACCACAAGCACTAGTTTTATTAAAAATTAATTTTATATTAAATTACGTTTCTTTTTATAGGGCAGTTATGAGATTTCTTGAAGTAGAATCACAGAACAGTATGGGTTGTAAGGGACCTTAGAGATGATCTCGTTCCAACCCCCTGCCATGGGCGGGGACACCTTGCACTAGAAGAGGCTGCTCAGAGTCCCATCCAASCTGGCCTTGAACACTGCCAGSGATGGGACMGGTCATATGACAGCAGAGGCTGCAGCCATCCCGACACTACACTGCAGATGCAACTGCCTGATCTGCTGCTTGAAACACTGAGCTCATCAGGCTGTCTTTGCAGGAGAGCCGGGATTAAGGATCCGTGATACTCACGCTTGGATTGCAGGCACCCACCTATCCCCGGGCCCCCGTTCCCTACGCCCCGCCGCGGCCTCCCCGCTCTCCCGCGGCCTCTCCGCTTCCCGGCCGGCGGGGGCAGGGACCCTTCCCTTACCGAGCGTGCGGCCGCGGCGCGCAGAGCAGCGCACAGGAGCATGGCGGCGGCGGCAGGAGCGGCGATCCCCGCTCCCGCTGCTCTTCCTTCTCCCGATCCCTCTCCTTGAGGCCTGGCGCTCGCCCTCCTCCGCGCAGCGCCAAGGAGACCCGCAGCGCGCATGCGCCGTGCCCCGCCGCCAGCGCGCCTGCCCGCTGTGGGAGCGGAGCTGTGCCGGCTGTTCCCGCCCGATCCCGGTCCTGTGAGGGTGCTCTCCTCAAGGRCTGCGTGGAGTTTTGGCCTTTCGTGACACGCACCAGCCTGGAGGAAACAAACTCCTTCGGAAACAAGGGGATGTAGTCAACAGCGCAGAATTACAGGAACCGGTGAAGAGTTTTTTTCAGCCCTGCGTTTTCCACCTTTCTACCCGCTTGTTTTTCGGGGTTTTAATGTTTGAGCTGTTTGCACCTGTCTTGTTCTCCTTGAGGAAARACAGTGAACACTGGTTGTCTTTTTGGCCTCTGATAAGCATTCTTACATGGCACCGTAATCCAGATGATAAGAGTACAAATGCTGGAACTAAAGATCATAGGATCACAGAATAGTTTGGGTTGGAAGGGAACTTAAACATCACCTGGTTCCAACCCCTGCCATGGACAGGGTCACCTTCCACTTGGAGCCYCATCCAGCCTGGCCTGGAACACTTCCAGGGATGGGGCACCCACAGAATACATCTACACCCACTCTGGTCTAGATGTAACAGGCTCTTCCTTAGATGGAACACACTGTTAGGAACATGGCTCAGAGAGCCATCCTTGTGCAGAGCCTTGATCATTCAGGKTTTGTGGTGAGRAGTGCMAATGTGCCTTTTTCACTGGAAAATAAAATCACATTTTTCAAATAACAGAAGGAAGACTCTTATTCCAATGAGTACTTGGCATTGCAGACTGGCAAAGCATCACCTGATGTTCCAATATCTCTTACCATATCCTCCTTCTCTCTGAAGAGGAATCTCCCCTGCACTCCTCACCCTCTCATCTGCCCAGGATTTCAGAGGGGCAGCCTTATGAATTTTGTTAATTTCACAGTGAAAATCTATCCATGTGTATTTCACTTCTACAAAAACTGATGATTTGCTAGCTGACATTGTGAGTAACAAGTATTTTTAGTAAATGCACAGTAGAACAAAAATTCAGCTTTCCTTAGTCTTTTACTTAATCCAAAACATCAACTTGTATTTTTACCTGCTTACTTATGTTGAAAGACCCTCTTTTATTTCATATAAATATTCAAAAAGGCAAGATTAACTACACTACAGCAAACTTAATTTCATTAAAAAGATTTCMTGATTATGTTACATATTTCTACTGATGAGACGATCCATCAGGGCACTTGTTGGGACTAAAGGCTGGGTTAGAGAGAGCCACAGTGGCCATGCCTATGTAGGTGCCTCTGGAGAGCTCCTGTAAAGAAACGTGTGTGTATGGTGGCACAAGTGCCATGGTACATCCTGACAGATCGCTCTAGAAAACCTAAAACATGAAGCAGTGCACATATTAGAACGTTCTGGGATATACTCTTTCAGATAATTGAACATATACATACAGGGATATGTACGTATGTGCACATATATATTTGGCAACTGTTATTTTAATTAATGTCCTTTTAACAGAATACTTTGCTTTTGCCCTGAGKATCAGGCAGGATGTACTAGCTCTGATTAGATTACTGCCTTGCCCTTAAYATTTGGCTCCCCTGTAGTCAGTGGTTGTCTTCCTGCTGCTTGTTCTTCGTTTCCTCAATGCTGAGAGATGCTATCAGCAATTGTAATTTAGGTGCCATTACCAGTATTTGATATTTTCATTTATTTGTTTTCACTAACTGTTTACTTGCTCATAAAACTCATTCCTCTTCTTGTATGCTTCCTTGAGGTGAATTCCTAAAGCATTWAAAAAACTGCCTGAAGAAGAGCAARTATAATGGTGCAGCAATGTTCAAGCACAGAYTACAAATTCTGTTGCTAAGCTAAATTTTTATATCCTGATGAGAATCTGCCCTAGGCATACAATCTAAGAATAGCAAAGGCCATATATGATTAGATTCAGGGACTGTTCCTRTGCAGATAAATTAATAAACATTCATTTTTAGACCATAAAATGTATAGTCACAGTAATTTAGTAATTATATGTTAGCCCAATATGTGTTTTTCAGTTGCACTTAATAAATGTGTTACTAGACAAGGAAAAAAATTGGAATAATTTTGTAATTTAAAATCAGTCTATTTGTGAGATGACAATACTGCAAAAACAGTGTGGCCTTGGATGGGAATCCAGAAAATGCAGTGATCTGCAGGGTGTCCCACTATTCCATGTGCCAAAGTGCCAAAGCACGACCTGGTGTGGCATTGTGAAAGATGTGCATACAGCTGCTCAAACCACCAATGATACCTAAAAGGTCTTTTATGCACCCCAGTGATCTCACACAACTCCTTTTCCAGTGTGACGCATCAATGACAGAAACTTCATTAAGGAAAAAAAATTCCCTGCATTTACTCTTTTGATGAGTGTCTGGAAATGCAGTAAATAATATAATTGTATGGGGAAGGTGTGCAAAGACAGGTGAGAAATGGACACACCACCTATTTCTGAAACTTTGCAYCCTGTCCCCAGGAGCCACACAAGCTCCAATTCCATAGGAAAGTAAGGAATATATAGGGAATTCTATTATTTTCTGCAAATGTAGGCTAGACAATYATTCTTGCAATCAAATAATTATTTSCTGTGTCATTTGATTTTTTYACTAGTATGCATTACTAGTAAAATAATGGCTTTCAGGCTTTTGGTTTAAATGGAAATAACACTAGRGACTGTGTTACTGTTATTTTGCTCTCCATTTTGAAATACAAAAATAARCAAATCAGCTTTCATTAATCTTTAATCCATTATGTACACATGTACAGGCATTCACTGTATATTTTCTGACATTCAAAAGTAGTATTTCCAGCCATAGCAGTACAAGTAATATTAACCAATCATACTTGAAAACATTAGATYTTTATTATAGAATCATAGAATCAGAGCRTAGTCTGGGTTAGAAGAGACCTTAAAGATCATCTGGTTCTAACAYCCCTTCAATGAGCAGGCACACCTTTCACTAGRCCAGGTTGCTCAGAGCCCCATCCAACCTGGCCTGGAACAGCTCCAGGGATGGGGCATCCACAGACACATGTGCTAACATTAAATAATATAAATAACAAGCAATTTGCAGTGTGGGGAGTGTGAATGTTGGCTAGCCATTTGAAGAGATTTTTTTGAARGCAAGTCATCTGGAGAGAACCTGAAAACTATCCAAATGGCATCACAAGCTTTTTATCCCATTAAAACACCTCAATCGGCTCYGCTGTCAGCTATGTAAAAGAGAAAAATTAAAGGCTATTAAGATCTCTCTGGTGTTTCTTATTTTTTTTTTTTTTTGTTTTATACATTACTATGTTCATATTTAACCTTTACAGAGATCTATTTTAGGAAGTGTGAAAACACAAGAGATTATTTTAAATAATTAAAACCTTCAAACATTGAAAAACAAAACATTCTCAGTTGCRATCTTCATCTTGCAACACTGTACAGAAAACTGACGTCTATACCCAGGAGTGTTTCAGGTGAAAAACTGTTGCTGTCCTTTTGATAGGTTAGATTTAATTAATCAAAAAAATGAGGTGTCCTAAGAGCAAAATTAGTGTAAAATATKATTCAAGACCAATTTCTATAAGCAAAGTAGAGACAAAGCAGGCAAGGTTTAACATATCCACTTGGATAACTGTAAAAATTGGAATGGATATTTATCCATTTATCCATTTATCTGGCATCACAGAAGGAACTCCTCCAAGAAAAGATGGCTGTATGGGTAGTGTAGAGATTGTACATGGAACCACTTTGGCAGAACATTTTTCTTCTGAGAAATAACTGCAAGAGGACAGAGACTSAAAAGAAAATGAGAAGGCACAATGGAACATGGAATGAAAATAACCCACGATTACTTTTTTTGCTGTTTTTCCAAAGGTATTGTACACTTTTGTAAGTCCCTTGACTGTATTTGGACTTTCTACAAATGCAGTTGTTTGAATATGCTGTAGCAATTTAAATTTCTGTTTTATGTGGAAGTACATTGTATGTTATGTATGAAAGTGTAAATGCACTTAAAGTTTAAAAAGAATCCTGATGTAAGATACTACTCAGATTATTTAGAAATATGAAATGACAATTTAAATGTGTCCATATAGACAGATAATTGTGCTGGCAATGAAATAATCATAATAGAATTAAGACTTGGTTACCGAAAGATGAAGATTTCTTTTAGAATGTGATTAKGAATYATTYAATTTATTTTACAGATAGAAAAATGTGAGGAAAATGTGTACTGACCTCCAATTAGCCACAAGAAATCACCAAGTAATGGAAAAGACCACAAGCCCACCAACCTGGCATCCTGTTCTACGGGCCATGTTTTTCTCCTCAACTGAGAGAAATTCAGTTCATGGTGATCAGGCATTCATAATCTCTGATTTGCATCACAGGAAAAAGTTATTCTCAATGAATAGAGAGGGATGAGGAGGTAAATACATTCATACACTTAGCATTAGACACTTAAATGCCCAGGCTAGGAGCCAGGACTCCTTTTGGASTTAACTGACCCTTGCTCTCCCTATGTACAGACCATGAAGAGCAACTTTCCTAAATTAGTCTCCCAAGTCAGGTAGCAAAAGCTGTAAGGAAGAACATCTTCCAAATAGTGTACACAATTTAATTTTAATTCTTACATTGCTTCTGTATTCAGGCTAAATATTCATTAAGCTGAAGAATGTTTTGATGTGTAAATAACTGCTGTAAGAGACACTGCTTCTCTCCTCAAGGCTAGGACAGGCTGGTGTGACTTCCATTGGCATCTCCTCACTTTCTGATGTTGATAATTTGTGAAGTTCAAACACCATTCAGAAAAGSGATCATCCTCTTTTTGCAGCAGCTTTGAACTTTCTTTATTTAAAAGGGCATCTAGAAYTATAATTAGGTACAGCTAGCTGTCCTTATTTAGCTCATTTATTATTTATATYTTCCTCCCACACTGCCTGTGAACCTCATATCTTGTGTTGGCAGAGATTGGAGTCGGAATGTTGCTTTCACAAGCTCCAAGTAACACAACAGTCCCTGTGGCTTGGCCCTTGATTTGTCATAGGGGCTCCAGGGTGCTGACCTAATGCAATCAGTGATCTTACAACCTGCAGCATCCCATGCTCAAAATTTGCCAAGGCACTCTCTCTCCACCTTTCAGGCAACAGAGATGAATCCCCCCCTGTAAACAGCTGCTCTCTGCATGTACTGTAATTCTTGTCAATGCCTCACTGAGATCTCTCCCCAACTCGTGCTGGGTAAATTATTGTTTTGACATTTTGTTAGTTATTGTATTATCAAGTACTGAAAGTGTTTCAGGAGGTGGGAGGAGAGGTAACTAATTTTCAGTGGAGACAAATGCAGGAACACCATAATTGCATGGAGTTTTAGGCTGTTTTCTTTTAGACTCCTGGTCAGTAGCACACTGTCATTTTACAAAGATCCTGCATGACCAGAATGGTGACAGCTTTAGTAACAAGCTGCATTGCTTTGTCATGGTCTTTAAGAATAAGTTTCCTCTTTTCTGCTGCATGCAGATTAGTCTTTCTAGGATGCTTTCTTCCCCCAAACCTTCTCTCTGAAGGACTAGCAGATGGAAAGGCAAGAACTTGAGAACAGCCTGGTGGGTATTGAGTGGGTGAGGTTAAACTGGAATACAGTAGAATTGCCAAAATAGATTTGAAATTTCTCCA
>NW_026623331.1:233237-256804 GCF_030028575.1 Malurus melanocephalus | reverse complement strand
ATGGCCCTTGCAGGATTTAATGCTTCTGTTGCCATAGCTCTCCCTATCACCAGGTCAGATCAGCCTTTCCCTTTCATCAAAGTGGATCCTCAGGGAAGGAATCTATTTTACCTGATGTAAACCAAAACATGCATTCCTACTCAGAGCTACCTTCACAGCTCTGTAGATAATAATTACAAGCACAGGAATTACGTTTGTGGTATATCCAAAGCCTTGAGAATAATTAAGTGTGTTGGGAATAGACATGCTGATTTGATACCTCAAAGGATTGTTAAAATCCAACTGTACCACACTTCTGATACCTGTGGTGAAAGGAATTGCTGCCAGGTTGACAGGAGCATCCTGGTGTATAGGTCCTGCTTACAACAGAACTTCCAGCACACCCTCTGTGTCCCCTGCAYACCCACACCTTTCTGGGACCCAGCACAAAGCCCGAGTGCCAACAACATGACTGCCAGAGCCTGGGCCCTTCTTCCCTCATGAAAGCAGACACAGCGATTCATGCTCACACTGCAGAGCCTGAGAGGAGACAGAGGAAGCCTGTTCCAGACCCAAAAACCCACACCCACTTACTCGTCTGCAGCTYGCTATTCCTGCCACGATAGGTGGTGAGGTTTCGAATTTCCCATTTGTCTTTCTCTTCTGACCTCATGTTCCTAAGAACTTGATTTTATCCTCTCTTTTAGTTCTGTTGCCCACTCATCATGCTATCTTTAATCWTCATCATCAGCCTTCTAGTCACTTTTCTTTGGATTGTCTTCTTCACAGATCCAGGCATGATTTACCCCTCCCATCTTAAARTAGTGCCCTTGAACTCACCTACCTTTCCTGTTTCTTGCTTTATCATCYTTTCTCTTTTCATCTCTCAGCATASAGTTCCTATCTGGGTTTTCATCAAAAAAAATCCCCACTTCTATGCAGCTTCTGCCCTTGTGCTTTGCTGACATCTATTATTTATTTCTGTCACTGTCACATTCTTTTCTCTCTCCTRAACAAATGTCCTAGTGATTTCAATCTTTCCCCATTCACAACCATTCAGAATATTGCTGCAAACACTGTTTCCCTAAATTTGGCCACAAAATACAAAAAAGTTCTGACTTTATTCTCCAAAGGATTGCTTTTGATTTCAAGGCAAGCTGCATTTGTAACACTTTCTTCTATTTAACCCCTGTAATTATTTTGATCCAATTGTACAACAGCTRTTTTGTGTCAGAAGCTGGGTGACATCCTGAGCTATGGATCCAGCAAAGACACCAGGTGTCATTTTGCATTGTGGACCCTGCCTGGCAAAACCCATGGTCCAATCTGCTAACACTTGCTAACTACCAATCACTCCTCAAAGGTAAACAAGGACCTACCTTGGCACTAATTCATCAGCAGAAATGCCTGTCTCCACTGAAGGTGCTGTCATACAGAGAATGCCCTCTCCATCTTGGACACTGTCCTTGTATAGTGACAGAAGATTGCATGACTTGGAATTGCCAGCTCATGTTTGGCATCAGTTCAGCCACCTGAGCTGCAGAATGGTGAGCCATGAACAAAAAAACCACATGCATGGGAACTCCTGGGCAGACCATTTTTCAGGTCAGGTCGAGGTGGATTCTGTGGAAAATCTCCTATTACAACATACATTGCCCAATTGTTTCTTGTTTGCCCTGTGCTGYCCACTAGGGAGAAATTTCCTATGTGTATGAATGTCTAATGCATCCTTTAAATTCCTTGTTAGAGTTCTTCTTTGCTCAACAACACTTAAGACTGCTGGAACTGATACCACACTGATGGGTGCTGATGTATCGTTTTCTTGCACTTCCCCATTTGTCCTTTCCTGTTCAATGTTTTGATTTAACCTCCTGGATACAACATAGGATGTAAGAGGGGCTTTGCTCAGAGGAATGGTTCCAGTGACCAAACAATTAAAAAAAAAAAAAAAAAAAAAAAAAAGCTATATTGGAAATTACTGTAAAGACTTGAGTGGAAAAGTGATGTAAAGGAAAGAAAAACCATATCCCAGTTGTGTCAGATTCCTTCTTTTCTCTCAGTTTCTCATCCGTTTGTGGTGTGGATGATTCTAAACTGCCAAAGTAATACTTGTTATCTCAAAATCCGCTCAAATCAGTAGATGTTCACTGCTTGGAATGCTGTCTTTCCTATTTTGCACAATCTAATTGTAATTGGTGTTAAGTTATTCTTATTTATTATGGAAATACCAAATGTGTTGCTTTGCTCTTAATCTGCATAGACTGAAACCATCTGCTGAAGARCAGGAGATTATAAATTCCCTCCAGTATTTATATCCAGCCCTCATTAAACAAGTAATTACTGCTACCAAGCTGTAARTCAGAGAAGTGTACAATCATCATCTTAATATTTAAGCACTTGATTGACCTATTCCTTTTTTTTTTTTTTTGTAGAAAACCCAATATTTACATACACATTTATCTTTTGCCTGATAGGAGAAGGCAGCTTACAGTGGCTCAGGTAGAGGAGGARTAGAGGCTGTTTTCAGATGAGTCAGTGACTAGCACCATGCTGAGTAAAAGGTGATTTGACAAAAGCAGGAAAGTCATGCTGTGCTCAGTTGCAAGATCACCTAGTTTACCCTCCAGAATGTCATGAAGCAAGACTCAGTAAGGATAGCTTTGCAGTGAGAAGGCCTTTTTGGAGAAATATATTTTGTTTGCCTTGCACACAAATATACTACAAGCCTTCTTGAGTTAAAGCAGAAACATGAGGCGTCCTGCTTGYCTTTTACCCAGACATATCACAAGACTGTTTGACTTAGGAAGTGAAAATTGTGTAATACCTGTTTGCTCGGCGTAGTTAGACAAAAATAGTAGAATTGAGATAATCGTACCCTGATTGCAAAGACCTGAATCAGCTGGTCAACATGCACGCTGCAAAACACCCAYTGGAGAGTCTGGGCTGGACCTGCATGCAGGAGGGTGTGAAATCTGTCTGTCTGAYGGAACAGACCAGCTCTGACCTAGCGAAAGAGGAAGCAAACCTTTGCACCAGACTGGTCTTGATTCACAGGAAAGCTGTGTGTAAACACCAKTTGATACACAGTGGAGCTTGGGGAAGGGAAAATATGCCCCCTTTAGTTCTGGCTTCCCATGGAGAAGTTGGGGAACTCAGCCACCACTGCCTTGGAGACTAAGAGCTGCCAAATAGTGTAGCCATCAGAAAACACAATGCAGCAGCTGTGTCACAGTATTGCAGATCTAAGGCTTCRTGTTTAGGTCTGTATGTTTAAACATGGCTTGATTTTTCTTTGCCAACAGGAGGTTTGCCTAAAAGCTGAGCAAAAAKYGATGCCTTCTTGAATTATTGACATMCTCTCAGAGCTCTTCCATTACAGTGGTCCCCAGGGTTCAGCTGCAAAGTTGGCAAGAAGCAGATTCTGGTACCCACACCAGTTTACTAGGCTTTACAGGACCTGAAAAGGAACTCCTTCTAGGTGATGTAACACCACACAGAAGCTGAGASCAGGAGCAGGATATCTGTGAGTCCAGTGGACCAGTTCTCCTGTACAAGCACATGCTAGAATGTTTTCAATTTATGCATTGAACACTGAGTATTCTCACTGATTTTGAGTATTCAGTGTATGTAGAGAGAATTGTATCCTGCACTTTACCCATGCCCACTCTCTGTCATCCGCTGGCAATCAAAATACTGGTTTTATCTTGGACTTAAACCTGGTTAAGTTAAACAAACCAGAGGTGAATTTGATTGTGTCTGATTGGCAAGTAGATTTTTTTCTGTCCTAAAGAGAGAAAGAAATAAGAGCAGCAAGGCTAAATATGTTAGAACAGATTTGAATCCCTAATTAGCTTTTTTTTCCATGATGCAAGCCTTCAGCTCACTATCTACCCTTATATTTCCTAAAACATATTTTGGATAATGCTGTTGCGCTCTTTCTGGAGCTGTTTACTCAATGTATTTGTTGTGTTTGTGCAACRTTTTACAAACAAGATAGGTCAATTTTTTTCACTGGCGACATATTTCAACAGGCTTTGGGTAGGTTCAGGTGCAAGGAAGCCCAGTTAGTTTTGTTTACAGATTTATCCAAAATTAATTTTAAACTCCAGGTCTGCACCTAGCTTTCTGGCTGACCTTAGGATGGGAAAATGCCAAGGCCCATTCTTTACTTGTTAAAAATGACACTTATGCATAAATGTAAGAGACCTCCAGACCTTCATTATTAGATTTTAATTGTAGCTTCTATTAAAAAAACTTTCAACTATTGGCCTTTAAACTGTTTTCCAAAGAAGAGTTCTTTTTCCCATCCTTTTAAGAGAGCAGGTTTACTCGTAATTACCCTGGCCTGACTTCTAGAGGAAGCAATACACTAAGATCCAARCTGTCAAAAGGAGGAACCACAGAGCTTCTTGGTGGATTTAGTCTAGAGTCAGTTTAAAGAGGCTGAACCTTTGCTGACTTTAAACATGCAACATGTATTTTGTATCATAGMAGGAGTTTTAGAAGAAGGGAATGATACAAGGCAGTGTTTTGACCCTGTGAGTACCTCAGAGAGATTCAAACAGCATAAGTTAACAGGCAGAGCTCCCCAGGCACAGACACCCTCAGAACTGGGTAGGTGAAAAACTRTCTTTACATCTAAAGATCTTGTAAGATGACTCAAGCGTGGCACAGAATCCCTCCTCAGTGCTTTATATCACTGTACTTCCCATGTGTCATTGTGAGTATAACGCTTCTCCCTCAGTCTGGAAAGGCCTGAAATAATGAGCTTTATCATCACAGCATCTTTATGCCTGGATATTATGCTAGCTTTGTTCTAAAAGCCCTAGCCTTTGTAGCCAAGCCTTATAGWTGCTGTAATGACCTGACTTCAGAGAAGGAATAAAAATTTTGATTCCTTTAATCGTATATGATGAAAATAGCATATGTAAGTCTGTTTGGTTAGGCAGTCCTCCCATCTGATTTCAAACTGTCAAACTTCTCCCCTTGTGTCTAACACTGCAGCATCATACTTACATCCAGCAATAGTCTTTTTGTTCAAAACAAACGGAAATAGACCCCTTTTCAGGCAATGTACACTTAAATGTGGAATGTATTGCCATGCAACGTGTCCAAAGGCAAATTGTATGCATGCTCAGAAAATGGAAATGAAATGGATTAATTMTTTGTACCCCTACCAAATAAACAAAAAAGCCACTAAAGGCTATTAAGCAAAAACGTCACCTCTGTGTGAGTGCCTGAGCTCCAGGCTGCTAAGAACTGGAAGAATTTGCTATCAGTATTTGGTTGTTCCATGAAAATGTGTCATATTGCTGGCCACTGCTGGACTAGATGGGTCTTTATTGYGACCTCCTGCAGCCAATTCCATGTTCACATATTATGTTTTTTAACATACAGGTGGAAAAAAGGCCTACGCTGACACCGTGTTTTAGCAGGCAAAATCACAAGCACTAAGTCCCAGTGAGGGTTTTTGCCGATGTTCAGTTCATTTAAAACAAGTTCACAAAAAAGTGAGAAACTTTTCAAGGAAGTTTTTTTTTAAGGTTGGTGTTTGTTAAAAGACAAGGTTTGAGTGCTGAAGAATGCACACAGGCTCGAAAAGCTGGCATTTGTGAGGCTGCACTATTACATGCTAACAGATGCAARGTTTGCCTTTGTTTTTTTACGGTGAGCATTTTATTTTAAATTAGGTTTGGTCAACAACTGCATTAGTGCTTCTTTGTGAAAGTTTGACAGGTCGATTTAGTCTGACTTGTTTTCACGAAACAAAAGGATGAAGTAAAGGTCAGGCTTTGATGCCAGAAATGGACAGTCATGAACAAAGAGATCCTTCCTCTTAGGAGCAGTGCCTTGTTCTGTCGCAGCTGCTGTCYCCATCCTGTTATTCGATTGCACCAAAAGAGGTGCAGTGCAGCACTTGCCAGTTGTGAAGGCCAAGCTGATGGAACACAGCCAGCTGTGGTTCAGAATATTGCGAGGAGCGGGGCATCTCCTCCCCGTAGCCGTGGGGAGGACACGGAGCGGAGCACGGGCAGGGCGATCGCTCCACGCCTGGTTATTGAGTGCCACCCAGTGGGGGCTGCCGGCCGCTCCGGCTGCTTTATCCGCCAATGGAGCTGGGAATATACAGATGGCTGCAAGACCAAAACACACTGCTTTGGTACAGCAGTTTTTCTTTATTCGGTTTTTTTTTTTTTTCGTTAGTTAAATAACTGAGGACTATTTATTTTCATATGAAATATATCAAATAGTGTGTCTGGTCGCTGGTACTATACACAGATTCTGTTTGCATTCTGTTTGCATCTGTGATTTTTTCCAGTGGTTTCTATTTTGGGGCTTCATCATGGCCTTGTATACAGCCTTTTAAAACTATTGGTAATAAAGTATTTCTGATTTAACCATGGTAGCATAAAGTCTCCAGACATGTGTAAGAGATATTGTTTGCATATTTTAAACAAATAAAGTATGTTGGACCAGACAGTTCTGTTGTGTATTATGCAATTTATTACATACCTCTACATTTAATTATGTAGCTGCTAAGTTAAATACTAGAGAGGACCTAAGTCATTACCTAACATTTGGAAGAAASTCCTATGCAGCCTTTCTAGATCACAGGGATTAATAACTAAAAGATCACACTTGGGAGCTGTGGGGGTTAGGTCTATTCCTTCTCAAGGATATATCAGTGAGGCATGGCACTTACCAAAATAAAAACTTGTGAACAATGCTGGTGTTCAGAAGGTGGCACATAAACCCCCAAAGCATTATGAATGTCAGAAGAGAGACATTACTGTACCCCCGAATCAGTAGATGGCTCTATTCTCTGCCAATTGGAGCAGTGTTTAGAGAAGGACCTCCAGTTCTGTGCATTTAGGGAAGATTTTTTTTTTAGGTAAAAGGTGAGAATTGTCACCATGCAGAAATCCACTTRCATAAATTTTAGATCATGTCCTAACATGCAAAACACATGTTTGCAGTGAGCATTGTACAATACTCTCAAGCTACAGAACATGTGATGCAGAGGGAGGATGGAGACTAAGGAGATAACATTTTTCTTCACAAATCTGGAATGCATCCTGGAAAATCCTTGTTTATAAAATTATCCTCTGATGACAGTGTGCAAAATAAAGTGGAACAGATAGCAGGCACTCTGTGCTTGATCCTGTGGCTCCCTTTGTTGCAATAATTTGCCTTGTTTAGAATGGTTTCTTCAATGGAAGTGTTAGGAAAAAAAAACCCCAAAAAACAACTACTGAAAAATTAACTGCTATTCACACAGGTTAAATGTAGCCATTGAAATTAGCCTCATTTTGCTAATCCTATATCCAGTGGAATGAGATGATTTTTTTTATAATCCACAACAACTGAAATATTGTGTAAAGGAAGTGAGTATAAAAGAAGCTCTTGGAAATTAGAGCTCGAGGAAAGAGYTAAGAATATTACTGACTGTTACAACCAAATTCATTACTTTAAAGAAAAAGGTGTGCATGTTGATCTGACCCTGCAAAGCTCTGGCACAGGATTTTATGCTCAGGAAAAGCTTAGAGCAAAGTGTAAGCTCTTTCACAAACTGCTGTGCTTAAGRAAGTGCTGTGCCTTGAATACATGCCTATTTGCAAAGCATATTCTTTCCCTTTGTGACCAGGAAGATAATTTACAGCAGTTCTTTGGGAAAAGCGTGGACTTCTTCACACTGCTTAGCCAATGAAAGGGCAATCTGAGATTTTATGGGACAATTCCACTTTAGATGCCTGAATGATCCAACATGACTTTGGCGGCTCAGGGACTGCAATATTGCAGCAATGTTTAGGGTAAGCATATGATGTTTGAGTGTCTTAGTTTCCCAAATGTGGAGTAAATTTTGCCCATTTTCATGAGTCTAAAGTGGATAACAGATCAGACAATATATTATTCATATTATATTAATTCATGTGCATAAGTCTTTCCAGGAAAGTGAGGCCTATAATTTGAAACAAAGCATCCTTGTTTTTACCCTTAGTAACAACAATTTCCATGCGAATAACAGGTRTCAAAATATTCATCTGCAAGGACAGCTATGGGATTTGCACATGGAAGCACAGATGTATACATATGGAGCTCCACTTACTGAAAATGTGTCCCAGTTAAGACTCTGGTTCATATGGGAAGAAAAATTAGGAGGCACTAATTCACATGTAAAATTTTAGGAATGTGCAGCGTCACATAATAAAATTTTGAATCAGACTAAATAATAGGAACATGTAAAATTATAGGAATGTGCAGCGTCACATAATAAAATTTTGAATCAGACTAAATAATAGGAACATATTGCCATCATGTGTGAGTCTGATATCACAGAATAACTCCTAGACATTTTCATCATTGTAACATGTTATTGACTTAYATAACCTCTGAATACATCCATACAACTTCAGATAAATTATTGTTATGAGTTTACAAAGATTCTTTCCTACTTGATTTTTATCTTTTGAAAAATAAAGTGTTGTCAGAAAACTGGAAAACCTGGCCAAGTAAGACGTCAGATCTTCAACGTTAGATCTTCTCAGCTTGCTTTTCCTCCTCCTCTCCTATTCTGTAGGTAAACAAATGGATGCACATTGTTACAAGTGAAGTAGTGAACTCCAGCACTGCTTTTGCTTGCCAGGGTCATGAAACTCTGGTTTCCTGCTACCACAATCCTTTATYAAGGATTTTAATTATTATTAATTTAATGGATAAGCCTGTGTAGACCATGAAGGAATAGCCACTTGCAGGACAAGATCTCTACATAGATGTTGGGTATCTGATTTTTCCAGATTACCTTGTCAACCAAGAATGGGCACTTGACTCATTTCTTCAGCACTGTATCCTCACTATCCTTGGAAGATGCCTTGGTGGAAGTATTGAAAACTGATTTTGGWAAGACAAATGGAAATATTTTAAGCAATTTTTCCATCTTCACCACCCTTAGAGTTTCCTAAAATTCTCCAAGCAAGTCTAAGTGATTTATTTTCAGAGCTCAGCAATTTCTCTTATTTATATATGTGTGAGGACACCCCATGATGTGTAAGAAATCTTAATGTAACCAAATCTCCATCCCCAAAATGGCAATGAAGAACACTGCCTAAGTCAGCACACATTTTTATAAGCTAACCTTTGCAAGGCAGTAGCTTGTGAATAGCAATTTCTCATCTCCCCTGCTATGCTGCAATTTAGTCCTCTGGAAAGACATTTTAGGTAAATTTACCAAAGGCAAATGTAATGATGATGATGATATATTAGGAGCTCCCAAGCTGGTTAAATTTTAGAGGCAATGAAAATTTATTGAGAGCAGTAGAACAGCCTGTGCTAGCCTCTGGTCACAAGATAAAAAGGTGTTTATTTTTAAAAACGCAAGTGAGGATTGAGAGTCATAATCTATTTTCCACACTATTGCACTGAGGTCAAGGAACCTTTGATGTTTCATAGGGTAAATGCAGCAGCCTGGATGCCCAGTGCTCCCAGAACACCAGCAGAATCTCAGAGCCAGAACTGAAACAAAAATCCTCAGTAAGGTGAGCCAGGGGTAGCTGTTCCTCTGAGRTGCCTGTATTCAGGATTGTCATGGTAATACATGTGGATGCCACACCCACTCCCTACCCATCTCATTCCCTGGGGTACCAAGAGATATAACAGCTTATGTGATAGTGAGTTTGTATTTTGCACATATTGTTCTTATTAATAAATTTATTTAATGATTGTTTCCTCTGGGGAAGTTTATAATTTCTATTAGTTTGATTTTATCACTGAGATAAAATCAATCTTAGTCCTCTTGTGAATCTTTTTGTGCTTTTAAGCTTGTTTTCATTTTGGCTTAAAGTGCTTTTGAAGAGGCATAAATTGAACTGAGAAGGGATATTAAAAATCATGAGAGAAACTACCTACAGAAATTGTCACACCATGTTGATAGTATCAGCATAACTGTAAYTGTATTCCTAAAGCTATATGGATAATTTCACTTCACAGGCAAGTTTCTGCTTTATGGCAGTGACTTTAAATCCAAAAATACCCCCATTTTATTTYCTGGGGGTAGCAATGGCCAGGAGCTCTGCTGTGGCTTGTGAGCCAGTTACAAGGTGGGGAGGGAACAGAGTGTTCATCCAGCACTTAGTAGAAAGCCATGTTGGCTATATAGCTAATTTCACTAATGGAGCATAAATTCTCACTAATGGATTCCCACCAGAAATATTTTAATAGGTAGCAGCTCTTTCATAATACACCATTTCTGACTGTGAACAATTGCAAATTACAGTGGAGCAGGATAATACACCACAATGACTGATTCTCTTTCAGCTTGAAGATACCCAGTGCAATTACTATACATAAAAAGACCTGAAAATGGGTAGATTAAAATATAATCTACCTGTAGATAGAGCCTTTACTCCACCAGAGTGAGATAAGCAGCCTAAGAGCAGGGAGAGCCAAGTTCACAGTAACAATGGCTGCAGATAAAGAAAATATGGAATTACTTGGGAAAGTACTAACAGTTGAGAAATGAAAAGGTATAACCCAGAAGCTGAACTCARTCATTAAAAGGATTAAAAATTGATATATGTTCTTCATGTTGTTGTAATTCTTTTTGTCCATGAGGTAGATAATTGTAATGGATGTAACAACTGAGCATATGAAAAAAGATCAATATTTGATAACCATAATTACTGCTTCAAGAATTSTGAAAAACCCCTGAGAAGCTTTATATTGTATAGTTTAATGCCAGAAAAGACAGAAATTTAAAATATCTCATMAAAAAACTTTCAAGCATCAAAATTTTTAAGCAGTGAGGCAATGTCCTAAACCAGACCTCTGCTAAATTCAGAAAGAAAAGAAGTATCAGAAGAATGTGTCTGGTAAAGGGCTTATTTTACTACCTCTAGTTTGTGATTGAAGATGCAATATATAAATATAAATGCATAAAATAAGATGCAAAAATATGTATATGCTTATTTACAAGTTCAGGGCATATACTTCACAATCAAATAACATCAAGACAATGTTACCAATTGAACCTCCAACTTCAGTCACAGCTTTGGTTTCTAGGTATGTAAATAAAGATCTGTACATGGAACTTTATCTTCTGAAAATCTGGTGTTGACAACATTCTTGGTCAGGTGGGAGGAAGAGCAACAGAAGCATCAATCTGCCTGTAAAATCCTAGAGAAATGCAGTCCCTAATCACATAAATATGGACTGTAGTGCAGGCTAATGTAGTTACAAAAATTAGGGTGACCACAGGCTGCCAATACAKCTGTCTTCYATCACAACAGGGAGTTTAGCTGCAYTGGTTTCAAATTTAAACARTCCAGAGATTTCGTTGCTATGGCAGCATCAGCCCTCCACTTCAGAAGTCCAAATATATGTGATACCATTCAAGTCTTTCCATACGTAYCCATTTTATTTCATAATAAAATGTTGAAGAGAGTCAGCATTTAACCACACTAACACAGCCACAAAGTAGAGTTAAGGGTATTGCTCTTAGGAAACACGTTTCACAGCATTTAGTTTGATGRCAAGAACCATGACTCATAACACTGAAGAGTGTTTTCATGGCTAATAATAGGCTGCAATTAATATTTTTCCTGAAAAACAGTTTCTGCTGTTACATAACTCTGCAGATGATGATCTCAGGGACTACAATGATATTTTTATTCCAATCAGTCAGATGGCAGAATATTCTATAAAAATGGAAGTGGGTTTTATTTGTACTTGTGTGAGTCTTTTTACTGGAGGTGCACCTTTCGTCTTCAGTGTATTCATCTTCTCTGCATTCCTGAGAGGCAGGATAATGTTAACTAAAAGCTCTTGTAAAATTGTGGATCTTTCTTGCCAACCTTGGAAATATTTCTGCAAAGCATGGCATTGATACATGTGGCAATGCATATTGGCTCAGGCAAGAAAAATAGCCTTTCTTTTTTCAGATTGGCATGCTATTCACTTGTTTCCTCTCTCAGGAAGCTCCCAGATGTAGATTATAAGAGATTTTTATGGAGGCCTGCAAACAGGAAAATTACTCCCTGGTTTCTCAGTTTTCCATTTAGTGCTTTCAAGTTTAGAGAAGTTCCTGCATATGTTTTCCTCCAAATAAGGACTGCAGGGTAGCCATATATAATTTGTACATCCTTACAAGCATCCTGGAAACACCTCATAATTTCTCAATCAGTAACTCACCAGATCCTTTACTTTTAGATCAGATTTTAGTATATGTTTGGGCTTCAAACTTTATATAATGAATTTGGTTGGCAGGACATGGCAGGTTTTTGTAAATGCAGCAATGAAGACATGGGCTTCACAGTGTGTTGACTTTAAGACTGTACTGCACTTTATTCCTGTCAATTTCCATGAGAGAAAAATGGCATTTGGCTTCAGGTTTTAGTGAAAAGAAAGGCTTGCCATCCCCTATCCAAGACTGGAATTGCTAAAGGAAAAAGAAATCTCCACATGCAGGCTTTATTGAGAAAGTATTTATCTACCACATACAATATCTGAGATACAAAAGAAAGGGAAGGTGAAGTAGAAGAATCATGGAATCCTGGAATGGTTTGGTTTAGAAGGGACCTTAAAGATCATCTAATTTCAAGCCCCTCACCATGGACAGGGACACCTTTCACTAGACCTGCTCAGAGCTCCATCCAACCTGGCCCTGAACACTCCCAGGGATGGGGCTTTCCAGTGCCTCATCACTCTCACCATAAAGGATTTCTTCCTAATGTCTCTTCTAAACTTTCCCTCTTTCAGTCTAAAGCCATTTCCTCTTGTCCTGTACCTCTGTGCCCTGGTAAAAAGTCCCTCTCCATCTTTCTTTTCAGCTCCCTTCATGTACTGGAAGGCTGCTGTAAGGTCTCCCCAGACTGACAGATTGCTGAAATTATTGCTTGTAAAGTRTATACTTGAGACTGTTTTCCAGTTGTGAAGTATACATTACTGATTAATTAATTATTTATTCCCCTAATCCTAGACATACATTTAAATTAATATAATGGGTGAGAAACCTGCTGCCAGAATTCTGAAAGCCTTTCTTTTTTTTTTTTTTTTTCCATTAAAAATAAAAGCAGATGCTGCAGCAGCCTTTAAAAGACCTACAGAATATGTTTTGAGGGCAGTAAATCTGACTTCTCTATCAAGCAAATTTGGAGAAACTAAAAAAGTGAAAAAAAACAGACTGTGGGTAAAGTGTAAATATGAGATATAGGGGGGAAATCAGCTCAGATTTCTTTTTAGTTGCAAGTTTATTGCAGTCTTTTCAAGGTGTCAATGAGCAGATGATTACAGCTGTTCGTACATAAGGATTTTCAAAAAAATATTTCAAGAAGATTTCTTACCAAAGGCATGTAAAGCTATCATGAGCTAAACCAGAAGATCTTTTAGGGATGAATATCATGTTGAAAAGTAGGAAACAAATGTAGGAATTAACTAACATAGTTTTCACAAATATATTGCACTTGTAATTAAATTCTTGCCATTGATCTAGAAAGGGTTTTACTTGAGCTGGGRAGGGTGCTGATAAGAATAGAAACATTGATCTGCAAAATGGAGCTACTCCCACAGAAAAAGAGTAAGCAATCCCAAGACCATCAACTTGGAAAACACACTGTGGGAGGGAAGGGGGAGAGATGTGTTAAATTTTAAAGTACCATAAGTAGTACAGAGAAGGGAGTTGCAGAATAGCTGTTCACCATTTCTCACAGTATAAAAGCTGCAGAATATTCGGTGAAATCATGTGTTATCAGGTTTAAAAGGAAATGAAGAGAGAAGAGAAGGCACTGGTCAGATCTCATGGTGGGCTTTCAGCATTAATGGGGGATTGTAAGAAAGATGGGGACAGACTTTTCAGTAGGGCCTGTAGTGACAGGACAAGGGATAGTGGTTTTATGCTGAAAGATGGTAGATACAAACGACATAAAATGATTTTTAATTTTTTTTTTTACCATTGGGATGGTAAAACAGGTTGCCCAGAGAAGTGGTAGATGCCTCATCCCTGAAAATGTTCAAGGCAAGTTTGGATGGGGTCCTGAGCAATTTGATGTAGTTGAAGATGTCCCTGCTTATTGGACTAGATGGCTTTTAAAGATCCCTTCTAATCTGTGATTCTAAGACACTGTCACCTTAGTGAACACCCATAAGTGAGCAGACTCCAGCGATTTGCATTGCTTGAGAAATGTGAAGACCCTTACAGACATTTTGAGTCATTATTTGTGTTTTRTTGCTGTGAATAAATAAATWCATGCCTCTTGCTCAGCTTAATTCCACAGAYATCTTTCCACACAGCTACATATGATACGTAGGATGGATTCCAGGTTTTGTTTTGTTGTGTGCATGAAACATTACAGATTATCAAGTTCCTTTCGACAGACTCATAGCAGATGTTTTCATTTGGCTGGAGAGCCAAACAGAGTACCAGAATCTCTCTGAAAGCTTGAAGAGAGGAATGTGGGTGAAAAGAAAGACAGGCATCTTTCATCTGCTCTGACTCTGTTTTCCGTTCTTCCCTAAGCCAGTCCAAAAAGTTACTGGATTTTTTTTACAGTTTGCTCATTTTTAAGAGCTATTAATTCCTAAGGTGGAAAAAAGCTGCCAATTGGAAGACATTAAATTCCTGATACATCCAGCTGAGCTGCTATTGCAGTTCCTCTCATGCAGTAAAGAATGCTGTGCTCAGCATCACTCTGTATTCTGCCTTATCAGCCCACTGAAGTCTGGTCCCCCTTGCAAATCCACAAGGTAAAAGCATCTTCACACAGTGGCAATGCTCTCTCCTGTGTAGTGGGTCATGTCTAAATGMATCCAAATGCACCATCTGGCTTTTGAGTTTAGCAGCAGGTGTGGGCTCCCTCTGAAGAGAAAGAATTCAGTTAAAAAACAAAAAAACAAAACAAAACAAAAAAACAGCTAGCACTTGGTTTACTTCGGGGTAAAACTGAGGAAAGTCCACAGATTTGTTAACCTAAGGACCAAACTAGCTTTGGCAAATGAAAACAAAAGAGAACAATGCTTGGAGGAGGATTAATCTATCTTGTGAAGTCTGTACATTAGGTCTCTAGAATGATATTTTCATAGGGTATTTTTAACCCTTATCTGCTTGGTGAAAAGCAGACAGCTCTCTGGTTTTGACTGATTTGCACCTGAACTCAGGCTTTCTTACTCTTCTCCCTGCTTATGTTCAGTTGGGATTTCCTCTCTTGCAGCAGAATTATGGTTTACCCTTTCCCATCTCAAACATCCATTCTTGACCTTATTTTTAATCTAACCCCTTCCCCATCTTATTTCATCTCATTACAAGTGATTCCACATCCTGGAAAATATTAATTATTTTCCATCTCCTTTGCAACTCCTGGCTTGTGGAAGGTTTGTCCAACTCGCTGCCTTTCTTCTTCCAAGTCACATCTCAACACATCTCAGCACATCTCAGCACATCTCAGTGCTCCTGTTTTTCTCAGCCTGGTCTGGGGAGGAAGACTTAGTTTCGTAGTGGTTGGGATGTACACAAGTACAGGGGAAGGAGGAAAACAGAAACATCCACATTCAGACTGTAGAGGCTGCTCCCAGAATCAGACATCATCATRCTTATGGGTGCAATCACAACCTCCTAAAGTGCTAGCCATATCTGATGAATACCCCAAGGKCCTGGTCTGGGATTTGTGGAAGGTTACAGAGTGTGTTTTTGCTGTGGAACTTCAGGCTGGTCAGGAAAGATTTTTAACCACTGGGAAAACATTCAACTGTCACACCCTACAATTGCTTAGAAGATGTAGGAAATGCACAGTGGGAAGCTGGAGTGCTGGAGAGGTGGATCAATGTCCCTTTTAATGTTTGTTCTGCTCATAACTGTRAGGGGTATCAGTAAATGAGGAGTATTTTGTAAAGGCTGCAAACCCACCTGCTTTAATAACCTTTGAAATACTGAGATTAACAACTACCACTTGGGGAAAGGGAGGGASAGTCATCTTACTTTGCTTTGTAAATTAGAGTAAATGTAGAATTTATTGAAAAGTAGCTAATGTAGAACATCAGTMTTCTCTTTTTAGTCACTGCTTAGGATGTCGTAGACATTTTGAAGCCCCTACATAACACTGTTGATTATAAAAGCTGTTAATTAAATCCGGTTGGTTTGATTTTGGTTTTGGGTTTTGTGGTTTATTTTTCAGAAAATCACCACTGTTCTTTAAAATGCATTCAAGTACTCATCACCCCACAGATGTTTTGTTCTTACCRCAGATGAGAGCATATGCAGGCACAAGCAGAAATATCCGGAATTCCSTGGAGAAGAGGTGGCCATCCTTGTTTGTCACATGTGACCCAGAAAGAGAGAAGCCTGCCTTCTGCACAGCTTGAAGCAGGGACAGACCTGGTCCCTGAGTGACTCGCAAATGCAGCTGTAAACACTGCTGCAGTRCAGAGATTATGGTCCTGCAGCCTGAGTAACCATCATCACAACATGACACMAAATTGGGAATGAGAGACCTGGCAGAGGAGGAAGACAGAAGATGTCATTATTTGGGGGTGAAAATTGGGACCCTAATCCTCCCCCTCAAGTGYATCACTGCTTTTTTCCTCAAGGGGATTTTAATGTGGAACATGTATTTGATAGAGTTGTTCGTGCTGAAAAATTAGCAAAAATGTTTGAACTATCATGCTGCCCTGCAGGCATTAACTTGCCTATGAAATTTTAAAACAAAATTCCCCAGATCTTCATCTTGAACAAAGGTGACTCAGATGAGATCTTTATCCTTGGGCTGCAGATTACATTTCAGGCTGCCAGAGTGCAGGGAACATAAGAACTGATTATTCCTTCTASCGGAACAATTAAGACTAATGTGCAAGGTAAGAGATGAAATGTCATCCTAAAKATGGGCTAGGAGCTGTAATAGGTCCTTCCCCTTGAGCTATTAATCCACAGGATAGATACCCAACTAATCCCTTGGTCARTTATGCCAATCTCAGACAGGAGATGTCTAACTAGTGACCTATTTTGTAGAATCATAGAATCATAGAATGACTTTGGCTGGAAGGGCTCTCTAAAGGTCATCCAGTTCCAACCTACCTGCCATGGTAGGGATGCCATTCAATAGATCAGGTTGCTCAAAACCCTACTCAGCCTGSTCTTGAACACTTAGAGGGATGGGGTAGCCATAGTTTCTCTGGACAACCWGTTCCARTGTCTCACCAYCCTCAAAGYAAAGAATTTCTTCCTATAACCTATCTAAATMTATCCTCTTTCWGTTTAAAACYRTTTCCCYWTRTCCAGTCATGCAGGCCTTGGTAAAAAGTTGGCCCGCTCCTCAAMCCTGTCAGGATCCCTCTGGATGRYRTCCCTTTCCTAAAGTGCATGGGTGTTACCCCTCAGCCTGGTGCTGTCTGCAAATTAGCYGAGGGTGCACTCAGTGTCACACACATGTCATTGGTGAAGAGATTAAATAGGATTGGTCCCAGTATGGACCCCTAAGGAACACCCCTTTATTGTGGGTTTTCACTGGAACATCCAGGCATTGACTGTATTGGATCTCGGGCACAACCATCCAGCCAGATCCTTGTCCATCTAACAGCCCATGCATCAAACCTGAGCTCCCCATTTTAGAGATAAGGATGTTGGGGAGGACCATATCAAAGGTTGGTATCTCTAATTAACTTCCTGTCTTCCTACATTTTAGCAAAYCTTCTGGCAGGATCTGGTTCATGATCATACCTCACATGGAGGTGAGGCTGAAGGGTCRGTAGTTTCCAGGGTTTTCCTTTCACCTGTCATTCCTGGGGACTTTGTTTGACTACCATGACTTTTGAAATGTGATGGAGAGTGGCTCAGCAATTCCATCAGCCAATTCCCTCAGTATCCTAGGATGCATCTCATCAGGACCTATAGACTGGGATATGTTCAGGTTCTGATGATGCTCTTGAACCTGATTGTCACATAACCATGAGTTCTGAATCAGCTTTTGAGGAAAAAAACTTTTAAACTTGGTTTATTTTTTAAACTTGGAATTTACTCACAACTAAGATAAGCTCCTGAATTATTAATAAAAAAAAAAACTTTATAGTTTTCAGATATTAGGAGCATCAGGCCAAAACTCTAATTTTTTCTTATTCAGGAAATAGTRGTTTTCTGAGTTTTATTTCCTATTTTCTGAGCATGTTTTAGTGTRTTCTATCAAAATCTATTATCTGTTGAAACCTGAGAAGATAATTTCTTTTAATTTTCATATCTGGCAGCTGCATTATAGCATCTGAAAAAGTTAGGTGAGAGAAAAAAGATAACAAATTCTTAAAAAGTAATGATATAAATATTTTTCCATATTTCTTTTTCATTGTCTTATTCCAATATTTTTAAAAAAATAGCTCCAGCTAAAATCTGGTTAAAATCAAGTGTGTCAAATCAAATTATGCCAAAGAAATTGTAACATGCGTTAACTTGACCAATTGGGAATAAAGTMATATTAAAATATGGCCATCAAAATGTATCATGCCTTTAAAAAACAGCATAGAGGCTTGTTAGTCTCATCATTAGCCACAGGGAGAAATACAATGAGAGRATTATAAAGAGATTAGGTCACTTGAGAAAGGGTAATCTTGTCTTTTTTCTGCCCTTATTTCACTCAAGGGTTATGGCTGTAATCAAAGCCAATGAAAAGTAAAAAAAAAAGTAAGTAACATGCATAATTTTTCCATGATAATACTCAGTTTCACTGGAGGGATCATCTGAAAATCAAAACTTAGTTTTCAGGGTGAAAAACTCCAGGTACAAACATGTCACCTTAAGCATCTCCCACAATGGGATTTCACCGTACTCAGAACACTTTCACAGAATGTACTGTAGGTTTGCAATTCTTGTATGGTAAGAGCGGATATTTTTTCCTTCTGTACTGTTTAATCTTTCTTCCAGAGTGTCTTTTTAAGTACTTTCCAAACAGCTCCTCTTTCATTGGTATTTTTATCCTTTCTAGATGAGACTGTCAAAAATTCTCARACTTGGCTTATTGCTGTTCTCGCCAGAGTCAATAGCCAAAGCTCTTGGTGTCACAGCTTTTTGTCTCTTGAAGTCAGTGGATACAACTGCTTGCCTGACAGGTGCAGTGGAAAATCCTCACTGTCCTTTTTGGATTCAGCTTTGAGTGGAAATTTACAATTGCTCKCATTTCTGGCAAACTGAAGCAGCAGAAAAAAAGAAGCGCGCACTCGGATGCAGAAAATTTACCGTGACCTTATTTTGGAATTTAAAACAGAATGACACAARCTTGGCTGAAAAAATTGCAACAGCCTGCATCTGCATTCCTTCCATACAGTTTCACACACRAGCAGCACATACATTCTTTCCCACWGTGAGTGCAAGGCAAATTATTATTCTCCTCCAGAATGCCACTGCTGATTTTCAGTCAACACATCCCATCCTAACACCAGGCATAATTTAGCCATTTTAAAGGTATTGAGGGAGCTCTAAYAGGTTCACTTCCACGTAAGTAGTTAAATTACTTTTATGCATTCTGAGTTCAGCTCTCTCTGAACTCTGCCTGAGAGTTAAGCTATTAAGAATTAAGCTATTACCATAAAAATAATGATCTAGGCTTCCAAGGAGCCCCCTCTCTAATGGGGATAGCTTACTTTTTCACACTGGCTTCAAAAGTCTTGTTTGTGTCGTTAAAAAGGAATTGTGTCTAAAATAGAGAGAATGTAGCAAATTAATACAAAATACAGGATCCAAGCATCTGTTTCAAAGAATGTAAAGCACCCCATTCCCAGTGAACAGCTTGGCTCAATCAATGGTTTATTCCTATGACTGTTACTCTGCACCTTTTTCTGTATGCAAACTGAAAGCCTTCTGTTTAGGAAATGATACTAATTGTATGGATCCTTGCTAATGAAGCATGACAATTCCTTATTTCTTGTATTTTGTGTTTAAGTAATTAACAAATGAAAAAAAAATATTTCTGTGACTCTTATAATGTATTTTTACCTCACATTCCTTCCTAAAATGACCAGTTTATGGTCATTCAAAGAGGAGCACAGGTTTTTCCATTACTTCTGATAATGACTGAAGTATTGGCCAGACACCAAGATTCCCTTTTCATGCTGTCTTCAGGAGGGAATGAGAAATCCATTACAATTGTCTGCACCAATAAATGATGTRCACTGGCTCTGAGGACGCAGAGGATTCAAGGATTGCGTGCTCCCAGGAACTTGGTAGCGCTCGTTCCGGTGCTAACTTGGTGACCCTTCCAAGCACTTCTGTCATCCATTATCAATTTTATATTCAAGTGCTACTTTTGGAGCACAGGTGACCTTGAGCCTCCTTTGAAAGTAAAGGAGCAAAATAGAAATCTCATGGTCCTGACTGTATTAAGATGATCTGCAGTCCCTTCCCTTGCCACCCCAGGGATTTAGTGGCCTGTGTGTTGAAGGCCAGCTCTGACACGGCGTAATGTGTATCCTGGGACCAGAATGCTGTGAAAAGGGCTGTGTGGGAAAGCTTTGAGAAACTTTGTCAARGGCTTTCCTTTCCATGGCTCCAGAGTTGCATTGAGGTTCAGGCATTCAACCCTGGTCATTTTCTGAGCTATGCTGTACCTCTGTGCCTGGCCACCTGGTACAGGCAGGAATAAAACARACCCTTTCCAAGATAGCAGCCTTCACAGAGACCTCAAGCCAGTCCTTTAAACTATTGMCAGGGCAGAAATCTGGCAATGAAATTTGTGGCAGCTGAAGCCTTGGCCTTGCTGGAAAGAAGCCTGTGTTTTAAATATCCATGCTAGGATGTTGTKTCAAAGCCAACATTATTATGGCCAGTTGTGTCTGGAAAAGGAGAGAAAGACAGATATGCACATAAGAAGCAGGAGCCAAGAGCTAAGAAAGAAGACCATAATGAGCTCAAATCAGATTAAATTAAGGAAAGCAAACTAATGCTTTGGAGAAAAAGAATCCTACCTATCCTTGTACAATGATAGGTTTTTAATTACCTGTTACCACCAGGGAAAGACATCCTGCAGTCTCTGTATTTACTGCTTTGAAAACATTAGTGGAAGGCAAAAGGCAAATCAAATGACAGGACTTATTATGGAAAGAACAACTAGTGAAACAGGAAACATAATTATACGCCAACATAAATCCATTAATAGCCTCTCTAAGAAGAGAGATTGTAGTTAAAAAAAAAAAAAAGAAAGAAAAATGGAAAAAGGATGATTTTTTTTTCTTGCATTAGCTTTGGTATGGTAGCATACAACTTACATGCTTTTTGTCAATGACCTGGATATGCTTTTTAGCTGTTTCAATCTCTTTGAAGCTGGCTGTTGTAGCTGTGAGTGGCACTTTGTGTTGAGTTTCTAGCATTTGGGCTCTTTCTTTCCAGGCCATTAGAAKAGCAATTCTTACAGTACTCTTAAGGCAATTCTCACTAGACTGAGTCATGATTAGTGCTAATTTTGGAAAAAATAGATCAAACATTTAGCTGGGAAATTATTGCAATCATCAGTGGTGTGTCAGCCACATAAATAAATTTTCCATTTTTCTTTTCTTTTACTATCAAAACACCATCAGGACACAAACTCATCCTATTTCATGGCAAAATTTCCAAGCCCTGCTAGGAAGCCAAAATTTCTCAGAAACTCTCCTGAACCAAGTAGGAAATGAACCTGCAAAACCAACAAATATTGGAGTTGCAACATCTGCAAAGTTTCTGCATCAGGACAGTCTAATATTTGAAACACGAAGCAGCAGGGTCAGTTGTTTACCTGTCTGCAATCTACTGGCTGKCTTGTACCCTTTTACTTGAAAACTCAGCAGAAATGCAATGCCTCTCTTGCCAGAGATGTATCTTACCAGAAACAGTATGACACATGGCTCGAAAGCAAGATTAGCAGATAAAGACAAAGCTGGCATGAGGATTTCCTCTCATATTATCCCTCAAACAAATTGACAGCATTTGGGCTCTCCAAATGCTCAACACAGGCTTTTATGCCCTATATGGGCACTCACAAGCAGAAAAGACAAGGGGGCTGCTTGAGTTTCTGGGGATACAGAACAATTGCAATTAAAATCCTTTCTGTCATATGGAATTCCTGATTTTATTGCAAAGAAAGTGTACACAAATGAAGGTACTTATGMACTGTATAAATATTTTAAGTAAATACAGGCTAATAATAGTTGTTTCTTTTTTTGACTAGATCTTTCTCATCCATCCAGATCTGGAGCCACAGTCTGATATCACATTTTTGAAACAGGGTATGTTCTTYCTTTTAAAATTTAAGTTAATCCTGATTTATACAAGGACAGCAGAGACAAGAACTAAGCCTCWCATTTTCAGCTGGAGGCCTTTTTATTAAAGTTGTCATTCTAGCTTTCTCATTCCCTGCCTGTAAATTTACGTGCAGCAGTTGCAATATTAGTCTTATAAATGCATAGCATTGAGAGAGTTTCCAGTAGTGAGCTACCAAGAAAAAGAAAAACATATTCCATTTTTTAATGTGCAACCTGTAACCCCTCCATTAAGCAGGTCAGATTTTTTCATTATCTGCCATGCTCCATTGCACAGCAACTCTAGAGAGAATTCTAGCAGCCAAAAATGGGTATTTCTGRCAGCCAAAAATCAGGTAGATTTAAAAATATTCCAGAGAAAATRTTCTGTGAAGACACTACTCTGATATGTGTGATACCTAGCAGGTTGCAGATAGATTTTTTGTTTGTCACCTGGTGAGGTGTCTTTCTACATGTCCCTGGTGTTATAATTAGCTTTTAGCTGTAATAAAAAAAAAGAAATACCTGTTAAATGGAAAATAAACAAAATCTTTGTTTCTGGCTTTGCCAAGTCAAATTTTCATGGAACATTAATATAATTTGTACTTTGTTGGTACACTTTGTATATACGCAAGAGTACATCCTCTTCCTTTGGGAATGTCATCACTTAACAAGATGCTAAAAATGTCTTGAGAGAGGATCTAGCATCACTATTGCACTATTYTTTCCTCTCTGTGTATGCATGTGTGAAAACTTTGGCAGCTGCCTTGGAAAAGCTACTGTACATTTTCCCTGCAAATTATCTTTTTCCTTCTCTCTCATKTTTTAAAACCATGGGTTTCAGACARAATTAGCTCCACATAGGGCAACAGCATGTGTGGGTTCAGGTGAAATAATACTGAGAAAGCAAATWTTTTCTGCTTGTTTCTACTGGCACTGAAGGTGCCAAATTCTATTTCCTCTGCTASTCTTAGCTCAGCAAGTGACCCCAAACATTTTCAGACATTGAGGAGGCCACTAAACCTGGTTTTGTGAATCAGAACAGTGCAAATCTGAAATCATGCAAATAAATAGTGAAGACTGAGGGGCAGGACCCTTAAAAAGATTTAAACCTCTTATTCAGATGTCAAAACCAGGTATTGCTGTTTATRTAAAAAAGTTCTACCAAGAACAAATGGTTTAAATGGCAATTCAGACCTTATTTTGAGAGATGCTGTTACATCATGGAAGATATACAGATTTAGGTCCAAAATAATTATACCCCAGTTTTTGAAAAATCAAAGTGGGAGCAATCCAATGGACAACCTTTCTAAAAGCAGTAAAAATATATTCCAAAATATCAATGAAAACTATTACAGGCC
>NW_026623331.1:209516-232626 GCF_030028575.1 Malurus melanocephalus | reverse complement strand
GGGGAAAAAAAAGGTTATCATTTTCTCAGTAGTGAGATATGTTTTAGTTACTATCTGTAATTAAAATAATTGTAACTTGTGGGTCCAGATGGGATCCACCCACGGGTACTGAGGGAGCTGATGGACGTGCTCACTGAGCCACTTTCTCAGTCATTTATCAGCAGTCCTGGCTTATCAGGACTGACTGAAGGTGMTCAGATGGGATGCCCATCTACCCTGGGTGAAGGAAGGGCTGGAAAGAGGATCTAGGAAATTGCAATCTAGTCAGTCTGACCTCCATGCCARGGAAGGTCATGGAGCACATCATCCTGAGTGCCACCATGCAGCAYRTGCAGGAMAGMCAGGGCATCAGGCCCAGCCAGCACAGATTGCTGTTTACATCTTCTTTTACAAGGAAAAGGAGGTGCTAATCTCTTCTCTCTGGTCTCTGCTGACAACATGCATGGAAATGATTTGAAGCTGCATCAAGTGAAGTTCAGATTGGATATTAGGAATAGCTCTTCAGTGAGAGGGGGCTCAATCACTGGAACAAAGTGGGCAGCACTCTTAGATACATGGTTAACTTCTAGGTTACCCTGTGTGGCATCGGTAGTTGGATTCAATGATCCCTGTGGATGTCTTCTAASTCTGTGTGTTCTGTGATTTGATTCTGTGATTCAATGGCTCTATTTCAGCATGGCTGGGGAGGAGCTGGGATCAGGGTGCCACAGTGGTAGACACAAAGGAAGGGAACAGCCTGCAATCTGAAATGTCACAGCATGGTAGGATCTGGGCAGAGCTGGAGGGGAAGATCCCAGTTCAGGCCTGTGCAATGAGCTGGTAAGTGTCAATAGATGAGTTTGGTGGTGAGTGTGCCATTATAACCATTGTGAGCTACTGCAGGATTCAGTTGCCTAAAATCAGGTTCATGGTGCTGTCAGAGATGTCTCCTTGTCTCCGGAACAACCATTCAGCTGTGTGTATGACACAGGACCCTCAGGAGTCAATTAATCTTCTGGAACTGCAGAAGGACTCCAGGCAAAGGTAAGGTACTTCCAGTGCCAACACCAGACCAGCTTCTGTGAATCGTCCCCATGTCTGCTGGGGATCCTGCCCCTGCAGTGGATGGATCTAGGGGATTATTGAATGGATGCCAACATTCTGCATTCCCAGCTGCATTGACTAGAGATGTGGTCCATTTGCCTGGACAAGGACATGTATATGATCATCATTTGGTCACTCTCCAATATTTATCTTGTGCCAGTTGAGGTGGCCAGGGTGTCTTGTCTGCACAAGCATATTTATCTATCATTTCAGCTGGGCACATGTCCCACAGATGTCCTCTGCCCTGCCTTCTAGCCTTGTGCATGGCTTGGATTTCCCAGAGATCTCAAATGGGAATGGATGCCCACATGTGAGCAAGTAAACAGAGCCCCTTGCCCAAGTCATCCTGCCTGGTCTCTAGCAAGGTCTTTGCCCTGCAACAGGACAGAAATTTCATGTGAGTTTTCTGCAACTGTTGCCCTTGAGAGTCTCAAATAACACAAGAYACCAATGATTTGGGAAGCTGAACTGACCCTTCAGCCTCCTTTATGTGCAATGGTGCCACAGACAGCTGCCTCATCATAGACAACCACACCATTYACACCTAAATTTAGGTGCCTGAATCATATTTTATAAATGGATTCTAATCCCATCACTGGTGAATGACACCTTCTTTAGTTACAGCACCTCGCTGCTCCATCTCAGTTTCAGGAGATATGTAGCACCAGAGTTATATAAACCATGATGAGCTCCAGTTTATCTCATTAGTCAAGCAGTCTGCATGGGAACTGTTAGAAGGCACACAGGGAATACAAGAAGGAGTTTGGAAGAGAGTCTCAGAGYCAGTCTGCAAGCATGTGATTTTAAAGCTATCTGCAATCAAAGAAATTGAGGAAATATTTCTCCTTGCTAAAAAAAGGCTGCCTTTTCCTGGTGTTGTCCCACACAGTTCATGAAACAGAGGAATGGGAAGATGTCTAACTTGCAGTGCAGTAACGTGTTGAGATGTGAGTTGTTCCACAGGTTTCCTCAAAGTTTTAGAAAGTGTTTTGAAGTACTTGTAATCATTCAGGTGTGACAGAAGGATTGCTCCAACCTGGCGTTCTCTGTTTCCTTCCTTAAGGATGCCCAAAGATCTGTTGGACAGTAACACATTGAATGTCCCAGCTGTTCTCATTAGTGAGCAGCCTGTGACTGCGATGCCGTATTTCAGCTGGAAGCTGTAGGTGGTGCTTTTGGGAAGCTCTGTTTCTGTTGCTGGAGGGACTCGTAGCTCTCACAGATGGGAAGGGCTCTTTTTGAGACTCYGAGAACTCCTGCCACAGCTTGAGGAGAAGGTTGCCACAACACTTCTTGCACTCTAAGGAGCATTAGCTTTCACAGCAGACTCAACCTATCAGAAACATGACATGTTTAAAATGATTAAATACTCATGACCATCAGCTCAACAGCTCAATGTGGTCAGGTGTAGCTACAMAYGGGACTGTCARGAGGCAGTGRYCAGGAGGGTTTGGTCCARTTAAATATCTCCTTGGAGCTGCTCYYCCACCTTGGTGTCAGTCTCCACAGCTGGGTCACCAGYATTGAACCAACACAGATGCCGTCTCTGGCAGCAGATGTGACTCTCAAAAGCTATTCTGACTACAAGGAATGGTTTTGGAGGTGGGTATGTGGTACCATTCCCCCACCTCCAGGCAGCAGTTGGAGTAGAGCAGGAACTGTCTACCATCCAAAGATGTAAGATGAGCTCTGCAGTGTAAGTTGACCAGTGCTGCCTTTATGGCAGCCTTGTGTTGAGAAAAGAAGGAGAGGAAAGCCTTGTTGGGGGACRGATCAGGCCCTTTCTGTTGGCTTGTCCAGGTGTAATATGTAATGCTTCCATAGTGAATGRATAGAATATTTATTCTGTCTTTAACCTGTCATTGAAGTGTTCTGAAGCATTCCTCAAAGATAGGAAATCACAAATGTACAGTGACAGAATGTGAGAACTTCTTCACAGAAATCCAGAATTTGTCCTAACTGGAATATCTGTAGTTAGCTCTGGAAAAGGCAAACTGATTTTKTCCCTGTTGCTGCAGGTGTCTGTTACAACAGTCTGAAGTAAATTTATKGAAATTCTGTTCTTAAACATAAAAGACTTTTGTCTCAGTGAACCTCAGAACTTTCTGGCATTTTTTCATTAATTATTTCTACTTATTGTTTTAAGACTCTATCTGCTAGCAGGGCCCTTTTTATTACAAAATCATAAAGAAAACGTCTCTTCTCTGAACAACTTACAGGTCAAGTAGTTGAAAAAGACAAGTGTATATTTTTTTCTGTATTTTCTCTAAGTATATGATCTGTTGCAAATTTAGGACGACTCAGTAGATGGGGCTGGAATTATTTGCAGTTAAACTAAAAGCTTAGTCAGACTCCATAAACTCAGTCAGCAATATCTTTGTGGGAAACTATTTTTAAAGGGATCTCACAAGAAATATTTGGAACTACTTGCTCTGTTGTGGAGATGATTCTGTCACAGAATACTGCTGGACTTGTTTTGAATACAGGTTTTGGAAGATTTTTATCAGTGCTTGGGCTCTGAGTGATTTCTGGACAACAAATAACTTATGTGAATAGCATGATGAAAGGACAACCTGCAGCTGCCCTGTTAATATTTACATAACAGCTCCTTCAGCCACTGTACTGATTTAGCATAGAAAGTTAAATGATTTATGTGAAGGTGCAGTTCTGAAAGTTTCATGTTCAATTAATGTATTCATAACTTAAAAAAAAAAACCCCTTCATGAAATAATTAACTTTGTAAAAAAATTTTTTTAAGCAATCAGAGCTATCCAGGAGCTGAATTACCCAGTGTATACTTTTGGAATTGCAGTTTAGTATAAAAAGTGGGGAATGTGCTGAAAAAAGGGAGCAGTTTCTTGCTTTCAAACAGGGAAAAAACCCAATCTGTAAATTCCATTTTATCTGTGCAGGGATCATTTAACCATTTCTCAAAATTTTCATAATGCTTGCAATTTCTCCATACGTCCTATATTTCTCAGCTCTTTCTGCAGTGCAGCCTTACAGGAGRAGAGCCATAGTCTTCATATTGTAGCCATCAGACTTACAGTTATTCTCATCCTTTCTCAGCTTTTTTACAGATTTATTTTATTGTTGCTTTGATCCATCTTTTTTTCTTAGTGAACTGCTCGTTGTCATGCAAATGTAGAAATAATGAGGTTAATATGTGGGTCAGATTCAATGCTGAAGAGGAAAGCTGTATACATTTCCTGAGAGTATGAATTCCCAGGACCTTTGGACAGCTGTCTGGAGCACGGCAGCAGCCCACCGCAAAGAGAAATGGGGACAGGAACAAAGAGAGCAGTGACAAGGTCTGGGCACTGCTGTCACCCCTGGGAACAGTTCTGGGCTCCTTGTGCACAAACACTGGCACWTTTGCGTGATGGCAGGGAGCTGGGGTACAGCTTGAAGGCACAGGGGTTAGACTGAGTCTCCCAAGCTGAGGAGACCAAAACATTGAGGCAAAAGGAGAACATGACTTCTGTCTACATGAAGGCTTTGTTATGCAGGAAGACTGATGTGTGAGAAGACAGGGCTACATTTTCTCTGTGCTATTTTTCTGTAAGACTTCAAGAAATCCACCRCAAGTAACTGGATTGTTAAAAAGAATCATACATCAAACAGACAAGAGACAACTGGATTTGTCCCTCTGTGTATTTTCTTTTATGCTGAAGTAGAACAAGTCATGGAGATCAGCTTTGACAACAATGCAGGACCTGTATTTCAAGCTCCAGAAATTTCACCACAAACAAAAAAATTCAGGTCAATGTTTCAAGTCTTGTCCTCTCAAATGTCGTCCTGATTTTTAAGACAGACAGACAGATAGATGGGCCCGGGGTTTTCTTATTATTGCTAATCAACATTTTTAAAATTTTAAATATTTTTAAGAGGCTATTTCTTAAATCATTGTCAACAGAGCTTGTTTGTACTACTGTTAAAATGAAGCCTGTTTTTCCTTCATTGAACTTTATGAAGAAATGTTATTTTCTATATATTTCTATACTATTTGCATTATGCTTGAAGTTAGTTTCCAACTTTTTCTTCCAAGGTTCTTAAAAGCTTAGACATGTTAATACTGTAAAAGTTGCCAGATGGTGCTTTTGCAGGTACTACTTACAAATTACCATTTAAATCACAGTGTACTCAGACCTCAAAGAAATAATTCTTTTGATTGGGCTGTAGCTTTTTTTAAAAACCATGTTGCATTTCAAAACCTAGCAAAACCACTGAAAATCTTTATTTAACTCATTCAGCTCAATTTTGGAAATGCTCCTCTAAGAATATTTGTAAAGACCAWCGTGACTAAAGACAGACTGAAGCAAGTGAACAAATGCTTTCCCAGAGCTGGGTTTGTTCTCCCCTAATCAAATCCCTTTTAGGGCTTGTTTGCAACTGCATCCCACAGCCCCTCAAACAAACAAGCTCCCAGAGCATATTGCAATATAAATTATACCGTGACTAATTATGAGAAACTTGCCTKTAAATTTTATATTTGTTTTTAAATGGATCTTTGCCAAAATTGGCAACAGTTATAAAAWGGGTATGAGAGCCAGGAATCTTCCAAATAGGCATGCTCATATGTCATTGAGATAAACCCAGAACAGTTATTAAAATGTGAGGTTTTGTCAGTTATGATTCTAAACCACATGTTTCAATTATTACTGAAGTAAAAAACAACGAAACAATGGTGTGCCATAAATAGGACTTTTGGATAAACTTTTGGCATCCAGGATTACATGATTTAGCCTCCAATTTCCAACATCTGCTTTAGATTATTAGCAGAGATATTCAATACTAATTATTTTGAGGTTTAGCAGCCATGYAAAACATATCTGTGTATCTTGATAATTTCATGGCTCCTAGCCTTCAGCTTCTGAGCTCTTTGTAACCAGAAGGCATTTAGTTGTCACTTAGAGCTTTATTAAGTTTAAAGCATATGAATATTTGGGACAATCTTTTGATTTTCCTCCTGATTTCCTTCAATTGTAGTGTTGTACAATTTGCATTACTTTACCCAGCAGTGGGTGAATTTTTTTTTGTGCTGATGCCCTGAATAAAAACCATCCTCAAAGAACTCTCTATGAAATTGACATTGAGAAAAACACTCAATTGACATAGAGAAACTCCACACAAGAAATAGAGCAGGAGCACCTGTAGGTGCCTTATTAATAACTTCTACACCTCTCCCAAAGCTCAATACCTTTTGCTTAGAGTGAGCAGGGCTTACCTACTGCTTTTTTCCACTTTATAATTCTGAGTGGGAGTCACCCCCACCCGTTTGCAAAGGCTGGCTCTAAGGCACCTCCACAGCTCATCAGTCCTGCTGRCAAAAATGATAATGGTACCTACAAGGGCACAATGACCTTGGTGCCAATGATGGCAGTTTTACCTGGCCTCCAAAGACTGGAAGCATGGCAAAGGCATAAGTCATATGGCTGTTTGCCAGCTGCAAATGTAAGCTTTGGTAGGACTAACTCCTGTGGAACTAAACACAGCAAAACAATTCCTTTCCTGGATGTCAGTTGGAGCAGAGATATGTGATCAGTGTGATCAATGGAAAAAGTGGCAAAGTTCCTGGGCATGTCAGAGCCCTCTCCTTCAGCAAGTACTGCTCAAAGTACAGAGAGGTGTTGCTCTCTGYGGGTCACCTCCTGGTGAAATTTCGAGGAGCAGATCCTCCTGTTCACACTCAAGTTCAGTGACATATCTTGTTTCTGGTGATCATCTTCATATAGAAACYGCAGATCCAAACTTGTAAATCCTGCTTCTCAGAGGTAGTCCTTAAACATGGAAGGGTTCTCACAACAGAAGCATTCTTGTGAACATGAAGTCACATCYTTGTCCCCACTATGGCTGGTGATGAAAGAAGCTATTTAGGACTTGCCCTGCAGTTGGAAGTGTTACAGAATAGGGATTCAAATTCTGCTTTCCATCTGACCTTGGAACTCTGCTTAGGAAACTGTCTTTAGCATCACTGCCTTTAAAATCATCAGAGATGGGTATGACAGAGGTTGACTCCAGGTCAAGAGTCCCAAGAGCTGAGTGGGCACAAAGCTCCTTTGTGGAGAGCAATGTAAACCACACTCTGTGAAGGGAAAAGGGGTTATATGGAAAAGAACTTTTTCTGGGGGAAGTGGTCTGTGGTGCTCAAATACAAGCATCATCACATATTAAGAAATGGCAGCTTGAGACAGAAATAATCAGTAATAAGAAATGCTATGATTATACTGTGTCATGACTGATACTCAATAGAGTACTGCAACTCCTTGCAGAAAATCATGTGTCTTCAGCCTGGTTACCAAATGAAAAGAGAAAATACTTAAACTCAAATGCAAGCCCTCAAATATATATATATATATATACGTATGTATGTATGTATGTATAATATGCATCCTTGCTGATTAGGACTGTATTTTCCTCTTAAACATAGCAAAACCAGAGGGGAAATATAAATAGATGTAATGGAGGCTGTGATTGTTTCTAATTCATTGGACAGGCTAGCTGTCAGCAAGAGAAATGAATCATCCATAGATAACTCATATTGTCATATTTATGTGAGTGGGATTGAAAAAAGAAGAGCAGTCAATAAAAATTAAATTGAAAAGGAAAATATTGCTGCAAGACAATTATCCAAATGCATGTGACAAGTGAAAATGAAAAGTGATAAAAAGTGAAATGTGAAATCTCTGAGTTTTTTTTTACTATTGTTTATATGATTTAATGTTTTATTGTTTATAAGCCAAGCACTGGCTCAGCATATGGGCTCATGAATTTTATCTGTTTCTTATTTAGACATGAGATGAGATGAGTGACATAGGCACTAAATGGATAGGTTTTTCAAACAACTTTTACCAGCACTAATAGCAATGGAGAAACAAGTTCAAATTGAAGCAAGACAGTCAGGAATTCATTTAGGCATTTATACCAAGCATTCTGGAAAAAAGTCCTGTCTTCTCAAGAGCATCAATTATGTTTAAGAAATGAGAAGGTGAACCAGAGATGATCGAAGTATCAGACTGAGGGATGTTGGGGAGAGAAGTGGTGAACCAACCCAATGAGAAGGGATAAAGTTCCCATGCTTAAGCAACAGAAAATATCCCAACTTCCCTTTGCCTCCAGTGACATAACAGAAACATAGACAACMTTAYACATTGCCAYACTGGATRTATTGTGCRTGTCAAATCTCYTAGACCAGTTTTTCTATTCTTAGCYATTTTGCTGTAACAGAGTAGAATGTTGGTCTGAGAGGCTGAAGATGTTACAGCCACAGAAGAAATGTTTATCAGATATTAGGAAATAACGCCTCCTTTTCTGTACATTGCTGAATGGGTATTTGTGTTGAAGACTCGGGAACTGAGATGTCTGAAGTGTGGGAAGRGTGTGGTATTCCACAGACATGAAAAACACTGGACAAGCTCCAAATGTCCACYGCACCACAAAAGTACCTCTATAGCCCAGCAGCCACCTAATCAATGGTGCTGAGGCCAGAGGAAGCAGCAGGGACAGTRTTATATTATGTTACAGTCCATGACAGGTGAGCTCTGGAAGAGAGGGTGTAGAAAGTCTGAAGATAAAACACACTACTCAGTGAAAGAAATTTAAAACCATCCAGAGACTGACATCCCTCTGTGTGGATGAATCAGACAATAACAGAATTTCTGGGGGGGTTACATCTAGTGGGYAGCCTTCCAAATCATCAATGTAATGCTGAATTAACTTGCTTCTAAATCAYATATCTTTATATAAAGAGTGCTGCCTGTTCTAAAAATAAGAGGCCTGACTATGATCCCATTCATAGCTCAATGAATCAAGGACATTCCCAGCAAGATCCATAGAATTTCTTCAGTGCAGAACAAGTGAGTGACAGATTGCATTCTGGATGCAYCCTGGGGGCTGAGCATGTGACCCATAGCTGAATTTTATTCTGTAATGGTAAAAGGCTTTTTGAAATCCATTTAAGTCTATTAGTGCTCCCAGAAAATTGTGCAGCCATTCATTTTTCTCAAAATAAATATCCTGGACTTAATGGAGTGTAGTGTCCTTTCACTACCCATACCCAAGAACTCCAATTATGCATTATTAAGCTATTAAACTGAAACTGAACAAGAAGAACTGGCACTTATTAGCAAGACCACTGTTCTAAAATGCTTGGTGATAAGCTATGGAAACATTAGCAAGCGGTCATAAAAGCATCGTCTCCTACCAGCTGCTGTAATTTTGTTTTCTCTAACAGTTAGGACATATTTATGAGCACACACACACATCTGCACAGAGGAAGACACATGGGGGGCTCTACCTGTGCTGTCACACAGTGAACTGACAGGGGATTTCAGCAAGCCAGCTCACTCCTGTGCATGTTGCAAGCTGGTTCCTGCAGCATTTCCCTCATAAAGACAGCGTTGTCTCCAAAATGCCCTCTGAAATCAGAGAGCTTCACAGACTTTAGGATGTAAAGTAAAAAACCTTCCCAAGGCCCCAGATAGATAGTGGCATATTTTGATGACAAATCAATCACCACCTGCTCTCTTTTGTATTTATTGCTCCATTTGCTATGCAGGGAATATGCAAAGGGGAAAAATCTGATATTGCAACAAATATTGTTAAAGTCTTGCTAGGTGATATGATCCATAAACTTGAGATTTTCAAATAAAAAGCAGATGGCAACATTGCAAAAGGCTTCAGGGGTGTGCAAATATCACAAATTACCATCTAATGCTTCATTTGCTAGAACAGTCAAGGAAAAATAAAGATTTTTTTGATTTTAATGCTAACAGATTCAGTCACTTGGTCTCTGCCTCTTCCTTAGGGTGCTGTTCAAATTCCACAGCCAACCTCCATGGTCTGAGCTTCACACCAGATTTATGGCAAAACAGTGCCTTCATTGTTTTGTCCACAGTGTTGACACCCATTATTACATATTTCATTTGTTTTATCACTCCTTCTATTTTTATTTTCTGACATCAATTTTTATAGGTGTCAAACATTCCCTTGAGTCATGACTGAGTTGCCTCCTTTCTCTTTCTCTAACACATTCACTAAAACCACATGTTTGGATCTGCTTCCTCAAAATTGCCACAGTATGGAGTGGAAAGAGCAAATAAAAACGTTAATAAATTTTACAGAGCTGATGGTGAAGCTAAGACAGAGCCACTACCTGTCTCTACTTTTAGCAGGAGTTTTATCATCAGTGAGCCCAAGAAGAAAATACATTCTCTTGAAAAGGGTGTAATAAAATRTAAGTTTACACCATACCATATAAAGTTGTAAGGAGTTCGCAATTACTGTGYTGATTCCATCAAAAAGTAGTTAGAGATTTATGACTGCAAATAATGTTTTTCCACTCAGGGATGAGCTCAGCACCTGTTTTATGAAACACTGATATGAGCCATTACAGCCAGTACAGTGAACTAAGGCATAATCCATTCACCTGCTGGATTGAAGGAAAAACACTGAACCCTTTAATGCATCATCCTGCAAGGAATCTGGCTGGCRATACAATTTCCAAAGCATCATCCTGAAGATTTGATATCTGAACCTCTGCTACATGCTTTAAATATGAGTAATCTGATCACATATTTGCCGAGCACTTATGGCCTCTTTGCCACCACTGAAATGAAACTGCTTTTGCCCACCTTTGCTCATTTGTAAGGTCAGCACATCTGGGTATAGGTCTGAGGCTTTAGACATTTGGTTGGTTGGTGCCATTCTGGGATAGGGTAGGGATGCTGGCTCGCGAGGGGAGCATCAAGTAGAAGATCCAGCTGGGCTTCACAATTTGTTCCAGCAGTCTTTTTTTCCTTCTTTCCAAACACAGAATCCTGAAATAAATTTGATATGTTTCGAAGCAGAAATTTGTGACAATCATAACCAGAGTATTGCATAATAATGGAAACTATGTATGGTCATTTCAGATTGGAAGAAGACTAAATGCACTATTGAAGAATGTGGAGTTATTGTTCCATATTATCAAACATTAACATTAGGAAAGGAGAAAGCCTCTCCAACAGTCAGAAATATGCAGATGCTCAAATGAACTTTGCATTTAATAGTTAGTTTGGCTGGAGGCAAGCAGGCATTTACTCTTAGATTGCAAATAATTCTAGGGCATTATAAAATTATTTACATTTTTGTTGTATACTTTGTACAAATAAGTACATGGTATTATTTATTGAGGTAATAAATTCCCCAAATCCGCTCATAGAGTTCTGTGATTTGTTTGACAAATTGTTTAATTGATGTTTGACAAAGTGTTTAGTGTCATAGATGTTTGAAAATCAAGAACAGAAGAAGAAAACTGTATGACCTGAACTCTCTTGAAGAGAGAGTTAAATGCACAGGAATTAAATGCACAGAATCAGTGCTTTTTCAGCTTCTGAGTATTTTTGTTCWTCCTTTCCCAAGCCTGCTTTGGCCCTGCTTTGGAGGGATGTGGGAGGCAAAGATATCCAAATGTTAGTGGCATTAGGGAAGTGTCTTTTTGAGATCACKTATGAAAATGACAGAATGATACCATAATTAAACTGCATTTTCAGTCATGATAAAATAAATCTTCATCTTTTYTGTGGGGTAGTCATTTACCCCTTCATTTTTAACCCTTTTCTTTTATAAATATTTCTGTGGTCTAAAGTTTCTTATTTTCCTCAGTTCTTTTGCCCCTACAATGTTTCTCCATTTTATTGGTCTTTTAATTGCACTCACCTCTGAGGGTTTTTTAATTCTCTGTTGTTCAGGATCACAAGTCTACATGGATTGATTAACAATGTACCTGTTGCTCCTCTGAGCTGCTTTTTAAAATTTTTTAAATTTTTTTTTAATTTCCCCAAGCACTATTCAAAGTTCTGAGGAGAAATACCAATGGGAGGATGATTAGCTTCCTGTGTAGCTTTTAACTCTGCTATCCCACTTCTTCAATTCTTCTTTTCTTCATTGTACCAGCACTAAAGACCTCAGAACATCCTTRCCTTGAATCTTGTGCAGATGCTTATGGTCTGCAGAAAAGAGTTTTGCTTACAACAAATGAAAACTGCTGTGCAAAAACAGTTTTTGAGGTAACAAAGCAAAACAAAACAGATAAAAGAGGTAGAAAGAAATGCCYTTCGGTGAAAATGTTGTTCCTTATACCTGGCTTCTGGTAATRTTGCATTTAAGAGTTCGCTGGATTGGGCAATGCAGATCCTGGATAGGGCACAGGTGCCACAGAGCTCTCCTGATGGATCATCCATACACTTGCTAGAAATCACAGGGAGTATGGAGCAGAGCASCCTGTCACCTCCATGGGGTACCTGCGTTTGTGCTCATCTCTTGGGCCATGTTTTTGGGTTGAGCAAAAAGATGGAATTGCTTTTAGAAAATCAACCCCTAATCACAGCAAAGACTGGGTCCCCATCCCTCCATTTCCCCTGGCTCCATCTTCAGTCAAGCACTTTATTCRCGCTCCTCTGTTTGGCCAGATCTTTAAAAAATGGGAAAAATGTATCATCAGACAATGTCCAAAAAAGCAGAGCTTTTTTTTCACTCAGATGGGGCAGCCTGCCTCTGCCAGAGTCCCCTCTGCGGGGTCCGTCCGTCCGTCCGAAGGGGACGCGGCCCTGCCCTTCTCTCCTGTGGAGCCCGGCAGCTCGATCCCTCTCACCGCTCAGAGCCGGCCCGACACTCGCCCCACAGCCATGTACTGCCTCGTCCCCGTGTCCCCGCGTCCCCGTGCCCCGTGTCCCCGTGTCCCGTGTCCCCGTGCCCCGTGTCCCGTGTCCCATGTCCCCGGGTCCCCGTGTCCCCGTCCCGGGGCCGACACACGATGGCGCCGCAGCCCCCTCAGTGCCACGGGCCGCTCTGTGCCGTGAGGCGGCGGCTGCGGCCGGTGGAGGCATTCCCGCCGGGAGAGATGCGAAAGCCGGGCTGCACAGATRTCACCTTTGCTACCGCCTTTGCTGTCACCTTTGAGTGACTGCCAGGGTGCTGCCAAGGGCGGCACAAGCACAGGGATGTCCTCCGCTGTGTTTCGTGCCCCTCAGCTGCTCCCGGCGCSGTCGGGTGTCTCACACAGCGGCTCCCGYTCGGGGGGCTGTGCCSACTGGGGAGTCAGACTTGCAGAAASAAAAGAGCGAGGTTTTTYYCCYTYMRRRRMMAATTTTCRTGGGGTTCTGTGCTTGGAGAAGCTGTTGGAGGAGTTTTGTGGCAGGAATACCCGTGGGTTACCTGCCCGTCCTCTCCTCTTGGGACTCGCCTGAAGAACAAGAGAGACTCAGGTGGAAAGGTGGCACAAAGCCGTGTTAGCTGAAAGATGCTCGCTGGAGTGAAGCAGAATAAGAAGCAGTCAGCATCATGTGTGTATAGTACACACACGTATATATGTATATGCAATAAAGTCTAAGGACATTATTGAGATTTAAATGCAGGCGAAAAAAGTCTCAGCTTGTTTTGTGTTTTTTTTTGGTTTTTTTTTTTTTTTTTTTTTAAGCCTTTGACTTCCTAAGCTTTTGTGCCTTCAAACACATGCAAAGTAAGGCCTAGAGAAATCTTTTGCTGTAAGCAAAAGCCAAGCAGAACTCTGCATGAACCTCTGTGCTTCCCTGCTGTGTTCGCTCTTCTTAGCTGGGTCAGGTAAAAACTCAGCAGAATTTGCTGTCGTACCTCTGTTTCTCTGCAATCTATTACCACTGGAAAGAGGGAAGAAGGGGCTGTGTAATGCTTCACATGACAAGGAATTCAGTATGGGCAGTTTGGGGTGTGGAATGAAGGCGCCTGTGTCTTTTTCTGAAGGATTTTGTGGTGCCCCAGAGACTACTAGGAATCAGGAAGCGATGATGCCCTGGATGTGAGCTGAGGAGGATCAACACCAGGTTTCCTGCTGCTGAGTCACTGCCCAGCCATGCCTGGCACTGRGAGCTGGGGACTTGGGCAGGATGTATATAAATAAACTCACCAGTGATTCCATAGATGYGTGCTACTCCGGTAGCAGTGCGGCTGAAGCTGTTGTCCTAAAGGCCTTATGCCAGCAAAATCAGAGAGTGGGGATTTGGAGATTTGGAGATAGGAAGAAATGCAGTATTTTGGTGGAGATAGGCCATCATTAGCTGAAATTTGCCATAAGCAATTTATTKCCATTTTCAGAAACAGCCTGTTTGATAATAAGGTGCTTTTCTTCTCCACCCTTCCCTAAGTACAAAAATATCCCATTCAGCTGTGCAGATCTCCAAGCTGAAGTCAGRCCTGGCAAGGGTGGAGCCACATTCAAAGTTGGATTTTTGTCAGGCAGGCTGACAAAGCAGAACAAAGCATCACCACAACAAAACCCTCTGACCCATGTTAAATAAAGCATTGTTTGTTTGTGACTGCTGGGTTTCTGGTGAAGAGAAAATCCWAAGAGAAACTTAGTGGTCCTTTAAGAGAGCTCTTAAGAGGGTTTTTCAGCCCTACAAGTTATTTTCATTAACAGACTGTTTGCACATGTTCAAACTTGCCTAACAGTAAGTTTTGCCTTGTTACTGTTATACGTTGCTGAAAAAGGAGTATGTAAAGTCCTATATTTTTAAAGGGCTTGCAAGAGGCAGCTGGATCTAGTTATGTGGGGCAGAATTATGCTAAACAAYGAGACCAGCAAGAATATAAACAGTGAATGAAGCAGGATTTCATTTGGAGCCTTGTCTCTCGTGTACTGCCAAGCAGCCCTCTTTTCAAATCTCCTTACCCCTTGAGCTTCTGTTCCAGTCACAGGCAAAAACAGGGAAGAAAACCTTGCTCTTTTCTTTCAAGACATCATCAAAGACTTTCACTACATTGTCAAAGGAGGTCAGTCTCAAGCAAAGCAGAAGACTTAAAAAAACAGACCCCTGTGAACCTGAGTGTTTATGGAAAATTSTGATAAAAGTTCTTCATCTGATGCYGAGAAGTCCCTCTTGGTACGAGCCCCAGTAACATTTTTCATAGCCATAGGAGTGAAAGGGCTCTCCCCTCTGAGTGCTTTTATAGGAGATGGTGAAACAGCGATGCAAAATCATAATGAATAAAACACGATACATAACAGACAGCAGAAATGAGCTGATAGTCTGGTGAAAAAGACAGTAAACAGTACACAAGACTATTGAGAAATATGAAAAACTTAGGCTATTCTGTATCTAATAGATAACAATGACAGTACCCTGAGGATAAGGGTAGGAGAAAGCAACGAGTCTTTTCATAGCAGTATGTCTTTTGTAGAATAAGAGGCAACAAAATTCAGTGAAAAACCCTCGGAAGACAAGTTGTCTGTATGTGTTATTAATGCAGGATGAAGAATTGAATGTGTCTTTGGCCCCAGAGAGAGATGTGTGTGCATCTCTTGTCTGCTCAGAATAGGGGCAAAAAGGCAAARCGCTGAATAGTGAAAGAAATAATGGATGATCAGAAAACCCAGACATAAATCTGTTAGTAGGATGAAGTATGAAGCAGTATAATGACAACTGGCTAAAATTAAACCRGTGAATCTGAACATCAAATGCTTCTCTGGTGCACCTTATTTGTTTCACTGACAATACACTGAGATGCAGTTGACAAATGGTGTTTATTAATAAGCTAATATACTGAATTTTAATACTGAGAGGGAAATAAAGTGCATGATTGACAGCACAGAACATTTTCTCTTGATAGTTTCTGCAGGACACAGAGGCATWGTATATGCATCCCTCTCGGGGATGCTCAGGTCACCAAGTGCTTCATGCCAAGRGGCAGCAAACCCATCCACTTTTCCAGCCTCAGCAGCATTGTGCCTGCCCTAAGGAGCAGTTGCTAGAGCTGTGCCAGATTTTTGGTGCCTGCTGCGCTCTGCCACACAGTCACTACATCACTTTACAGTACAGTGAYCTCTAGGATCAGAAGACCTCAAATAATTTGACCATAGCCAAATAAATGTTATAKTCTAGGCAAGCTTTATTTATTCAGTTAGTGCATTTATGTATATCTATGAATTTATGTGAAGATAAATGTTTTATTTAGGCTAGAGGAGAAMCCTAATTAAAAGAATATAGTGCATGGATGAGAAAGCAAAAGATCCCAAGAAAACCCCTAAATGCAACATGTTAAACTCTGTGACAAGAATTCAGATCTTTATTTAAGAAAAAAAATGTAGTCAGTCTGCAGCAGGTGTATGGAGGTGTCATATTGCTCAGTAAGGTGCCTCATGTATTGTTTCTGACAAGGCTGAGTTTCAGAGACAAGACACAAAACAAATCCCTTTGTTACTGAGGGATGACCATGTTCTTACAACCACACCTGCTTGCAGAGGAAGTCAGAGTGGAATCTGTATTCTTTCTATACAAGAACACCCTAGAGCTGGTTGAATGCAGGTTGGTTTCTGCTTTAAAAACTTMCCCAGACCTAAGAAATGCTTTTATGTAGGGTGATGATGCTGAGGTCTCTGAATACGGAAGAGCTKCCATGACATTGTGCCCTCTCCCTCTGTGTCTCCTATCTTGCAAGGCCAAGTTTTCCACGGGGCCTTCCACAGCACAAGAGACCTAGAAAGCAGGAGTCGTAGGCAAGTCTGCAGCTATCTAGAGATGTTGTCCCTCTCAAGTCTCACCCGTAACTGGCATTTTTTTGTGTGTGAATAGCCCACTTTTTGGTTTTTAACTCTACCAGAAGCCTCAGGCTTTCATAAATGGTTTGTCAGAAAGGCAACCAGAGYATGAGAGCAGTTCCCATAGCTGGGTTTGCATTCCTGACATCCTCACACCACCCCAACTGGTGTCACCTGGAGCTGGAGCTGTCTCTGCTCAGTACTCATGTTCAGGCACTTCCAAAACATTTTCAGAGCTTTCACACTTCTTGTCCAACCATTTAAGGTTTTCCGCTGTCTTCTGAGCATCTGCAACTGTTTGGGTGGACCAAACAATAGTGTTAGTTCAGCTGGAGGTAAGCATTTACTTTTAGATTGCAAATAATTTTGGGACATCATAAATGGTTTAGATAGAAAAACATTTACTTTTAGATTGCAAATAATTTTGGGACATCATAAGTGGTTTACATTTTTGTTATATATTCTCAAAAAAGAGAAACTCTTATCTGTGGCTGTTTTATCTTGCTGTATATGTGTGATCTGTGATATTTACAAGTATTTGAAACATGAAGGGGCCCACGGAGTGCCTGAGATTTGTTGCAACACCTTGAAATCAGTGGAGAGCTGAGAATCTAGGTCACAATGTAACTATGATGCATTCTTGTACATTCATTCAGTTGCTTATTATATTTGGGATGAAACAGAAGCACCGAATTAAATGGGTGAAAATGTGAATGTGAAGAACTGTGTGCCACTTTTATAAATTCTGTGTAACACTCACTTTGTCCTTAACCGTGCTGTTTCTGAGATTACTCTGATCATTCATATGTTTGCCCTCACAAAATGCTGAGAGCACTGCTATTGTCTGCACCCTGCAGGGTGCTCAGGAACAGGCAGATCAGGTGAACAGCATGGTGACAATCAAGTCTTGCCAGTTGCAGTCCAGTGTGTGGACTTGGACATAATTTTCTATGCCAGATATTAATTGTTTTAATAAAGGGTCCATGGGATACAATTTCAGCCTTCCTGAAGCTCAGTTGTGAGGAAGGAGATCCAACAAACTTCTCATATCTCATTCCCCACTTATGGTGTACCATGGGCCCTCTCCATCTCTCAGGCTAATTGTCATTTCACCGGTAATTCCTCATCCCACATCAGGTGTCTGAGAGAGTGATCTGATGTGCTGATAAAGGAGAATCCTGAGAGAAACTGAGATTTGGTTCTTCAGGCCATAACAGTCCATATAGGCTATCATCTATATAATTATGTTTTAATCAAAAGCCAGATCAAACTAAACTCACTGGGGAACAGGATATCAAAAATAAACATACTTATCTTAGGGACAAAATTTCAGGTATTGTTTTGAGAGAAAAAAATATACTAAAATATTATTTTTATGGCCATTTATGTTTTTTTACAATGATGAGCAARAGAAGATATGACGTCAAACAATACATTTTTTAATGATGTTGTGATACTCCTATTTCCATCTTGCARTGAACTATGAGTGAACACATCCTGTACTTTGTCTCATATCAGCAGGGGACTCAGTGAACCTTCCATGAATCTTTTTGTATTAGTCGCCCATGTCAATATGAAAATTTTCTCAGAGAAAAGCATTCATGCTTTTTCAGGTGTGTACAATTTTTTTTTTTCTTTTGGTTGTTCTCTACATTGCCAAGGGTCCATTGCTGATTTCCTTGGCAACTGGGGAGAAGTTGTGCTAATTTTTGGGAAATCTCTGTGAAATGCCCTTTTTCTGGAAAGTTTCTGTTAAAAGAAGTGGGCTAGCTGGAACTCGTGAACAAGGTTTTCAGTAGGAGCAGTTGAAATTTTCGACTGGTGGATTTTGCCTCTGAATAAGGCCACCAGTGCATTCTGCAGTGCAAAACCAGGCCACTGCTCAGTGGATGCTGCTTTCCTGTGCAAACACAAATCAGGGCCTGGGTTGCCCAAAGGTAGGATCCCAGGCTGGAATTTGGGTAGGTTGTGGAGACCTTTGAGTTTAGCAGATCCTGTGCAGGAAGGAAGGAAGAGGAAGAGGAAGAGGATCTCAAGAGATATGGGGATCACAAGCACCTGAGATGAGACTGAATTAAGTGAAAACTGATCTCAGGAAGTTCAGAAGTACAAGTAGGTACCATGACAGGTCTTCTGAGCAAATCCATGGAGCTGCAGCAAAGAAATCTGGTGGGGAAATCATGATGTCACCTTGTGAAAATTAGCTATKAATTAAACAGCACTGTGCCTCCTTACCCATTCCCCATATAAGATTTATTGATTTCTAAATAGAATAATTTATRAGACTGGAAGGAAGAATTAGCAAGTGCCTGTCAGACAATTTACATTGGTGGKTTTCAACAGGAGGGCAGACAGTAAATTGTTGTGACTTGGTGCAGTGCTGTGCGTAGATGTAAATTGCCGGCCCACCAATACTTCAGAGCCATTAAGTGCCAACACTTATTGATTAGTATGCGCTTTTCCCTGCTAATGGCACCAATTTCTGAACAGCCAGCGTGTGATTCCGACAGTCATTATACTTTCAGTGTCTTGARGGGGACTCAGCTACTTTTGCCCTTGACTTCTTAAAAATCGTGCCTGGTGTCAGTGGTGTTCTGCAGACCTGAGTTACAAATGCAGTGACTAGAAGAGAAGATCAAGGCTGCTGCAAGCCACCACGCTGAAAACAGCACCAGTGTGTAATGAACTGTGCACGTTTGTGTGTGGTGAGAGAGCTGGGTCAATAGGAAGAAAGGAGGAACAAAGGCTGGCGAAGATTCTTTCGGCCCTGTTCTCTCCCAACCCACTCAAGCTTCAGTWGTTTTATACTCCCTTTTGGACCTTGAAAGAAATCCTTTCACTATCAGSCAGCATCTTCCCCTGACAAATCCTCAAAGAAGACAGATTTCATCTTCCTGTTCCCTAGGAAAGGACACTATTGATTTCTTATAACAAATGATTAACAGATTGAATATGCTAAAATACATGGTCATACCCCTCCTCAAATCTGTTAGCTGAGATCAGAAGCCATCTCTCTGGGTTCTGTCAGCAACAATCTTGTCCTGGGGTCAGCCATATCTCCTCTTTGCCTGGCACAGGATGGGCTTGCAGAAGCATATGCTGASACCAATAAGGCCCAAAGGAGGTTTTGTCTCAGCTCCAAAATGTGTGTTTGTGCCAAAAGCTTAATCTGAAGGGCAGTGTCAGAGAAACCAACTAGGCAGAGCTACGTCCATGGAATGGGGGAAGGATTTGAACGGGCTGGGGAAATGAAGAGAGGCTGAGCAGTTCCTCCTGCCTGCTCTAACAGGACTYCCCTGGTCTGCTGCATACAGGAGAAAGGGATTCCTTCAGGTCATGTCATGGCTGTTCACGTTGTGAAGTTGTACAAACTCATGGGTTTGTTAAATGGAGAATGGGGAAAAAAACCCGTGTTAAGAAGGAAGGAGTCTTAAAATGCACTTGTTAAAACAAYCAGTAACACCCCCTAGGTGCTATTTGACTATGTGACCAGTTGGTTTAACACCTACATACATGAGAAAYGGATGGCAGCTCCTCTTCTGGCACTTTTAAAATCTTTCTATAACTACCACTTAAATTTGTCACACACAAAGGTCAAATAGACCTCATTGTATCATTTGCTGTGGCCATATCATCAATAGCCAGGGTTTCTTTTGGAGTAAAGGGCTTTGTTCTCTCTTCACAGAAGTTCAGGTGAAACCAGAAGAAACAAAAAATATTTGTTCTCACCTGTCATCACTCAAGAGTTGCTTGAGCCTGAATATCTACTAACTTCCTCACCCTAAGAAACATAAACAGAAAACTTTTCATGTTGGAAGGAAACAGACTTTCTAGAGGTAACAGAGAAGAAAAGGTTGGTTTTATCTTTGTGATTAACATCGTCACTCCTTCTCCAAAGTTTCTTCCTTTAAAATACATGGGGAACAGGTGAGACCACCGAGAGAATGCAGAGACAGATGAGCAGCAGAAGGGTGACACAGAGATCCAGAAACCTCATTTTGTCCCAATCTGCAGTTTCATAAGCATATCTTACCATGTTCCTAGTGGAGAGAAATCATGGGGTTTTTTTAAAATATTTTAAATTATACAATAATAATTGCCATAAACTTTGTAGAATGAGAAGAGGAAGAAAGGAATAAGGGTGCAGTTATGTGAGCAGATGTTATCCTCAGAGCTTGCCAACTAAGGGCTGATACCAACTCACAGAGAAGCTGAATCTCCACAGGTGTTCAGAACTCAGCTGCATCTGCCATGAAGTGCATGGGAAGAGTGTTGTTCAATTTTTGAATATGCAAGGACATCTCCTTGGAGAACAATGGCCCTAATGATGAAAGTTTGAAGGAGTGAAAAAAATTTATTAGTCATAAAGAAATCTTGGTGAGCCACCCAGTCACTCAGGAATTTCAGATGATTCTTGTTCCCAGTAAGAATGCACAAGACTTTTAAAAACATGTAAGAAGAATGAAGTGTCGCAAGAACTGCATCTGAAGAAGGGAGTAAACAAAGGGAATTAATCTTTGGATTTTTCAAATAAATTAAATCCCCCATTGAACTAGAAATCTGACACCTGAATGGTATGACAAATCAATGTGTCTGCCTTTCAAAGGCTGTTCTTCATCTTCTTTTGGTTAGTTTCWAAGATGTAAACCAGACTATGCAAAATAATTCCCAAACCAAAGTGCAGTCTGGCCATAGGGCCTGCTTGTCACGTTGTGATTGCAGGATAATGTAGCTCACAAGTCACAATGCTGTGCCTCCTCCCACATACACATTTTGTTCAGCTTTCCATTCATCTCTTTGTTCAAGCAACTTGAATTGCTCAGCAYGTCTATTTGGACTTTTCAGAACAGGCTGATTCTTTGCTGGAAGATAAATGRTGGATGCATAGTTTGAGGACATTCATTCTTACTTTACCTTAATCAGAGCCAGCCAAACCCAAGAAAGCATTCTTCAGAGAAACATGTAATTATTTTGACATTTGGGTTTGTTCCAGTTTTAATGAAATAAAATTTGTCAAAATTTCTAGGAGAAATTTTCCATGAAGAAATAAATCACACAGAAAATACCAACAACACGGTACTTTCGCAGTGCAATATGCCTCCTCAACAGGTAGGCACGCAAAGCCATTTGTCAAACAAATGTGCAGATGGTGGTGCTCCATAYTTGGCATTGTCTGGAATGAGGTTTTCCATGGATCTGAAAGTCCATTTCATCTTGAGCTGGGGCTCTGAATGGTTTTGGACCTCTCCAGTTATTGCTTCCAGGACAGAAAATATGGAAGTGGTGGTGAGGCAGTTCTGCACTGAGGCACAGTGCTGCTGAGAGCTTTACCATGCTGCTACATGCTCATGAGGCAACTTSCCTATAGAAATTTGAATTTAATTTAGCTGAAGTCCTAATAGRAAAAACACCACATCATGTTATGAGTTTTATGAATCAAGACCATCTAATTAAATTTTGTCCAATAAATATTAGCCAGTGAGTGTTGTAATTGGCCTCTCCTACACTTGCACAGAGACCCCCTCTACTCTGAAGCGAGGTAGCAAATGGGCGTTTTCATTCTCCCTTCAGAGCAGAGCCAAAATTTGCATCACTTGGYAGTTCCCTACAGTCGTGACATTAAGTTGGTTTCCTCATCCCATGCTGATCCCATCTGCTCTGTGCAAGATGCCTCCAGATTCAAAATGTACCTCTCCAAGCAGGCTCTCGGCTTCCTTTTGCTGAGCCTGGCTGTCTGTAGGCATCCTGGAGCGCTGGGACATGGGGCTTTTGGTTCTGGGTGGCTGCATAGCAGAGAGCAGCTCTCACAGGTTTCCCAAGGCAAATAAAACTCAAATAAAAGCAAAGGGATTGAAGCAAGGTTGTTTCAGGGCCAATTGTCTGCACAAATTTGGATGATAGTCTTTTTYTCCTTTATGTTTTTTTTTGGCAATTGTTCAGACCAAATTCTGCAGTCAGAAGACTGCAGAAGTCCAAAGGCAGTTGGGAGAGCTCARCAATGCTCCTTGCCTTGTTGGGATCATTTGTCAAACTGGCTTGGTAGTACAGAGTGAGATGAGAGTAATGTTCCTTTGAAAATGCTTGCCTTGCTTTTTCTAGAATATCCATGTCTAGACATTTATGGAATATGTAGTTTTTTCTTGGTTAGTATATTCTGCTAAATGCTGCTGTKCTGTTTCAGAAATGGGTAGAATTTTGCTGAAGTAATTTTCCTCCTCATATAGAAAGAAAATGTAACTTAGAAGGTAATAATTGTGTATGTGCTGTAGTATTTTTGAATCCATATATAACTGAATTCAAAGATTATGTAAGATATTCTTAAGTTCTGGATTATTCTATTTTTTTAAGGATGGGGAGGTTTGCTGGAGAGGAAGATTATATTGGTGTCTGTATTCAAGAAGAAATCAGTGTGAATTCAGGCCTTATTTGAGAAGAGAGAGAAAGAGAAGGAAGGAAGAAAGGGAGGAAGGGAGG
>NW_026623331.1:195581-208627 GCF_030028575.1 Malurus melanocephalus | reverse complement strand
TGGACTGGCCATCAGTAATGCCAGGGAGAGCTGCAAACTGCAGATAGCAAGAAACATTGGAAGCGTTTCTGTTACACAGCTTGCCAGGCTTATTTAAAAAAAATATTAGTCATATCACATTAGACAACTATTCTGTAAATTTGCAATTTTAAGCAGCCACATATTAAAAAGCATTAAAAGTTTTCCAGATGCAAAAGAAGTGTATATTGTTATGATTTTATTTAACTTGCCAATGGTGGAAGAACCAAATGATGAAGATAACGCAGGACTTTTACATCCATTTCCAGGAGATCACCAGAACATGCAGGCGACACTTAACTCTGCTGTGACAGGTGAGCTCTGGGATCTTTCTGCAGGGTCATAGGAGATTTGGGCTCACAGGCCTGGCTGGAAATAAAATACTGCTGATGCCTGCCTGCTGAGCCCAAATAGCATCTCCAAGATCTCATGCRTTGAACTGGAGGTGTGTAAATGTTCCAGTGGTTCTTCTGCTCTGAGGAGTTGTGAAGAAGGAGRGTCATTAGATGAAAAGATCTCATATAGTCTCAGTTCTCGATTGTTCCCATGATAAATGTCAGTCACTTGGAGCCTTATGTTAAGCTCTGAATTTGGTTACAGAGCTGTTCTTTTTTTCCAGGGTATTATTAGCATAATACTCTAGGGTGGAGCAGGACCCTATGTCCACCCTAAGTTACACTTCTGCCTCCTTTGTCTCAGAGTAGTTGTTCTGGTATTTTCTGTTTTCATTTCCATCCTTTTTATCAGGGTTACCTACAAAGCTCTTCCATCTCTTTGGTTCTCCAATGTTAYCACAATGGCTAAGGCTGACACAGTAAGGTACAAATGAGATATTTAATATAGGCTAAACCTGGACCTTTCYTCCCTCAGCAGTATTCAACACTCAGGCCAGAAGTATTCAACAAAGCCCTAGGGTCTGTTTATCTTGGGATATGGCCGACTGATTATAGGAGGATTTAAAAATGCACTTCGGTACCTGGCATTATTAAAACCAGGCGGTCAGAACAATGGGTTAAAGTAGCCCCTGATTATTAGTTCAGTGTAAATTTGGCAAATACACTACTTCATTACAGTAATCATCTTWGAGAGGGATATTCAGAACTCTGTCTGTGTTCAGCAGGTAACAGCCCTCACTGAAATCCAGGGGCAAGAACAACCTTTCAGGGACTCCTTCTGCAACCATGCCTTGTGTCTGCCTAGGAGCATCATTACTGGTGAGCTGTAAGGAAAGATGGCTAGCAAAGTCTGAAAATTAATCAGGGCCTTTTGGGTTATTTGTGTCTGGAGAGATTAATGAGCAGCAACATAAGCAATTTATTATACAGTAAACATGGAAAACAGTGGAAGTAAGGAAGTCTGGTTTTCTTTAAGTCCATGTTTAATTTCCAGCCTTGACCTCACCGCAGTAATTGCAGCCTTTTATGAGTGTTCTGTCATTCCTGCAGTTCCCYCTCCACTTAAGCCTCTTCATGATATCTCCAGGCCCTTCCTCCCCACACCGACCAGTGGGAAAGAGGCAGCACCCAGCTGTGGCCAGATCTGAGCTTAAAATATGACAGGTAAATGTTCAACTTTACACTGTGGCTATCAGCTCGACAGGCAATGGATTTTCAAGAAGTATTGGGATTTAGGGCAAGATTTTGGTGCCCAGACATTAATGTCATTGCCTAAAGCTGGTGTCCTGCTCCAGAGACTTGCACATGAAATGAGAGCTAACATAAAAAATCTGTTGAAGACCTGCCCCTCTCTGGAGCAGCAGATGGAGGATTTATGTGGACATGTAAAATAGCTCTAGATGTTTGTCTGAGCAATTGAATTGTCTCCCATTACCAAAGCCTCTAAGTGTCAGATTTGATTTAAGTCAGCCAAGTATTACTGGGTTGGACAAAGAGATAGACCTCCCAGTGCTACAGAATAGGCCCAATTYCCCCAGTAAATGGAGCTAAAAATGGTACTGAGTAGGCACTAAAAGTGAACATTTGTGCTGCCAAAGTGTTCATTGCTTGGTAATTAGTTAGTGAAGAATAGTAGCTGGTTCTGCAAGTCGCTGTGAGCTGCTTCAAAAATGTGATTTGCAGTGAGGTGCTTGAAAAGGATCCCTCTATCATTCTACATCTTTTCCCACACACCAGCTAAATAACTTTTCTCCCTGAGACTTCTGACAAAATACAGGTGTGTTAATAGTGTCTCCAAAATGGACATGCTTCCAGACAATTAGATGGGGAATATTAAATGTTCAGGGTGAAGTTGAAACCAAGATAACAACTTTAAGTCTTAAGCTTAATARAATCAGAATCACAGAATATTTTAGGTTGGAAGAGACCTTAAAGATCATTTATTTCCAACCCTCCTACCACTGGATCAAGTTGGTCAAAGCTCTGTCCAATCTGGAGCTTTCTCTTGAGCACTTCCAGGGATGAAGTATTCATAACTTCTTAGGGCCACCTGTGCCAGTGTTTTACCACCCTCACAATAAAGAATTTCTTCCTAATATCCAATCTAAACCTGCCCTCTTTCAGTTTAAAGCAATTGCSCCTTGTCCTATCACTTCCTGCCCTGGTAAAAAGTTCCTCTCCAGCTCTCCTGAAGGTCCTCTTCAGGTACTGGAAGGCTGCTGTAAGGTCYTCCTTGAGCCTTCTCTGCTCCAGGCTGAACAGACCCAACTCTCTCAGGGAGTCTCCATAGGAGAGGTGCTCCAGCCCTCTGAACATTTTTGTGTCCTTTTTCTGGACTCACCCCAAAATCTATGTATGCACATATGCACATATAAAAATATATTATTTTATTACTTATTAATCTTAGTCTTTTCCACCTATTATATGTTGCTCTCTGTGGGTATTGTAATTTTATTATCAGAAACAGCATCYGTCTCAATGTTACTGGAGTTCCAAAGGGCCTTTTAGGTTTGTATCATCACAGAGAATTTTTTTAAATTGTCTGTAGTGATGGTTTGCCCTAAGATAACATGGAGAAATGAAACATGTCCAAGCAGTGAGGCTTTTCCTTAACTTCAGTAAGAGTATTGAAAGTTTCTTTCACTATTAGATAAGACATTACTACCATGACAAAGCACTTAGGGAACMGTAGTATCGATAATAACTCATCTAAAGGTCAAAATAAAAAAAAACCTCAAACACCTTAAAAACTCCCCACTTTATTTGTTACAGGGCTTCCAAGAGAAAATATTTCGAGACAGAACATTCTGAAAAGCAAAACAAACACTGCACAATAAAATTTAGCAAGTAGAAGTACTGACAGCTGGCCAAAGATCAGCAGTTTCCTAGGTCTCCATAATGAAGTCACTCGCCTGTACTGTTGGCTTACTATATATGAAATAATTCATTCCTCTGCTTTAATGACTGATTTGGTTTAGAGAATGGATTATCAGCAATTTGTTATATGCCCCTCATTGGCTTTAACACAGCTCTAAAACCATCTCATAGACCAGAACACAATCCATCACGCAGCATAACCTTCTACAGATACTGTAGGAGGTTGTGTTTCAAATATGACACCAAGTTTAGAAGCACTGAACTTGGAATGCCTGTACCACACAACTCTTTTGTGGTGATAGAAAGAAAAATATCATCCTTAAACCAAAACTGAATGAAATTACTAGTTGGGTATCGTTCCAGACATTGTACTGTGCCTGTAAGCCAGAAAGAAAGTCAGATTTRGGCTCTTAACCATGAAGTATCATTCCAACAGGCTTTCAATTTCTGGAAGTCTTCACATGGCGTAGAGATTCAACACTGCAGTGGACACAGCAAATGGTTTGGCATTAAAAACAGGGAAGAACACCTGATCAAGAGAAAGACCCATGCCAGGCCAAGATTCAATTTTACCTGAAATATCACCAAATCTGCCCACAATGGCTACAACAGCAGCACTTCTCTAYTTCCTACTGAACAATAGCATCAATAGCATTTTGGACACAAATTTGCAATGAGTGAGAAGACAATGAATGATCTGATAAACTGTCCCCATGCCATAATCACCTTCATATCATACCACAGAAAGACAAGCCTGCTTGTCTTTTAGTGCATTCAGAAGATTCTACAGAGTACATCATTTAGGCAGGAAGCTGCTGCTTTTCAGTGCCTTTCCAGAGGGAATGCATCACCAGTCTCTGTTTTTTCAGATGGCAATACACTGCCACTCCCCAATGACTCCCACACCAGACATGGAAAGGATTGCAGACCCGGTAGTCTTCCTGTTCATATATATGAAGTGATGCACCAGTGAGAGCAATACATTTAAAGATGCAGTAAGTCAAAGGAGAAGGGCACACATGGAACTATATTTTTTCCAGGGACCGCTGTTTTTAGCATTCATTCAGGTCTGATGTGAAAAGGATTAGCTTTATTTAGAGAAGTCTGACTGGGTGTAACAGAATCTGACAAATACGATATTTCCTCTGCTCAAATTTCCATCTGCATATTTACTTGGGATTTTGCAACATTACTGACTCCACTGYTGCTCATACTTTTGAAAGAGTGAGRAAACCAAACGGATTTCAAATCTGAATGAAGTCAGTAGTGGTCAGCAGTCTTCTTCCATCCCTAATGTCCCAGGGGAAGTAGTTTTTCCCCTCAGATGTGAATCTCTTTGCAACTTCTTGTGCTGCTAAGGGGCCCATGAAGCTTAATGAGTTACTCTTTAATACATGAGCCCTTCTGAGTGCTCACTAAGGGGTAAGTTTGGTTTTAGCTCTAACATGTACATTTTGTGTGTTGCATTAGCTTAATGGCTGAGCTCATGAGGTGATTTCATCATCATAGTGGCAGTCCTTGAAATGCTGCCTCATCTGGAAAACAGTTRATTGGAATAAAAAGCATTTTTCTGCTGCCACAGTAGAAAGCAGAAGAAACATTTGGGATTCGGAATCCAGAATACAATTTTGTCCTGGATGTTCTAGCAAGAACATTTTAAATTGAAGACTATTGAATGGAACTTGCAAAGGATGTAAGAAATTTTATCTGTTCTCAAGAATATTGAATAAGTTGAGCTGAGCACAAGTGGGATTTTATTTCCTAATCAAGCAAACCCGGCATAACTGGAAACCTTAAAAACCTCCCAAACTTTAAAGCCTTAATGCTTTTTATAGAAAAATGAGACTTCTTATAGAATATGGATGCAACACCCTTTTAATACATTATACATGCTCAGCTATACTGTTATAGATGATATATAATGTAGTATTTGCTGCATGCTCCAGAAACTGCCAAATGTTTTCCATAATCCCTCTTTTTTAATAAAATATTTTAGATACATCTGTACTTCACTAACTCCTATGCTGCTATTTGGCAGGATCTGTATCTTCAGGCTGTTCTGCAGAGTTGAACTGTGCCAAGACTGAGGTATTGATTGCTGCTTATTGTACACGGCACCCTAATAAATCCCAGCTCGGTGTCCTGGCCAGCCATATATACACACATAGCCCTGGTGGAATCACTTTGGCATTTCAATAGTGCTGTCCTAATGGAACAAGGCACTAACAAGCACCTCTCAGGATTCTGTGAGATGAAGGAATTGATCCAGCTGAGCCATTAGCATACACCCAGTGAGCAAAAGCAAGTGGCTGCCACGTCTTCAGTTTAGCTCATGGTGCTGGAACGGGGATGTCTCCCCCTGGGTTGGAGGCTACAACCATCAGAAAGAGAGAAGTTAAACAGACAGAGGCTAAAACTTCCCCGTGATCCCACATGAAGGACAAACTTTATATTGCAGCATTCACACCATGTTTTTGTACAATTTTTTATCCTATACTTTAGCGTGCTCTGACTCCTTTTTTTTTTTTTTTCCCCCAGAGAGTTATCATTGTAACAAAGTAAGCTTTCAGGGACAATTCAAAAGAAGTGTTACTGCACACCAAATTCTAAAATTATACATATATGCTTATATCAAGACTGGCTTATAAATCTGTAAATACYGAGACCTTGTTGTTAGATAACCCTGCCTCTATGAAAATGGTAATTTTAAAAAGGAATAATGTTTATAGTTATCATTTTTATATATAATATCTATAAAAATATTTTAAAATGCTAAAAARCTAAGACATGTTCATCTGGCACTTAAGGACATTGTTTAGTGGTGAGCACAGCAGTGGACTTGATGATGTTAGAGGTGTTTTCCAACCTAAACAATTCTATGATTCTAGGGCGGTATGGTTCTACGTGCATACTTTACTTGAGCATGCATCAGCAAGAATTTGATAACATCCTCTCATTTTCATGTAAAAAGCCTTCCAAGACTGGACCAGTCCTCTTAGCCTTTATCCTGGTACTAATTAACTGAAGATTTTTCTGGTGGAAGTACATGGAGTGGGTCTGCACTGTAGTTGTGGAAGAACATGGCCAAATATTAGTGGGGAATTCATGGTGATTGTTCCCATTAGTAATCAGTGATAAGACTCATGTAAGTGATGAGTTGAAGAAAGCCCAGAGGATGATTCAGTAGATACAAGGGAGTATCTCTCAAGCAGGGCAAAAGTGGAGTGAGTAGGAATTATGAGGAAGGGAGAYGTGTGTCTGATGGAAGAGGGCAAGGGAGTGATGAAATGGCAAAACCCAGGCACRTAGCCTTCAAAGGAGGAATAAATTAAAAGAAGAATATGAAATAATCAAGAATTGAGCTAAAAGTCCCAGCTGGGGCCTGTCTACCTGTGCAAACATAGACAAAAGGTGGGACTTCTCCGGAGGTAGAATTTCACAGTCTTGGCAGCTTAGGGTAATGAGGGCTATCAGGAGTGCCATGCTGATAAGAGCACAGTATTAGCTAGAGACACAGTATCTGCTTTGAAAGAAGCTTGTACTGGAAGTAGTGTTCTKTCAGGTCTTAAAAAAACCCTGAGAGAAATGTCAGCAAGTAACAGAAATGAAAACAAAGTTGAGAATGCCTGTTTATTCACTGARTATGAAGTAGGATTTTATGATCCTGTTGTATCTTCTGCTTCTGCTGATTATTCTTCTGCATTATTTTTTCTGAAATGYCACCATACACACAACCACAACGACTCTTCTGGCTGTGGGAGGCAGTTTGGGATGCTTGACTCAGCAGTATCTATAGTTACTCAGAGTATAAGGTACTTAACAGTCCAATCTTTGTGGGAGTAGAAAATTGCATAAGAATTCTATTAACAGTATGGAAACACAATTTGGTATTTTCTGTTATGGGCAATGAATTGAAGCATCTCCCCTTGCTCTGTGCACTGCAGCAGTTCTGTTCTGGGCTCACTAGTAATTAAATCACAGCAAACAGAACAACGCCAGGGAACATTTCTTGTCAGACATTTTGTCTTTTATGCTATTAGAGATTTAAAATAGTCTCTATCACAGCGGTGATCCGGGCTAATGAGCATTCCTCACCCCCTATTCATAAGTATCTTTGGCAGGAACATTCTGAACAGGACTACCCTGCTTTGAGAGCTCTCACTCTTCAAGTGTGTGGGTGCAGTCATTGCAGCTGMACTGCCAGAGGATGGTCCTGGGGACATGTCACTGCTCCTGCAGATGCATCCTGGCTGGAGTTACCCTACCAGTCCTAGTACTCCATTTATTTTGATGTGTTGGCACGCCTTTTTTAATGAGAAGCAGCTCAAATGTAGGGATGATTTCAGCAGAGATAATTCCAGTGCATTTGTTCATCTGAGCAGGTGTCTGACTCATTAAGCCCCCAGTGCACGTACTCACCACAATGCACACAGATGGATGTGGAAGGTACCCAGCAATTAGGGCAGCACAGAATAAAACCACGATGTGCTTGACTGTTGTGTACATGCAGAGATAAAASATAATCCAAAATAGTTCTTTAATGTCCTGTTCTTAATATTTTATTTCCATAAAGTGCCTAAAATTATTTTATTTAGGAGATCTGGAACCTTTGCGRGGGAAAAGTGAGCATTCAGCACTATTAATAATAAAGCTGAGTATAATGTGCACTTTAAAATGCTCTGCATGTGTCAGGTTGCCAAAGCTGCTGTGAGGAAGGGCAGTATTTCTGAGGAGTATTTCTAGATGCAGGCATCAAAGCTGGCAAGTCCCAAACAATTTGAAGTCAGTAGTGAAGGCAAAGCCTTTAGTCCTGTCAGGACTGAATCCACCATAGAAAAATAACCTTCTTTCACTTGGCAAGCCTAATCCAGAACTTCTTTCCCTGATATGCAGCTTTGCAGGCTGGAGGATGCTAAAGTTTGTGCAAAGAGCTCTGATGAAGGTGGTTTGAGATGCTACAACTGCAGGAGCAGGTGTGTTTTTTTGGGTCAGAGTTTTACTGCAGATTTTTTTGTTGGGTTTTTTTCCTCCCTCTATCACGTGTATGATCTGTTTTCAAGACCTGGTAAGTGCAGCAGCAGATTTTCTAGTGTCCATCACTACAATCAACAACAAAGTGATTATTGATTAGTAAGACTGTACTTTGGTTTGGGGGCTGTACCATTTTGAAGTATTAAGTRTTCATGTAAATCTTAGTCAAATAAGCATTTTGAAAAGATTTAACAGAAGCTATTGCATTTGAATTTTTATACTGGAAATTGATTTTTTCTTAGGGTTTTCACAGGTTCTTGTCCTGGTATAAATTTCCAGCTTTGATCTTGCCAAAAGACATATCATTTATTTCAGGTACAGTGGGAATGAGATCCTTAACAAAGTGCAGTCAGTACAAGGAAAGATTAACAAACGGATAGATGAAGAGGCATTTAAAAGAAGTTATATAAGGCTTGTTCTGTGGATTCATTTTTTTAAATATTATACAATCCTGATAGCCCTGGGAAGTGGYAATTCTTTTCAGAACACCTGCACATTTGCTTCACTGATTTCAGGGTGCTGCTTACTCATCCAAAGGCCTGGTGCTTCAGAGGGAGAATGAGGATTATGGCCATTTCATCCAGGGTGTGTGAAAATTATTGCAAGCAATGCTGGTGGGCAAATGTCCATTGCTAGCTGAGTCCACTGGCTTTTTCCACCTTGGCAATGAGCAGAAGGTCACCAGCTACACATCCATCCATCTATCCATCCTCAGATGGAGGAGAGTGCTTGAAACAGAAATAACAGTGCTTTAAAAAGGCAGAAGAAAATGTCAAAGGGTTATAAAGATTCTGAGGGCTGCCCAGGCTAGGCCTGATCCTCAGGAGCACCTGGGCATTTGTGCTGCGGGCAGGGGAAAGGAGGGGGTGCTACTGAAAATAGAGCGAGTCTCCTTATTTGAGATGACCAAGTATTTTCCTCTTTACTGTTGTACTTGCAGACTACAGAAGGCCTGTCAGGGAYGCCCTGGATGAAGTTGCCTTCCAGAATTCCTGTTGTTTGTTCAGGAAAAGTTTTAAGTTACTTCAAGGTCTTCCTTTCTGTTGACTTTGGGCCTCTCATGGCCGCTGAAGAGGTGAAAAGTTTTGCAGTCGTTTGTGTGTAGGCAGGTGTGCCTGTTCTCTTGAAACTGCCTTATCATGGAGATTATTTATACATCTTACAAAGGTGCAAGCTGAACTCTTTTCTTACAGTACCACTCTACAACAGACCCTCATGTGAGAGCTATATTTATGGCAAGTTTTATTCCTTTTTCATTCTATCTGCAAACTGTGTACATTTCTTTTACTTATAGAGATAAATAATATTCTCCTAAAACATATTATTCTTGAGGTTTTGGGTGTGTTCCTTCGGCATATAATTTGTTTCRTTTATTTGCAAGTAAAGAACCCACCGTGTGATTTACCATGGTATTGTCTTTCAAGGAGTACAACATTTCTTAGACAAAAACCTTTGATAAGATTTTAAGGATCAAATTTAATCATTAACAGGGTTTTTGCCAAGGACCTTTTATCACATGAGTGGACTTTTCCTGTAGGAACTTAGGCTATAGAAGAGRAAGGACCCTTCTGTTTATTAAGCCTAGGCACCCGATTTAATGTGCAAACTTGCCACATAATGCCATGCCCAAAATTTAATCAAATAGTGCTTCTCATGCAAATAGCACTGGGTGCAGTTGGAACTCACAGGAATACAGGACGGATCTGAGCCTTAATCTTTTCATGAGTGTTTAACATAACAAAACCAAACTGGTTGAGTAAGCTGATGGAGAACCATTTGTTTAGTAAGAGAAGGGAGACAAAGAGCGAAGTCTTCCAGCACAGGGTGCGATTCTGCACCATTCAGCAGAATAACTACGGTTCATGAAGACAGAGTACCTCCTACTTTAGGGTCTAAAACTGCTTTTAAAAGACAATGCTTATAGTGCACGATTGTATTACATCCAGAATGACTCTTTTCTTATAGCAAAGGTCTAACGGAGATTGCTTGAAAATGTATCTTCAAAGTGAAAGTTTATATTCCACTGGGGGAGGGAGCAGTTTCTTTTTCTGAGAGCATTTCACTGAAAAGCGTGAAATAGGAGTTTCTGATACAGATAGATTAGTCTTTGAAKAAGTCGCTGAACATACACAGCAATGAAATTGAACTTTGGGAAGCTCAGGTAGAGGGGTATTTTAGTTAGATCATGGCCGTTTCACACGGTGGGGATTTTTTTTTACACATTGAGATATAGTAAACAAATTCGCACTGAATGATGCTGACATTGTACAAAACCCAGAGAGAAATTTTTTAAATGCCTTGTCTGTTCGTATTAGCAAAATAAGGTGTTGCATTGTTAAATTCATGGAGCCATTATTGGGTGCAATGACAGTGTACTTGAGAGTTTTCTCAACCCTCTGGCTTAGTTCTRTATGTGTGTGTCACTGGAAATTATAAACCAGACTGTCCTTTGCAGTAAGGTCACTGACTTTTACCGTGTGGGATTGCCCAGCTAGCACAAATATCTCTGCAAGTCACTGTGCTGTGCCTTTTTTGAGGACATTTATTAGCCTGGCCAAAGTGTTTTGTTTCCACCTCTAAGCCAGCTCCCCACGCAGCAGCTGCACTGGTCCTGCCATGTACCTGCACTGCACTGCTCTGTGCTGCATAAACATGCCTMAAGCAAAATTTGAACTGAAAACTGAAATAAAATAATGTTTTAAAAATCCTTATTTTCTTAAGGCCTATATGAACATATTCAGCTCAGTCTAAGTTTTCTCATGTCCCTTTTGGATATGTCTCTTGCTGAGGCACACTAAGGAAATGCAGAACAGTTTTAAAGCTACACACACACACACACACACACACACACAAACATACATACACACATTAAGCTTTGTATTTTCTAACCTAAAGTGTGTTTTTAAACCCGTTTAGTTAAATGGGTACAATCTTTGTGTTTTGACAGGCAGAGAGATCTTGGTGCTTTGAAGTTAGCTGGACCTTTGCCAGTGTAGTCAGGATTATTTGTTAAGATCCTCATGCTGTGCCAGGGTTTGGAAGTGCGATATAGAGAAAATTTACAGTCTCAAAAGATTATCTGCAAACTGAAAGCAGGGTCTGAATGAACATTACCAAGGAGCAACTTGCTCCTTGTCTTTACAGTAATTAAAAACTGTAATAAAGGGGTGGTCTTGTTTCAAAATTCACKAAGTCATTAAACTCCTTCAAGTGCTGCTTCCCTATGAGCATTTGTTAAAAACAGTCCRAACTCCTAAAAGAGAGCTAAAAAAWTCTAAAGCCCAAACCTCATGAAAATCAAAACAGTCAAACTCAATGGGAAAAAAATCCAAAACAAAATAAGCCATCTGCCAGTAAATCATTGATCTGGACATGGATAAACCACAGGGCAAGAATAAAATATTCATAGTAATTAGTGGGATAGACAGAATAGAAACCTCTTCTTTGCACTTGCCGTTGTTATGGTGATTCTTCCTCTACACACTCTCTGCTCCCCCCAAATGACATTGGCTCTCTCCATGGCTTTCCATCTGGCTCTTGCTTTCTTGTTTATCCCAATGAAATTAGCTCGACTGCTCATTTGTCACCTTGGAGGTGTATTCGCTGGGAACATGTGCGGTGCGAGAGAGCAGGACAAGCAGATGGCACTTGAGAATAGACAAACAGACAGATGCATTAAAGAGACAGCAAAACTGTTGGTATGAAATAGCGTCTGGAAGATGATGAATTGGGTTTGTGCTTGGTAAGGCACGGCCAAGTCCCGCATGCAAACAGGCGCCGCTCCCTCATCCTTGTTTTCTTTTTGGCTGCTGCCACATGCAGTGGGCTCTCCAAATTGCTGAAGCTCATGGATAAGGAGAATTGGGGGTACCATGTTTCAGAGAGTACACTGAGGTTTCATGTGAATTGCTGGAAAATGTGACGCATTTTCTTGCCTGTTTCTCCCTAACAAAACGAAAAACACAGCTCCACAGATCTGTGCAAGTAATTTCTGTTTTTTATGTCTGCTCTTTTCCTAGGAATAGCTCAAATTAGTGCCGTTTATGGTATCTATGGTGTCTTATTTATGTATAATAAGTGTCTACCAGAAAAATGATAATTTCCTAATATATTCATTTAAGTGCATTAAATGCAGAGTTGGTCTGGATTTATGTCAGGGAGTGATATGTCTTGTCCAGAAAGGTATAATGAGAGCTATCCTGGAAAACCTGTATGGGATTAAGGACAGCAACAGAGGGACAGCCTAGGTGCAGACAGAACACAGAAATAAGAGGCATCATCTATAAAAATGTGACCTTRTTGGACTTTTCTGCTAGGCCTAAACCAATCTCCTGGCCAAAAGAGATTTTTTAAGATAATGAGTATGTCATGCTTATGTGTGTGGCACAGGAAAATTGGAGACAAAAGCAGGATAATATTTACTTTCAGAAATTAGCACTACATTTGTCTAGTTACTGAGGTCAAACTTCTGTTTCCTGTTGGATACTAAGGTCCAACAGCTAACAAACCTTACTCCATGGAGATCTTCCAGGAAGATTGCCAAATTGCATCTGTCTAGACTTATACATAGAGTCACACACATACACCTAGCCTGGATTAATGAAAAAGCAACTGTTAAAAGAAGCTGATGGTGGCAAGGAAGGCCACTTTCAGTCCCTCTGCTCTGCCAGGAGGGAGGGATGGGTTGGAGCTAGGATGGGAATAGATGGAGGGGAAAAGAAAAAA